>NW_020824766.1:3000000-3407500 GCF_003285875.2 Drosophila novamexicana
CATTGAAAAACGTGCATCAATCAGGGATGTATAAACACATTGATGTATCGATATGTTTACAGGTAAAAATTAATTGAAATATATCGATAGTAGCAGTACATACTGGTCTTAACATACATTGAAATGTTAAGCTGCCGGCAACATAACATTCAGCAAGCAGTGGAAACAGTGGGAGCCAGCTATCAGTTCATTTGAAGTTTTAAGCGACTCGGTAAAACACAACTCGATTCACATTACTACTTCTTTTAATTAGGAAACATGATTTAAGGAAAATATTAATAAGCATGTTTCGTTACATGGCCTTAACATAGATTGAAAGTTAAGTTGCCGCCAACATAACATTCAGCAAGCAGTGCAACAATGGGAACCAGCTATCAGTTCATTTGAAGTGGTCGTCCGATCCAAAAAGTTCCAAGCGATTCGGTAAAACACAACTCGATTGACATTACTTCTTTTAATTAGGAAACATGAATTAATTAAAACATCAATTAGCACGTTTCGTTACATGCCCGCATCTACATACGACACATAACACATTGCAGCACAAAATCATGGTAAGTAATTGCGCGAACCACAAAACTAAAGGGCAACGTTTGCCCGGAAAAATGAAATGTACATAATAATTGACCAAAAATAGAATTGACCCAAAAATATTTATATATATGACAGAAACAATTGTTGGCTGTGATAGTTAATGATAATTATATGCTTCTAGGCCATACTGGGCGCCCAATTAGTCATTACGCTGGTAATGGTCAGCGTCATACAGAAATTAAGTCCGCATTATTCCTTTGCCAAATGGATACTCTGCCGCACCGGGCTGTTCCGCTATCTGCATCCCACGGACGACGAGCTGCGCACCAAGGGCGGCGTGCCAAAGGATCGGCCCGCCAAGGGCAAGCACAAGCAGCCAAACGGCTTGAGCAATGGCAGCGCCTCGCAACAGTTCCACATACCGCGCAGCATCGAAGTGGAGCTGGAGACGCTGCCTGTGGTGGAGCGGGACGTGATACATTTGCGTTACTTTACGGAATACCAATGGCTGCTGGACTTCAGCGTCTATGCTGCCATTGTGTACATCATCTCGGAGCTGTTTCACTACTTTTATCCGCTCAAGCAGGAAATCAATCTGAGCATGGTCTGGTGCCTGCTGGTCATCTTCTTTGCCATCAAGCTGTTGTCCTCGCTGACTGTGCTGTATTTCCAAAGCGAGGAATCGATCGGGGAGCGCTCCATGGTGATAGTGGCCTGTCTGGTTTATTTACTAATTGCCATGATTGTCCTCATCATTGATGAGCGCATACTGGAGACGGGCCTGGAGGATGCCTATGCCAGCTTTAATGCCAGCGCATCGAAATTTCTCACCGAGCAGGGTCTGCCCTCGTCGTGCGTTTAAGCATCTAAGTACCCAGTTGAATTGATTAATAACTTTTCTCATTTTTGCAGTGGTCCAGCTTCGAAAATTGTTGTCAAATTCTTTCTGGCGTTGAGCTGCGGTGTGCTCGGCTCCCTGTTCACATTTCCCGGCCTGCGCATGGCCAAAATGCATTGGAATTCGCTGAAATATTGTCGCGGCAATCGCTTGCTGCAAGTTTTACTAAATGTTAGTTTTGTGCTGCCCTTTATACTAGTCATATTGTGGATTAGACCCATTAGTCGCGACTATTTGACGGTGCGCGTTTTCCAGGGCATGCAGCAGCCGCTGTAAGTGACCAGATCCTCCAGGAGCACCACTACAAATTGATTGAATCTCTTTCTTGTTCTGTTTTTTTTTTTTCAGACTCAAGCCACATGTTTTTGAAACTTTGCGCCTGCTGCTGGTGGTCGTTGTGGTCATTGTGCGCTTTGCCCTGATGCCCATCTATTTGCAATCGTATCTGAACTTGGCCTACGACAGGATACTTGATCTGCGCAAGGAGGCTGGACGCATCACCAACGTGGAGTTCCAAAAGAAGGCAAGCCTGAGAAGCAGCTTTGGATAATTGACGATTGATATATTTATTGTCTTTGCCTGGCAGATCTCGTCAATTTTCTATTATCTCTGTGTTGTTACGTTGCAATTTGCTGCACCGCTAATTTTGTGCCTTTATCTGACGCTCATGTACAAGAGCCTGGGCGGCTTTACGTGGACAGGCATCTTCAAGGAGACGGCTGTGCTGCAGCATGAATGTGCCGCCGATGGAGAATTGGCCACAACACCCAAAGACACCAATGTTGAGGAGGCCGAGTTTAATATTCTGGAATCTGCGCAATCGCTGCAGGCCTCATTTGCTAGTTTGAAAAATGTAAGAGTTTTCATATCAAATAGTTATTTTTTACCTAAGCTTTTTGTGCCCTTCAGGTGTTCTCCACGGAAGTGTACAAGGGCTTTCTGGGCTTCGCCACCTGGTGGAGCTACTTTACGCTCTTTGCGACTTCTTCACTGGGCATCGTCTATCAGTCCTACTTCAACAAGACATAATGGAAGCCAACAGAAGCACTCGCCACCAAACCCATATTCTAAATTAGAAATCATGTTTTTGTTTCTCAACCCGTTGATATTGTTTTATAGCTTTGACCAATTGGATTTCAAGAATTGTAAATATTACTAATTTATATACGTAGATTATTGTTTACGAACAATTTTGGAAACCAATAAAATGTTTGGACTAGTACGTAAAATCGTTGCTAATATTAATTCTAGCTGCGAGTGAGAGAAAGTTTAATTTTGATAACACCATTTATTGCCTTAAAGGTTGCTTTTAAACAACTAACAAAGGAAAATCTCTTTTATGTACGTATATATCCAATAGAAAGTTTAAACCGTGATTACGCGCCGTGGATACACTAAATTAAATCCATATACAATATTTATATATATATGTGGGCTAATATGTATGCATTTGCTTGAAATGCTTTTAGGCTCTAAAGTTGTTTAGATTTTGGCAATGCCGATGACACCGCAGCCAATGCGAGCTCCCGCGTTGCCAGTTGTCTTGCTCAGCTCGTGTCCGCCCTTGCCCAGATCATCGGGATCAGCGTGCACCACAACGGTGCGTCCAATAATGCTATTGGCGCCGAGCAATGTGATCTTGCAATCGCAGATGTTCACGGGCGTGGGACCATCGCCATTGGCGATGATGTTGCCCAAATCGCCCAGGTGGCGATTCTCGTCGGTCGGTGCGCCATGCTCCTTCTGGTAGGGATTGAAGTGCGGTCCCGATGACATGCAGCCATTCGTGTTGTCGCCGAACTCATGCACATGGAAGCCGTGCTGACCCTTTGCCAAGCCGGTTACCTCGCCGGTAACCTTCACGGGGCAGCCCTCGCCCTGTTGAAGTGGATCGAAAACAGATACGCATAGGGTTAAAACAAGATAGGAACAAGCTGATAAGCAGAATCAACTAACCATGATGACAGAAACATTTTAGCTGGGCAAAGGTAGCTTGAAATTAAGGTCATATTCTAATCCCCTTTTCAAGAAGAGCCAAGAGTAAATGTGTATGCGGTATAAGAGAGGTATAAGAAGGCGAATTGAATTTTCGCCGTTTGCCTTTAACCGTACACACATACTTGCGCATTTCTGGCATGTGTGCAATGTTGTTGTGCTTATATAATTATGCATTTATCAGATGACACAGCACAAACTAAACGCAATTGAAATTCAAGTAGCGCCGCAACAGTCCACAATCACATATGTATGCACATATACACACACAATTACATATATATACATGAAAGTTCTTCATTCATGCACAAGCATACATATTTATTAGCTCGGTGTGGTGCGGTGTGGCCGGCTAATTGACCTTAGTTTTTGTGGGCTGCCATATTTGTTTCAAGTTGAAAACAGATAATATACAGTCTCTTACCTCCTGTTCGAAGAAAACTGTGCCCTTGGCATCGCCATTGATAACGCATACAGCTTTGACCACCATTTTTGTGTTTTGCTTATTCGGAAACGTATATAGAAAAATAATTAAATAAACAATTTTAGCCACTGAACTTGTCGTGCGAAGAGCAAGCTACGGAATGCTTAGTGTCGCTGACTAGTAGGGCACAAAAGCTATCGATTAAAGTATCGATAAGAGTCGTTTGTTAGCTTTCACCACTAACCATACAATGCAATGCATATTCAATGCATTTCACCATTAACAAGCCACACGTTTGATTATTCAATTAATAAGCTTAGCAGTCTCTTTGACAATTTTTCGTACCTCTGCATAGTTATTGTAGATTGAACTTGACCGCTTTATTTAAATGTCGTTAAGGAGACAGCCTATCGGCCGTTTACGAAAACAATCTTATCGATATATTCTAGAAAAGTGCCCAGAACTAATAGTCTAAACCAAAGACTTGGCTGTGCTCCGAATATTTGGTGTGTATGTAAATATCACTTTTTAAAACTGTCGTTTTGGATATTGCGCAATTAAACCCATGCGCAATAAACCAGTATTGTATGCGCAGTTTGTAGTTTAAATATTCTAAAAGGCGCGTCCTAATATCAATGTCAAGGACATGATCGCGGGCGCAATTAATTTTGCGTTTTATTGTTTAATTTTGGTTTTTAAGATTACCTGATCAGAGTATCAAGAACTTCTTGAAGAAACTCGTATAGCTAGAAAACTGCAAGAAATGGACAAATGGTAACCTCTTCTACTCATTTTTAATGTAAAGAATGCTAATATCGTTCTATTGAAGGTTGTCGCCCGTCCTCAGTAGCTTAACGACGGAGTTTTCGGATTGTCGTGTTATCGTAGGCTCCACAACTTTCGAGTGCCATAAAATTATTTTGTCCAGTGCCTCGGAGTTCTTTAAGGGCATGCTGTTGGGCAATTTCAAAGAATCTATTTCGGGTCAGATTTACCTACAGAACGTCACGCCAGAGATTTTTGAAAAATTCCGTAACTATGTTTACAGCTACAACAAGGAAACGCTCAATGGATATGAAAATGCTATCCTAATGGATCTGTACAAGTCCGGCAATCAATGGCTGGTACCGTCAATAACCTCCGATTGTCTGAGCGTGCTGACCGAACGTGCCAGAACCATGAATCTGGAGGAACTTATTGAGCTTTATGAGTTTGCGCACAACTACGACAATAAGTCCTTTATTCAGACAATTACTTCTCTTATGATGACTCATCATTTCGATAAGTTGCTATGTAAACGAGTCCTTCTGCTTGGTTCGGATGTGTTTATTCAATATATCACCACGGTTGCCAAAATGAAACCGGAAATTGAACGTTATAGGATGATTGAAAAATACGTGGAAATAAACGGATTCCTGAAGGATATAAACGATAAAGAAAACCGTGAAATAAATGAAGTAAATCATTTGGACAGTAATGTGGATGAACTGATTAATAAAACAGAAAATATGAAAATAGAACCAGATACCGAAAAAGCGCCAGTAAAAAATGATAAAGCGAGTAGCGAGCTTAAAGGAAAGCTTAAAGCTGATTTCGTCAAATCTTTACTTATTGCCATAGACTATACTAAAATGACTGTTAGGGAGTTCTACAATGGTCCAGGAAAATCTGAGTTGCTGACATATCAAGCCAAATATGAAACCCTATATAAAATTGTCAGGAAAAGAAGCTACGCAAAATATTTGTTTGACGATTAAGCTTTAAGTGAATTAATACCAATATATGTTTAATAAATATATTCTTTATGTTGACAATACGCAGGAATACGTAATAAACAGTTTTATAATACGTGATTTTCTACACATATATTTTTATTACATCTGGCAACTGTCTTCCTCAAACAAACGTAATAATTAATATATATTTTCATACCAACGACAATTTCAAAAATTGCCGCAGTTTTTGTTATCGATAACTTTTTGTTGTTGCGTTTATCAACACTTAAATTGAGCACACGCAAAAAGCAGGCGAGAAAGAGCAAAATTTTACGACTGCAGCAGCTGCGAAATACTAAGTAAGCAGTTGTCGTATACAATTCATAATTTACGATTAGCTTGTTATCAGATACTATAACACTTATCTCATAGTTGCCCAGCTATATATTTTTATAGCTATTCAAGTGTCGAACGTGCTCAGTGAAACAGTAAGAAGGCATAATGAAAGCGACAACCCAAAAATTGTCAAAGCTCCGGGAGCTGATGCAATGCGCGAATGCACCGGAAGCCGCCGGTATAAGTGCCTATGTGGTGCCATCAGATGACGCCCATCAGAGCGAATATCAGTGTGCCCACGACGAGAGGCGTGCATTTATTAGCGGTTTCACTGGATCGGCGGGAACAGCAGTGATAACCCAGGACAAGGCGCTGCTCTGGACAGACGGACGCTATTATCAGCAGGCTGAGAAGCAGCTGGACGCCAATTGGGAGTTGGTCAAAGACGGACTGGCGACAACGCCTTCGATTGGCACATGGCTGGGCAAGAATCTGCCCAGAGGCAGCGCTGTGGGCGTTGATCCGCGTTTGTTCTCCTTTCGTGCAGCGAAAACCATTGAGAAGGATCTGTGTGCAGCCAATTGTAATTTGGTGGGCATCGAGCAAAATTTAATTGATCAGGTTTGGGCTGCCGATCAACCGCCGCGTCCATCCAATAATCTCATCACATTGAATTTGGCCTTTGCCGGCGAGCCAATAGCCAAGAAATGGGAACGCACTCGTGACCAAATGAAGCAGCACAACACGAACGCCTTGGTTGTCAGCGCATTGGACGAGATTGCCTGGTTCCTGAATATGCGCGGCTCGGATATTGCCTACAATCCGGTATTCTTTGCATTTATGATCGTAACACATGATCAGATTGCCTTGTATATCGACTCCAGCAAGCTGCCAGATAACTTTGAAGCTCATCTATGTGAGAATAATGTCAAGATCTTAATACATCCGTATGAATCAATTGGTGATGGCGTACGTCAAATTGCGGCCGAAACTAAGGGCAAAATTTGGATATCGCCAACGAGCAGCCTGTACCTAAATTGCCTCGTGCCGAAATCGGCTCGACATCAGGATATCACGCCGATTGCCGTATTTAAAGCGATCAAAAACGATAAGGAAATCGAAGGATTTGTCAAGAGCCACATACGCGATGGCGTGGCGCTGTGCCAGTACTATGCCTGGCTGGAAGCTGCCGTGGCGCGGGGCGAGAATGTCGATGAAATGTCCGGAGCTGATAAATTGGAATCATTTCGAAAGACCAAGGACAACTATATGGGTCTCAGCTTTACCACGATCAGTTCTTCGGGTCCCAACGGTTCGGTCATACACTATCATCCAGCGAAGGAGACAAATCGGCCCATCAACGACAAGGAAATCTATCTATGTGACTCTGGCGCCCAGTACCTGGATGGCACAACTGATGTAACCCGCACTTTTCACTTTGGCAATCCCACAGACTTTCAAAAAGAAGCTTATACGCGTGTTCTTAAGGGTCAACTAACTTTCGGCTCAACGGTATTTCCCACGAAGACAAAGGGCCAGGTTTTAGATGTGTTGGCCAGAAAGGCGCTCTGGGATGTCGGCCTAGACTATGGCCATGGAACTGGCCACGGCATTGGACATTTCCTGAACGTGCACGAAGGCCCAATGGGTGTCGGCTTTCGGCCAATGCCCGATGACCCCGGCCTACAGCAAAACATGTTCATTTCAAACGAGCCCGGCTTCTATAAGGATGGAGAGTTTGGCATACGCATCGAGGACATTGTACAAATTGTTCCAGCCGAAGGAAAGCACAATTTTGCCAACCGCGGTGCTCTGACTTTCAAAACCATCACCATGTGCCCCAAACAGACTAAAATGGTAATCAAGGAGCTTCTGACCAAGGAAGAAATTCAATTACTCAACGACTATCATAAGTTGGTTTGGGAAAAGCTCTCCCCCTTGTTATCCGACGACTCTTTCACTTTGGCTTGGCTCAAGAAGGAAACCAATCCCATATAATTATTGTAAAATATCATGTGATTTTATGATTTCAGTTAAGGATTTTTAAATCAAGCAACAATCATTTTTGAGATTTTCTTTTAAATAAACGTTTTTATCAACTTGTTTTGCTGCATTTAAAACAAAAATTAATTGTTTTCGTTTTTAATTAATACGCACCAATTTCTGAACTTTTTAAGGAGGTGGAATTAAGGAAATTTTCAGTGCTGTAAAACAAATGCTGTGAAAATAAAATTAAAGAAAATAAATAAGCTTCTATTAAAGCAAATAAGCCTATATTAATCTCGAAATTAATTGAAGGTCGTTTAATTACAATCGAGCTATTATCAAATTATGGTGCAAAAGGTTTTATACGATCAAAATTTCTAACCTCAATCTCGCATTTATCGAAGCGGAGTTCGGCGTTTTCCAGCACTTTCGTAAGCTTTTGCGATAAATTTGGATGTGACTTTTAATCTTGGCCTTAGACAGTATTTCCTATTCTGTTTTTAATATTTTCTTGAATTTCTTCTTATTCTTTGAAACCATGAGCAAATGGTATGCTTGACCGCGATACTTGTACGCCAGATTTATTCATGTTGACTGATCTATTTTAAGGTTGGTGGATACTTCCAAAAATCTGAGCAATGATTCCAGCTTTACGGATTGCGTTATTATTGTCGGCGCCACAACATTCAAGTGCCACAAACTTATACTGTCGTATGCGTCCGAGTTTTTCAAGCGCATGTTTCTGGGCGATTTCAAGGAAGCGCTGTCCGGCCGAATATACTTGGAGGACATATCAGCGACCACCTTCAAGATATTCCGCGACTATATATACACATATGATAAGAATAATCTGAACGAGTGCACCACGCAAACCATAATCGATTTGTTCGTGTGCGGAAATCGTTGGCTGGTGCCTTCCATAATTGAGGAGTGTCTGAACATATTGATCGAACGGGCCAAGTCCATGAAGGTGGAGGATTTGGTTGATCTATTCGAACTGGGCCACAGTTTCGATAGCAAGAGCCTTATTAAAGAGGTGTCCGCTGTCCTGACCGCTAAGCATTATAAGTATCTATTTTGCGACAAAGTTCTGCAATTGAGCTATCATGCGTTCTCCGAATATATTTCCGTAACCGCCAAATTGAAAACGGAAATCGAACGTTATAAGATGATCGCAAAGTATTTGGAATTGAATGGATTCCTGGACGAGTCCACAATGGCAAGCGAAGCAGTCGATAAGAAAAGTGAAGATTTCGAAAATAATAATAATAGTCTAAAGAAAGACGAAACAAATGAGGGGCAAATGGAAATCATTGATGCCGAAACTGAGAAACCAAACTGCCAAAGGCATCAAGAAACATACGTTCAGGACCTGCTTGGCTCAATCAATTATACGAAAATGTCTGGCGACGAGTTCTACGAGGGTCCTGGCAAATCAAAGTTCCTCACACAAGAAGCTAAATACGAAATATTGTATAAAATTCAAAGTCGTCGTATTAGTCGCTTAAACGTGCTACTAAATCAATATCGAGCAATGTGAACGAAAAATATGAATAAATAACAATGAATCCATCTTGTTTTGTTTAACTGCGAAAAGGCAACTGCGCTTTAAAAGGATAGTTATATTACTTAGAGATTAAATAGATTATATCAAAGTATAGCATAAGACGCATTGATTTTCGGGAATAAAACGAACAAAAATTGACATTTGCTTTTTTGTTTTAATACACAATATGTCCAAACACTTAAATGGGATTTTCTTCATTATTAAGAAATAAAGTGCAATTGTTTTTTAGATTTGCTTTTGTTTTTTTTTTTATACTTAGATGGTTTGCATTATTATGTATTTGTATTTGTATCCGTAAATTTGTAGATATTTTACTTTTAATATTTTGTATATACTTTATATATATATATATATATATTTATATATAGATATATATTTGTATTTATATTTAAATCGATATAGGTAAAGGTATGTAGATAGGTAATAATATTCATTTGCCCGTTTGTTGTTTGTTTGTTTGTTACTTGTGTGGTTGGTTGCTTGGTTTTACCCCTATTTTCTCTCGTTTCGGTCACATAGCTATAACATCTTAAACATCATTACAATAATCAATCGTATATAATTCTATATATATATATATATATATATATAGGTTTAGGTATATATATATATATATATATTTAATATTTTTTTTTTTGCTTTTTTTCTTTTTGTGTTATTTTTGCATTACTTCGATTTAAATCTTAATATTTATTATATGTACTTAGAGAGTAGCGTCATCGAGCATATTGAATTCGTCAGAGCTAAGGGTTAAGTCGTAAATATGGGGGCTTTCTTTTTTTTTTTGAAAGTGTTTGCATGCCGTTTAACCGTTGTACGGTCAACACCTTAAAACAACACAATTTCACAGTTCTATTTATAAACATTTTCGTATCAATTTTTGTTGGGGCTTCCGCTTGGATTCTCGCTTGATGTTCGGGATTGGCAAATTCAATATACAAGATGGAGATACTTTTTCTTCTTGTTTTTGTTTTAGTTTTAGTTTTTTTTTTTTGTTGCTTTCTAGAAATTTGCTTAAAGTGGGCTTTGTTTTGCATTTCTTGCTTGCTTTCTCTAACGGTTCTGAGTTTCTTCATCTGCTCGCCGCCGCCTCCACCTCCGCCTCCGTCGTCGTCGGCGACGTTGACGCTGCTGCGGTTGCAGCTCCAACAGCTGCGATTCTTTCTCTGCGTATTATTATTTGCCTTTGTTGTGTTTCTGCTTCTGTATGCGTACGCATCAGAGCACCTCGGAGACGTACTTGGGACGCTTGGCCGCGGTGGCATCCGCTGAGACGCACTCCTCCTCGCCCGCCGCCTCAATGTGACCGCTATAATCGGTCGGCAGCTCTTCGTATATAATCTCAGGATGCTGCTGCGGCTGCTGTTGCGTCTGCTGCTGATTTAGCGTTGGCGGCGCCGGCGCCGGATGCGACACGGCCATTACATGATTTCGCTTAAGCGCAATCAAAGCGCCAACTCCTCCGGCTGCGCCTCCGCCAACCCCATCCACATGCGCCTGCTGCACACTGACGCCGGCATTTTGATTGGTTACATAGTACGGACTGCCGCTACTGTAATATATATATTAGATCAGATATCATGTCATATTAGCGAATGACGAGAAACCCACTTGAATTGATTGGAATTATTGGCCATCGTCTGTGGCGGCTGTTGCTGTTGTTGTTGCTGCTGCTGTTGCTGTTGCTGGTGTGCATTTTGAGAGTTGTAGATGATTTCTGCAATAATATATAATACAATACATTAGCATGACGAATACTGTTAACTACAAGTCCTTGTGGATCGATGAGATGGTATTTCTATATAACTTATACACAACTAATTTGTATTTGTATTGCCTAGATAATAGTCTACTGTGAGATTCTCTCAAACATCGAGTTGTGAATTGAACCATTTGGTTTTTTAATTATTATTTATTATTTAATTTAACACATGTCTGTTAATTATTAACTTTCTGGCGGGCTTCTAATTTGCCTGAATACAAAATCAGACTATACAAAAAGAAACGCTACAAGCTTCACTTAATTAAAGTTTAAGTCCCATCGCTTGCTTAAAAACATAATCTTATGCAATTAGCTTTGGCAGCTTTCTTTCCGCTTACCAGCATCGGCGGCACGCTGCTCGAGTGACATGCCCGGTGAGCCGGGCGCCGATTGCAGCACAATGTCCTGAAGCGGCGAGCTCTCGCGTGAGTTATCTGCAAAGTCAAAGATTTGTTGGCTTATTTGAATGAGGGTTGGAGAATACTTAATGTATAGGACTTACCCATATGACTGGGCGAGACGGGCGCCGAGCGCGGCATGCCGTAGGGCGGACGGAAGCCCTGACTGCTGCGCTGGCGACGCTTCTTGTAACTGTGATCGATCAACTTGGCGCCGCTGTCCGGATCGATGCGCCAGAAGGAGCCCTTGCCGGGCTCATCCTGCGAGCGCGCAACCTTGATGAAATACCTGCAAGTGGACAAGCCGGATTAAAAGTGTGCTCATAGTTTTCAATTCAAATTAGATGGTAGACAAACCTATTTAAACTGAGATTATGTCGTATGGAATTCTGCCAGCCCTTGTTTGTCTCCTTGCGGTAGTAGGGATAATGCTTGACAATGAACGAATAAATGCCCGAGAGTGTCAGCTGCTTGTCCGGAGCGGCAGATATGGCTTGGACAATCAGCTGAGCGTAGCTATACGGCGGCTTCTCATTGTGGTTATAACTGGCGGTAGACGGTGTCTGGAATAGATCCTGCTGCAAATGCAAAAGCAAACAAAATACAGTTTGAAATGTGTAGTTTTATTATTGCACAATGCCTACCGTGTTGTTGTTGCTATAATTGTTGTAGCTGTTGGTTTGATTCTGATGAAAACCCTGACGAGGACTAGCCGGACAACTATTGGCAGCGCTGATTGTACCTGTGTGCATAGAGACAAAATATGTAATAAATAAAGTTTTAATTTAAATCAATAACAATACTTTATGTTCTCTCGATAATTTATTATGTTAGTATAGAATATGCAAAAAATGTTCTATGTTAAAATTTGAATTTGATCAATTAAATATGTTTAGTACATGGCCGGGGGTTATTGCAGTTCCTTGGATGAGTCCTTAACGGATTCTGATTGCTTGACTAGCCCGGAACTGGTGGTGGCTGCTGCCTCAGCTGCATTAGGTTGCGGCGTGATTGTGCCATCAGTTTTAAGATTGTTCTTTTTTTCCCGTATACGCAACAGATTTTGCGTAAAGCTCAGCACGTAAGCTGTGGCCGCCCAGGACAATATCATTGTGCTTTAACAAAATTAAAATGAGCTTCTCACTTTGGAATTACTGAACAAATAATTTTGATCAGAATAGAAATGAAACATTTCGTTTGCACAGCTGCTGCAGCTGAGTTGTTGTCAAAAGAAAGATGAAAACAAAGATCAGTTGATTAGAACAAGTAGCTAAGCTAGGAATCTGGTTCTATCTCTAACGTAACCCTTTACACGCCGTGTCTAATTGGACGCCAATTGGAATCCACTTACCGGTTGGCGATAGATAGGGGCTCTTTTGCTCCTTCTTGGGTATTGAAATCTTAAGCGGTGAGTAGATGGCAGCTCCATCAGCGCCGGTTGTCAACAGTTGGGATGCTGTGGGCGGTGCTCCTGGTAGGCGCTGCTGCTGCTGCAGAGTTGTGTGGTGAAGCGGGTGGTGTGGTGTGTGTGGGAGTGGGTGATGCGGCGGCAGCGGTTGTTGTTGTTGCTGTGCCTGCTGCTGCTGCTGCTGCAAGTGATGCGCTGGCTGCTGCTGCTGCTGGCTGTGATGATGCGACGCCTGCAGCGAGTGCAGTTCGTCACGTGGCGGTGGAGTTATAATAACATGAGCGCCCGCCGTCCCAACTGCTGCCGGACTGCTCAACACTGGGGCTACCTCCGGCGTAATGTCCGCCGGTGCGGCTACAAAGCTCTCGAATTCGATGCGTATCTCGGTGCTCGGAAATCGAAAGAAGCAGCTGCAAAGAGGACATGCATTAATTAAGCAAGATCTTAGCCAATTGGTCACAATTTGGCCTACCGTTGGGGCAGTCGCAGTGGATCCACATTGCGCCGCTGCAGAAAGTCATCAACGAAGATGCCATTCTTGCTGAGGCACTGCACAAAGAAGGCGCGCCGCTCGGGTTCGTAGAGCACCTGGAAATGTTTACGAGAGACCAAATTGTTCTCGGCCACGTTGAAGTGCACCAGCGATGTGGATGAATTGCGTCCAATGACGGTCACCTCGTCCGTTATATGGAGCAAGTCCTCATTGAAGCGCAGCACACCGTAAGCATTCGTCGGCGGGGAGCTGGAGCTGATGCCACTCGATACGACTACATTGGCAGGTGGGTGGTTTGCTGAGTTGATGTTGTTGTTATTGTTGTTGTTGTTGTTATTTTGATTGTTGCTGGCCAGTTCGACGCTGCTATTGTTATTGTTATTGTTGTTTAACGCTGCAGCGGCGCCATGATGAAGCTGCAGCATGTCCTTAGCTATGGCAACAGTTGCCGCGTCTGCAGCGCTCGCTGCTGCTGCTGCTGCTGCGGAGGTGGGTGTGTTTAAAACGGCGTGTACCGTTACAATGTGATTGTTGTTGTTGCTGTTGCTGCTGGGATTGTTGTTGTTGTTGTGGTTGTTGCTTATATTGATGGTTGTTGCTAGTGTTGTTGTTGTTGTTGTAGTGGCGGCCATTGAGAGGTATCCACTTGCACACTGCCTGTTGTGGTTGTTCTTGTTTTGTTGTTGTTCTAATTAAACTGAAAATTGTATTAATTACTATTATTGTTCTTCCGTTTAAATAATTAGTGCAAATAAACAAGAAAATATTGCACACACACACACCTACACACTGGCACCGCATTGTTTATTGTTTATTTTCTTTTCATTTTATTCTTTCGTCTTCTTTTGCTTTGCCTTTTTCTGTATGCGGCGCGCTTAAAAGTTGTTGTAAATAAAACTGACAAAGCGCGTGTTGCTTACCGACAGAGAAAAAAAAAAATGTATTTGTGTAGCTTTTCACGCGTGTTTTTTAGACTTTTTATGCTCAAGGTTTTTCATCAGCTAAAGCTAAAACCATACAGAAAATATTTTCCAAATCCACATACATACATATATGCACACACACATATGTACATACACACGACACTCTTTAGGCAGTTTGCCTCCGTCTCCTACTTTGTAGAGAGAACGACATACATACAATAAAAAAAAACAACACATACAAGTACTTACATTTCGTTTCTTTTTCAGTTTTTGCTTTGCTTATGTTTTGCTACCATCGCCGTTCGCATGCATACATACACATGCACATGCACATACACATACACATATTAACTCGACTCGCACTCGGCAACAAGCAAAAACAATAACAACTCGCACAACAATAATAACACTACTACTACTACGTTGCGGCACTCACTACGTGAGTAACGAAACACGCACACAAATACATATGGGTAGATATTGCTTATGGCAAAACACAATGCGTTGGGAGATGTGCTATGCGCGCGTGCGCTCACTCTTGATGCGGCGGCATCGGTTTGCCCGGGCAGCGGCCGGAGAGAGCAAAAGAGAGAACCGAATCCCCAAAGAGCTCTCAATTGGAGCAGCTGCCGGTCGCAGAGCTACAAATAAATAAAGCTCTAGCAGCAACTGGGCTTTAAGATAAAATTGATATTTTTTTATTGTTCAACGCGCGCGCAATTCGTTCAATGCAGCATCACTGTGTTTACGCCTGACAATTTGTCAAGTCTCAGTGTTTGCGGTTTCTGCGGCGCCAGTGTTGCCAAGTGTGCAAAAATATTGAAAACGTGCTTAAGTTTATGCACACATATTACACGAACAGTTGCACACTTGTACGCATATCCAAACTAAACATGCATTATTTTTACAAGAACACATATTTAACTTTGTTTTAACATATTACATTCGAATAGCCCACTATTATTGTTGAAAGAACAACTGTTGAAACTGAAGAAATTAAAAATAAACAAGAATTTTATCTAATTCTTAGAGTCACATAATTAATGTGTGGCTTATTAAAACTCACTGTTTAAATAAGTGACAAATCGTTTCCAAGTGATGAATCGACAACTCTATTTGACAGTTAAATTTTGCCAATAAGCGTATTGAGCTCGGTTGGCAACACTGGCCAACAGCGTGTTCCCTTTGCTTCTTTATTTGTTCTTTACTCCCATAGACAATATCAGATGTACGTACTTACACACATAAATATGTACATATGAATGGATGTATTTACATACATAGGTATGTATACACTTAGGAAATAAATGAAAACAATACTTATTTATGTATGTATTATCATACATACATATGTCAAATGAGACAGTTTAGCCCCCACATGGCTCCCATTCAATCGATCGAGCTTGCATGCGCGAACATGCAAAACGAAACCAAAATAAAATTAACGAAAACAACGTAAATAAAATGCTATAAAAATAAATACAACAAAGCAAACACACATACACAATTGCACACACCCATACACAACATGTACGTACGAACGTTGTTAGGTCACTGCTACGCTGCCGCTGCCGCTGCCTCGCTCGCATCAGCAAAACAGAAACACAATAAATAAATAAAAACACCAAAATATACACACACATTCTCACACACACATATTAGAAAGAGCGCGCGCATGTACGTACATACATAAACAAGCACTCACACACTTATGTATATAGGCATATTGAAAATGCGTAAAAATGCCGCTCGTTGATTTTTCAGCTAGCAACGGAGCCGAAAAAAACAAAAAAATCAAAAACAAACGACGTCGGCGCGACTCCACCTGCTTGCCTATACATACATGCATACATAGGTACATATCTATGTATGTATGTATGCATGTGAAAAATATAAATATGTATGCATGCCTTGTTTGTCTCTCACTTATTTCGGCGACTGCGGACAAAAGGACAGACAAAAACCGTAAACATACAAAAAGCACACTTTTCACAACGTACGCTGTATGTACATCATACATTTGTATACATGTACGTACATACATATATATATGTTGCTTCGCTCGTTCGTTGGCGATTGCGTAAACTTGCCGCCCGCTTTTTTTCCACCTAACACCAAAATATGTACACACAGTTAAGGGTACACACAACCACATGCATCTAAATACACAACACACACACACACACATATGAAATATATGTACATCACTTGAATATGTTCCAAAATAACAAATACATTTTATTTATATTTTGTTGGCTTTACTAATATTCTTCTTTTCATATTAATTAATACGTACTATTGTTTATTTTTGTTACATTCGGCTTACGATTGATTATCAAACTCAACTGTTTTTGTTTTTCGCTTTTTATTATTATTTCGCTTTAGCTACTTTTTGTTTTTGCGTTTTCTATTTTTTGCACAGAAAATTTAGCACACAACACGTTTTTTCGTGCAGTTCGTTCGCCACTGAGCGTGTGTGTGTGATTGTGTGCGTGAGTGTGTATCAACAGCATGTTTGTGTGTGTATATTATTTTTCTTTCTATCGGCTCGTTCGCCTTGTTTATTATTATTTTTTTTCGTACCTTTTTAACTGCCGCTGTTCGCTGTGTATTTTTTTTTATAAATTTTTTTTTAACAAATTGCTTTTCACCTTATATTTAAGCTTACTTTTAACTTAATTTGTGCACTTTTCACAAGTTTAATGCCGTTTTCAATTCTTATTTGCTTGCAGCGCGCTCCGCAGCAGCTGCCCACACGACGTGACGATAAAGAAGAAGCAGACATTCTCTGCAGCCCTGGTGCCGTACATTTTTGCCCCCAAATTTAACCAACTGATACATCCAAACTGGTCACACTCTGCTCACATGTTGTTCACAGCTGTTCTTAACAGAGCGCACAAATTCTGTTACGCATATGTTTTGTAACCGAACTGCATGAGAATATCGTTAAAAATTTATTAAATCGATTTATCTGTGAAAATGCAAAGCCTTGTACGCCTGCTCAGTAACTGCACATTAACGCTGCAGCCGCAACAACGCGGCGCAGTGGCAATGCTGCAGCAGCTGCGCACCAAAACGAAGGTCGTCGAGAAACCCAAGCCGGGCGCGGGTCAACAATTCCGACGCATCGTTCACTTCCCCGAGCAATATACGGTTGCGCCGCTTAAAATCACACATCTCGCCGGCCGTGATCCCGTCACGGGTCGCATTGTTGCCAAGGGCATTGGCGGCGGCATCAAGCAGCAATATCGTTGGATCAAATGGGTGCGCGACGGCCCCAGCGAGGGTGCGCCGCAGGAGGAACGGGTCGTGGAGCTGCTGCGAGACGGTTGTCGCACAGCCAAAGTGGCGCTGGTCGCCGTCGGCGACGAGCTCAAGTATATACTGGCCACGGAGAATATGCGCGAGGGTGACATACTGAAAACATCACGCGTAATTCCACGCATACCGGGTAAGTCGATGGAACAAACTGTTTTTGCCGCATTGAGTATTGAACGTTTGAGTGTGCTTTAGTGCGACCCAACGAGGGTGACGCCTATCCATTGGGCGCCCTGCCCGTGGGCACGCGCATCCATTGCCTGGAGAAGAATCCCGGACAGCCCTGCCATCTCATACACGCCGCCGGCACCTTTGGCACCATATTGCGCAAGTTCGATGACAAAGTTGTAGTCCAGTTGCCCTCCAAGCGGGAATTTGCCTTCGATCGCATTTGCATGGCCACCGTGGGACGTCTCTCCAACGTGGAGCACAACAAGGAGCATGTGGGCAGTGCGCAGCGCATGCGCGAGCTGGGCAATCGACCCCGTTCCGGCCTGTGGAAACGCAAGGAGGGTAAACACGGACGCAAGATACGCCGCTTGCCGCCCTTGACGACGATATCGTCGCCGCCCCTGCCTAAGGAGGAGGAGATCAGGATGACGCTCAACTTGTAATTTGATGTTGTGGAAATTTCATTTCATATTTTTTATCTATTTCTATGAGCCATGTGCAACATTAAACAACTAGGAAGTTACATTCTATTTGCGCGATTTCTTCATGGAGAAGCCAGTGCCATGGAAGCTGTCCGCATCGATGCCGGCCTCGCCGGTTGCGCCCTCGGCGTCCTCTTGGGTGCGATCGCTGATGGGCTTAATGCTGCGATCGAAACGCAGCAGGCCAAATTGATAATCGTAGTCGGGCACGCCGCGCGGCAGCACCTTCTTGAGAACTGGCGTCTCCAGTTGGCTGTCCTTTTTCTTTTTGCCATCTAGACGCACGCCGGAGCCCTTGAAGGTCTCGACGACTTCCTCGTGAACGGCACCGCCTGCGGCTGCCTCGTTGGCGCCCGCGCCCTGTCCACCTGACTGGGCCGCCGGCTGTTGCTCACCGTGCTCCTTGTAGCCCACCGGAGCCTCAAACTCGACGTTCATGTCGCACTCAATGATGCTGACAGCGTTGCCCGGCTTGGTCTCCAGTACGCACAGCTCGTAGACCTTTTTGTTGTACTTGATGGCAATGACGTCACCCTTGGTGAGGCATGCAAAATTGCGCAGTGCATTTTCCAGCACAGCCTTGGGATTGGTGATGTCCAGAAAATCGGTGCTGTGTGGCTGAAACTTGGAAAAGGTGGCCACTTGAAGCGAGACGCTCTCAATGCTCAGTATGTCGCCCTCCTCCAGCAGCAGATTATCCATCATCCAATACGGCAAATAGCATTTGCCCTCATCGGCCACAAATTCCAAGACGCCAGCGTGCGAGGAGCGCGACTTTTTCTTGTTGGTCAGCTTGAAGAGCATCGGATATTCGACGTTCAGGCGTGTCAGTGTATCCAGCGCCGAGGGCGGCATGATGACTGTAAGCAGTTGCATTGAATAGCAATCGATTTTAGTAAGTCTTACTTACTTTTTCCACCCTTTTCCACATCAGAGCGCTCGTTGCCCGGCAGCATGGACACTGAGAAGCATTTATAGGTGGCTTGGAAGCTGCGTCCTCCGTCTGGGAACATCATGTTGAAGCCACTAAAGTGGAACATTGCGACTTAGTTTGCTGTGCTCGAACACAACAAAATAATCAATTTGTTTGGTGTTTCCAAAGTTTTTGTAATGTCACGATTTGTTTTTGTTGTGATAAAAACAAAGTGCGACAGAATGTTATTTAACAGAACAGTGAAAATAGCGTCAATAGTTGCTGACTGGTGTTAACAGCGGACACAAGGGTTGATTTGGAAAAAATATCGCTGACATTTGAATTGAATTGCAGCTATTGATAAAACGTCGTACCACATATTCATATATATATATATATATGTAAAGATTTGTAAGCTATTCACAATTTAATATACAAATTTTTAGCAATCGACATATCGGTTGGTGGAGTTTTCTGTTAAATGAATGAATTCTGCTGTTAACATTTTCTCGATATAAGCATATCGATAATGAAGAACTATCGTCATTTTTAGCAAGCCGGCGGTCGTAGTTGTGCGCGCGCGTTCATCACGCTTCAATTTCTCGTCAAATAAATTGTGATTTGAAAAAGTGTCGCTATTCAAGTGAGTACCCGAAAAGAAGCAAATAATTAACAACTTGATTGCAGCCAAGCGCTCTAGCCAGTAAACATTTTTGTTGTCAAAGACCAACGGAGTAGCGGATAAGTTTAATAAGTGTGTGTACATAAGTGGGTGTATGTATATAGTCGCCTGTGTATCCTTGCTTAGTCCTTCTGGCGCCGCGTGTCTTTTTTCATAAGCCCGCGTGTGCATACTGTCTGTGTGTGTGTGTGTGTGTGTTCCTGTCGTGTGTGGGAGACTGCGTGCATGTGTGTGGGTTTGTGCTTATACATAAATACTTACATTTATTAGCAAAAAAAAAAAAAAAAGTTAGGCGTCTACTCGTTTTTAACATTTAAATTGCATTTGTTTGCCCCGGAAAAATCAATAAATGATATAGAAATTGAAAGGCACGAGACCAAGAAAATGTTAGCCATAGATTTTGTTCTTCCTCTTGCATCGCAAATCTAATGAAATTTGCACATTTTTATTGTTATCTCTGGTACAGTTATTGTCCTTGCGGGCAGTAGAGCAGCATATACACAAATCTTACAGTTCCACATGCGCTGTTGCCATGTGCAGCTGTTTTTAAGTGTGTTGTTGTTTTATTGTTGCGTCGCAGCTGCTGTAACAACAACAACAACACAGCCCTGTCTCGCTGTCCCTGTCTAGTTAACATATTCCAATCAGATGAATTTCGTTGGCCTGCAAAATATTTGGTCATCCCTGTGCTAAGCCCTTGTCGCCCGACCCAAACCCCAGAACTAGTTGGCATGAATCACGCGTGCCGCTCTGTCTTGCAGAGCTCTTAAAATGTTACAGATTTTCTTATTGGACATTTCGAATTGGTACACACAAAACCCCAAACTGTGCACACTTAACGATTGAGCACAACCAAAACAATTTTAAATGTATAGAAAACTAAAAACAACAATATAAACATGAAACACGAGCGACAAACATGCGGCGGGCATCAAAATGTGTTCGACACGCTGCCGAAACAGTGGCTGTAAAACTGTATTGGTCTATTGGTTGCTGAACACATACATATGTATATGCGCACATGTGTGTGTACAGAAGAAATATTTCAAATTAATTTCCTTTGGCTTGCGTCAAACACGAATACATGTGTACATATACATGTTTGTATGAGTGTGTGAGTATGAGTTTCAATTGCAAACAAGTAATAATTTCTGCACGTATGATATCACGAGTAAACAAAACAATTGGCAGCAGCAGCCGTCGCAGCAGCAGCAGCAGCAGCAGCAACCACCCCAACAAGGTCGCAGGCAATTGCTGGCAGAAGGACAGACCATAATTCAATTTTGCCGATGCAGTTCAAACTGTTGACAAAGTGACAAAGTACAGTTAACATTCGTTATGCTCACCTCGTTCTGCCTCTCTCTCTCTCTCTCTTCTGCTGAATACTTTGCACCTAACGGATATTGGTTAGATCTATCTGAATTACGCTGGCTTTCATCTACAGACTTTTAATTCATTTCGTATTGGCTTTCGTTTCTTCTCTTATGCTCTGCCCCGCCTACGCTTTCGCTGTTACCAGGCTGTTGCCTCTATGCATGAAGATTAGGTACTCGCCAGTATGTTCGTGTGTGTGTGTGTGCGTATGTGTACATATATATATGTAGTTTCAATAAGAAGTTTAGCATGCTGCCCGCGTCGCTGCCTTCTTTTTTGTTGTGCTGTTGTTTTTGCACGCTGCTATAAACCTTTTTTGTTGTTGTTTTGTTCTTTGGTTTCGCACGCGTTTTCATATCAGCCGATAAACTCGTGTGTATGCCGCGCAGAAAACGGAACAAATATAAGATAACATATATCGCAATCATAAGAGTTTAAGGCAAATGTTAGTATAAGAGCTGGGGAAGGAAAGAGGAGTAAAATGGGACAGAGAAAGGGAGTAGAGAGAAACAGAAAGTGTGAGGGAAAGAGAGAGAGAAAGAGAGAGAGGGAGAGTGAAGGGGGGAGAGAGAGATAGAGAGAGATATATAGAGAGAGAGAGAGAGACAGAGAGAGAGAGAGACAGAGAGAGAGAGACCGAGAGAGAGAGAGAGACCGAGAGAGAGAGAGAGACAGAGAGAGAGAGAGAGAGAGAGAGAGAGAGAGAGAGAGAGAGATAGAGAGAGAGGGAGAGATAGATAGAAAGAGAGAGATGGCGCGAGAGAGAAAGAAAGTTAAATCAACTCTTTACATGCTATCAACGCGTAACGACCTGTAAGGCTTACATGAACTTATGAGAATCGCATAGAAGGGCAATATTTTAAAATACCTTTAATTCGCTGCACAGTGGGCGGAAATTACCAACTCTTGGTAAAAGTATTCCTATAAAGGGAACGTTTTAAGTCTGACTCACCTGAGGGTTTTTTTTAATTGGGCTGCTCGATAACGTTTTTTTTCCTCCTTTTAACAGTTGAGTTGCACTCGCAAATTGAAGACCTTATTGAACTTCAGTCGAATTGATTTGATGGACGAGCACGTTCAATTTAGAAACTGATGTAACTGATGGCCAATAAATATGGCTTGTTTAAGTACGTATTCCCTTTGAGCTGCTGCTCGCTGCACGCTGGAGAATTTCCACTTAATTGAATCGAGGCCTTCGGCCCATTTACAGCTGTTGTTGTTGTTGTTGTTGTTGCACTTTATGTTGCACGTGCTTGTTAATTACTTAGACAGTTCGCGCAGCTCAGCCAGGCGTAGATGAAAGCATTTCCAATTCTGTATTATTGATTTGCATGCGCTTCACTGTGCACAGTTTGAGAGCGACTGCTGCTTGCCAGTTTAATTTTGTTTTGATTACAAACAAAAGAAAGCAACCAGGGTTTCGACACGACCTTGAACTTGCAGTTGCAACCACCAAAAGAACAGAATATAAATAAAAATAAAACCTCCCCCAATCCAAAAAAAAAAAAAAAACGCACGAGTTAATGCCTTTACCTGGGACTCGCTGCAGCCGGTTTCTGGACAAGCGGAGATTCCTTCTTGCTGAAATGCGGCAAATTAAATCAATATATTTGAATTAGCTGCACTTCTCCCCGTTGGCAATGTCAAGGCTGACAGCGACAGTAACTGACCCCCCTCCCCCCTAGCCACCCTATCAGATTTTCGCAGACACGCAAAAATAAACGTGTGACGTCTGTTGTGCAGAAAGCCTACAATTCAATTCAGTGTTAATATTATTTGCATAGATGCGAATGGGAAACGTATGAAACGTGAAATAGCTGTAATTTATACACGCACAGTGGGACGAGCTCTGATGATTTAATTGTAGAAAGATTTGTATTTAAATATTTTGTTGAGCATCTAAATTTTTGGTGAAAAAGAACTTGAAGTATTAGAGTATTAAAATTGGTGCGGAAAATAGTTTGAGAATTTTCAACTTTTTTATTTATTTTATGATTATATTCATTAGAAATTCATGGTTTTCATAAAAAAAAAGGGTAGTAACTGTAATTTATACACGCACAGTGGAACGAGTTCTGTTGAATTAATTGTAGAATCATTTGTAGTTACACATTTTTTTTTTGAG
This sequence comes from Drosophila novamexicana, assembly GCF_003285875.2. Lineage (NCBI taxonomy): Eukaryota > Metazoa > Arthropoda > Insecta > Diptera > Drosophilidae > Drosophila > Drosophila novamexicana. The sequence continues at coordinate 3,023,505 of NW_020824766.1, forward strand.
CAACTAATTTTTGGTGAAAAAGAACTTAGAGAATATTAAAATTGTTGCAGAAAATAGTTTGAACATTTTCAATTTTTACTTATGTAATGCAACATTAAAATGGTCTATAAAAATTATTTAATCTGGAATATAATCATAAGAAATTCATGGTTTTTATATGAAAAACAAACAAAGTAATACATTTTCGATATTAGTACATTTTTAATAAAATTAGAAATCTTTCGAGTGAAAAGTTAATAATTTGACAAACAAATTAAAGAATTTTTTCTTAAAATCGTTGCGACATAAAATTGGCCTATATCATGGCGCTTATTAGCCATTTTCCCCCAATTAAGTGGCTAATATTCAAGTAAATATTGGTCAACTTCTAGACATTTATTGTCAAACATTTAGCCAACATTTCGGCAATTAAAGGTCATTTCCGCACATAATTGGGCAATATTCTGGTATTTACTGGCCCACATTATGGCGGTAGTTATCAATTTAACGGGTATTAATACTTTTCTTATTTGAAGTGCGGAATAACAAATCTAGAAATTTCTTGAATTTGATTTGGTTCAATGCAAATAGGCATCGACACACTGTGCATACCCCATACTGACTAATGCGTGTGTATGAAACAGTTTTTTTATTTCTGTTTTATTGGATCGTCATAATGCTCAGTGTTATTTTAGTTCCATGCCATACCCTGTGTTCGATAAAAAGCCGTAAACGTCTTGGATTTAGATAAAGCATATGAGTTTTTGAACTAAATAAATTCATTGCACATAATGTGCTTTATAATTCTGCATTTATTATCGAAATTAGTTTCAACACAATTCTTTACCTGGTTTCCGCAAATACAGGATATATCAAAGTCATGTTTGCATATCTGTTTTGTTTGTTTATTTTTGAGACGTCAGGCAAATATTGAATTTATGCCCCTTTCTCCTCTGAACAGTTCTGACTGCACTGCAGTGCTGCTAAAACCGGCAAATGTTGCGTGTTTTGTATTTATTTTTAGCCAAATGATTGCAAAATACGCCATAAATTGCCAATTATTATGATACCCTTTGAAGCTGAGTAAAAGGTGTATACAAGACTTGGCTAAATGTGTGTAACAGACAATTTAGCTATGGAAATTTCATTGAGTTAAGGGCTTCTCGGTGTTGGGAACAGGGTATCTCCTAGTCGGGCACTACCATTCAGGCACGAGCACTTTTACGTGTTTTGAGCTAGTTATATAACAGGAATACGTTTTTGTGTAGGGGCAAGTTTCAATGTGTTGACGGCATCTCGGTGCTGGGCACAGGGTATTTCCGAGTCTAGCACTCCCATTCTGGTGGGCGCATTTCTCGTTTATAACAGGCAGTGTGTTTGTATATGTTCTTTTTGTATAGGAGAAAGTTTCAATGTGTTGACGGCAACTCGGTGTTGGGTACAGGGTATCTTCAAGTCTGGCACTCTCATCCAGGTGGCAGCACATTTATGTGTGTTTGAGCCACTTGTGTAACAGACATACTATGTTAATGTAAAGGAGAACGTTTCGATGTGTTGACGGAATCTCAGTTAAGGGTACAGGGTATCTCCAAGTCTGGCTCTACCACCTAGGTGGACGCACTCTCTGCGTAACAGGCAGTATGCATATGTTTTTTTCTATAGAATAAAGTTTGATTTCAATGTTGGGCACAGGGTATCTCCTAGTCGGGCACTCCCATTCAGGTATGAGCACTCTTACGTGTTTTGAACCTCGGTTATATCAGTGTAATGGAAAAGTTCTCGCCGTAATTGCTGCCTGGCAAGGGGGCGGGGGCGGGGGCGTAACTAGGGTGTTCGCTTATGGAAATTTTGCGAGCATATGTCAACGTAACTTAAACGAAGTCACGACCTTGAGCAGGCGCACAGGCATTGTCCTGGCCGGGCTACCAGCGCATGCCCCTCGCTCACCTGCCCCGCCCGCTTGGGGTAGAGAGGTCCTTTGTGTGAGGAGCGCCATTGTTTAGATACATTTAGTCACTCCTTCGGGTTGTATTCAATTTTTATAGGCACACACACATATGCCATAGATTGTGGATTATTTTATTGGTATGAGCTAAGAATGTAGCATATCCAGTTATAAAATACATTTCTTGGTAAATAACATGTTGAGCTTGTTTTAGCATCTGCCGCCGAGATATGGTCCATAGTTGAGGCGACACCATTTATTGGGATAACCTAAGGCAATTCGAAAACGCAAACAACTTTATTTATTTCTACGATATTCCTTTCTCAGCTCGTTTACTTACGTGGCCATTTTGTCGTTTTGTATTCTCCGCGTGAACAGGAAAAAATTGACAATAAAATAAAAATAACTGAGAAAGGTGCTTGCATTTTCGATATTTTATTTAAGGCTTTCTGTGTCAAGCACACGACTTTAATACCCTTTACTTTGCGTAGATAATGTACCGTACCAAATTAACAATTTGAACTGTGAATATTTTACGCGATTCCCGAAGAAATCGCATTAGTTGGGCTTATACAATAATCATTCATTCTTCAAACTGAAAATACGTTTTTTATGATACTTTTCTTGTGCCCAGTTTTCTCTTCAAATTTTTGGTTTATATCGATAAATTCGTTTCTCTATATATACAACTTTTGGTGATCAATGCACAGCACAAACCCTAGACTTTTCTGGACTTTTCATTATAGTTGTCTTATGTGCTGAGACTGGCTTTGAAAATTCCACCCGAAATACATTTCTTTGTTATTAACTAATCGGCTTTAAACATTTTTGCAAAGATCTCTCTTCAAAATCGCAGTTTTCGGAAAATCCTTTTCTCTTTGGTAGAAATGGGGTTCAAAGATTTGGCGAAATTTTCTTATGAACATTCATTTGAGATTGGATTCACACTTTTTGCAGAATCCACTCTTGCTCAGTGGAAAATGCGTATCAAACATTTCTTGGGTAAGATATCTTACCATAGAAAGAATTTGCTCTTACAAGAATCTACTTTAGGACCGTTTGTTCTACTGAAAGCTATATGATATAGTGGTCCGATTCTGATAAGATTTTGCATATATGTAGGAAGCATACTGAAGCTTATAGACGTCCACTTTGGTCAAGATATCTTGATGAACAAAAAAGTTGTTCATACAGAACCTATTTATAGACTGTTTGTTCCTATGGCAGCTATATGATATAGTGGTCCGATTCTGATAAGATTTTGCATATATGTAGGAAGCATACTGAAGCTTATAGACGTCCACTTTGGTCAAGATATCTTGATAAACAAAAAAGTTGTTCATACAGAACCTATTTTGGGACTATTTGTTCCTATGGCAGCTATATGATATAGTGGCCCGATTCGGCCGTTTTCGACAATTGTACTGCCTGCAACAGAAACAAGGATCTATGCAAAGTTTCAAGACGGACGACATTAACTCGGCTTTTGGTGTTGATCTAGAACTTGAATACTTTATGGGTTCGGAAATGTCTCCTTCTAAGCGTTACACAGGGTATTACACAGGGTATATATATACAGGGTATAATGACTGCGTTTAAGTTTTCTACGCTCGGGAATTGGGTGAATTGTATTGGCACGAGCAAGGCCGGGTAATATATAAAATAGTATTCTTATGTCAGAAAATAATATTTTCTTACTATTTTCACATGATGAACTTTACCTGGAAATGCCTATATTAGCTTGTGCTTACAACTCTAGAAATACTTGATGAGCTCTAATTCCTTGAATTTTCTGTGTTTAATTATAATCTTTTGCTGATTTGCATGAAAGAAACAAATGATCTAATCTGATCCATTAAAGGCTCATTAAAAATAACACAGTATTATTTGAACAAAGGCAGTTACGAGCATGAATAGCCGATTTCTTTAGAATTGCCCTGACATTAACTTTATACAGATATATATATATTATATATGCTGGCCGCCCATTCCGGTCAAAGTATTTGTGGCGCGTGTTCAGTGGGGCGTGGGGCGCGGCCTAAATATACAACGAAATTGCGCCAATTTAAACAATATGCAATTTTTTTCAATTTACTTTCCAATTGAAAAGCACACCAAGAACAAAGCCGGAACTGGTTGCGGCCAGATTCAATGAAATGCGAATGTGTTTTGTCATTTCATTTGATTTTCTATAACGCGAGCTGCATTAGGGGTAGTCCGTTCTGATTTGGTGCTGATAATTAACTTTAATTTGAATATTTTTCAAGTGCATTTATTGATATTCAATTTCTTTTGCAGACATGGTGAATATCTCTCTGACGTGGAAACAATATAGCTGTCCTAAACGTCAGGTATGTGAGAGAGTCTTCAGTTTAAATTTTAACATGAACTTTAACCGAATCCAATTGCAGTTTACCAAGTCGACTACCATCAGCTGCTACTCAACATAACAAGAAACTTCTCTGCAACAACAACACCAACTCCACAACTCGAACAGCAACTAAAACAAACAAATACAACAACTACAGCTACAACAAGAAGAAGAGCAACAACTGCAGCTGCCAGAGGAAAAACCCAATTGAAGCTTTTCATTCGAGTGCATCAAGGGGTTTAACATACAAGCGGAGTTCACATTTGCCCAATCAGAAGTTTTTCCCAATTAGAAATTTGGTCAGCTGCAAGCTGTAAACAGTTGAGAGAGAGAGAGTGAGAGGGAGAGGGGAAGAGAGCGAGAGAGTATCATTTTATTAACTTATTATTATTATTAATATTTTAAACAGTATTTAGTGTCCAGTGTTGTTGCACTGAGTCAGTATTTGGTGTGCAGTGTTGTCACACTGAGTCAGTATTCAGTGTCCAGTGTTGTCGCACTGAGTCAGTATTTGGTGTCCAGTGTTGTCGCACACTGTTTTGTGTTTAGGCTTACGTAATTTATTGCATACTTTTAGGCAAGTCGAGCTGAGCACTGCTTCAGCTTTGAGAGGGAGGCTCAAATAGACCCTAGGGGTTCCATCAACACGAACAGTTTTCGGTTGGTTTTTTTTTTTTCAACGATTAGAATCGTGCGTGCGCATTTGTTAGTGTCCATAAACGCGACTGTACTTTAATTTTCATTATGAAAATAACAACAATGAAGTCTAAGCGCAAATATGGCTGTTTAGAAAATATTTGAAAAGAATTTTTCAATTATTAATAATTAAGATTTGTTTCGTCTATAATTTATTATTATTGTAGAATTGTATTTTATAGTTTCTTTTGCACTCAAATTTGCCCAAACATTTCATTTCCTCTGCACCACAAATCGGTTCAAAAAGTTAAGGTTCGACGAACAGACAGACAGACAGACAGACAGTTGTTTGTTGTTGTTAGTTTAAAGTGAGTTTTCTCTAAGAAGTACAACATTTGAATTAACCAACTATGGAGAGTTATTCGCCGGATTTGCTATGGATGGTCATTATCGGCTTTCTAATTGCATTTGTCCTGGCCTTCGGCATCGGAGCAAACGATGTGGCCAACTCCTTTGGCACCAGCGTCGGCTCCGGCGTTCTAACCATACGTCAGGCGTGCGTTTTGGCCACGGTCTGTGAAATTTCGGGCGCAGTTTTGATTGGTAAGGCCCAAAACAAGTCTAAAATAAGTTATTCAAATGCCTAGTGCATAACTCAAGCATAATTCAAGTTAATATTCCTGGAATTAAGCCACTTTTATTGTGTATTCCTGCAGGCTACAAGGTGTCCGATACGATGCGAAAGGGCATACTTGAGGTGACGCTGTACGAGGGCGCCGAGGAGGTGCTTATGCTGGGCTGCATGTCGGCATTGGCAAGCAGCGCCATATGGCTGCTGGTGGCGACGTTTCTAAAGTTGCCCATATCTGGCACGCACAGCATTGTTGGGTCGACAATTGGCTTCTCGCTGGTGGCACGCGGCGTCCAGGGTCTAAAGTGGACAACGCTGTGCACTATTGTCGTCTCGTGGTTCATTTCGCCGGTGCTGAGCGGCTTGGTGAGCATTCTACTATTTCTGACCATACGCCGTTTCATATTGCGCGCCCAGGAGCCCTTGAAGGCGGGCTTCCGTTCGCTGCCCATCTTCTACGGCGTCACATTCTTCATCAATGTCATCAGCGTGATTCTGGACGGTCCCAAGTGTAAGTAGAAGCTGCCTAAGCTAATTGCAATTGCTTAAATTCCTACTTAATCAATTTGTGTGCGTCCTCTGCAGTGCTTTATATGGACAACATTCCCACTTGGATAGCGTTGACCGTCAGCGTGGGCTTGTCCCTGCTGGTGGCGCTGCTGACGCAGCTGGTGGTGGTGCCGCTGCAGCGGCGCTCCATTGCCAAAAAGCTACGCGCACAGAATCCGGTCAAGTTCAATTTCGAGGACTCTGTGGGTAAGTGTGCACCCACAGCACAAAAGCAAAAGCAATTACTCAGCGCTTGGTTCAATCTTATAGAATCCTCGCCGTCCGGCAGCCCCAAGAAGCAGCGCCGTCCGCTTTCGCTTGTTAGTGAGGGTAAACCACTGCCGGCTATTGCCGAAATCACCGAGCTGGTCTCGCTTAGCGACAATTCGCCGAAGACCTTTAAGCTAGCGCCTTACGGCCTCGCGGCCAAAAACAACAATGCGACTGCCGAGGATTACAAAATCGATCCGGAGATCATACGCAAGGCTGAGGATCTGCTGGGCAAGGCCAGCCTCGATAATCCCGATCTGACTGTCACCAGCTTAAACTACATCGACGAGCAGCAGAATTTACAGCACCAGCAAAACGGACGCAAACTTCAGGAGTGCTTCAAGCGTGTCCAGTCACCCAAGGAGGAGCACAAGTCGCAGCAACTGGCTGCGAATGCAGCTGCAGCCGCTGGCAGTGCAAATCCAAATGCCAGCGCCAGTCCAAATGCCACCGTCACCAATAACAATCTGCAAGTTGTGCAAAGTGCTGGCAGTCTGGACCTAATGATCAGCACCACCTTGTCACCGAATTCCAGCAAGGTGCCGCTCATCGAGAGCAAGGAAGCGCTCAACGAGCAGGAGGAGGAGTTTAAGCGTGCGGCCGGACGACGTGCCAGCAGCAACGAGGAAACGCAGGAGGTGTCCATGCTCTTCTCATTCCTGCAGATACTGACGGCCACCTTTGGCAGCTTTGCGCACGGCGGCAATGATGTTAGCAACGCCATCGGACCACTTATCGCCCTCTATATGATCTATCGCGAGGGCTCCGTTATGCAGAAGGCCGAAAGTCCCATTTATATTTTGATCTACGGTGGCATTGGCATCTCCGTGGGTCTCTGGCTGTGGGGACGACGGGTCATCGAAACCATTGGCAACGATTTAACAAAGATCACCTCATCAACGTGAGTACTCGAATATATTTCAAAAATGTAAATAAGTTAATTTTTTATTGCTCTGCTTACAGTGGCTTCACCATTGAGGTTGGCGCCGCGATCACCGTACTGCTGGCCAGCAAGATAGGTCTGCCCATTTCGACGACACATTGCAAGGTCGGTTCGGTGGTCTTTGTGGGTCATGTGAGTGCCGCGGGCCGCAAGCAACAGCGGCAGGAGCACGAAAAGGGGCTGGGACCGCAGCCGGAGGCGCCGGCACAGGCGGGCACTGTGCCCGCCCCGATGGAGGACGGCAGCGTCGATTGGCATCTGTTCCGGAACATTGCGTACGCCTGGATTGTTACCGTGCCGGTAACCGCATTGCTCAGCGCCGGCATGATGTACGTGCTCTGCGCCCTGGTTGTGGATGATATGGGTCAGGTTTAGGGCGAACTCTTCATTGAATTATTAATTGTCAAAGCAACTAAACTAATGTTTCGTAATTGTACCAGTTGATAAATGCAAAACTAAAGACAACAAAAAAGAAAGCAAAACTAAAAACAAAACACCTTAAAACTAAACTTAACAAAATTACTCACCTAACTAAGCAAAAGTAATGGAAAATGGAAAATGGATAAGCAAAGCATTTTACTTAACGTCTGAACATAACTGATATTGGTATTGATATTGTTTATATATATACGATATTGTAAACATTTAAACATAGCACTTTTGTTATTTTCCTCTTCATTTTGTATGCCCAAAATTTGATTTAATGTACGCCTTTTCTTTAAGTCCAAACATTTAAATGCAGCGCATTTTTGTTATTGTACGAAATGATGTCCGGTGCAATTGTTTAATGCATTCAAATTAAAACACAAATTGTTTCAAATTCCTTTTGGACAGCTTTAAAAAGAGTATTTTACATTTTATACATTTCAAAGCAATAGAGCAAAACACTTATGAATAAAATACAAACTACTACAAAAAATTCCAGTTCAAAAGCTTTTCCTGTTACCCCAACTTTGCTCTCAAAGCTCTCAACAAGTTGAATGGAGTCAATGAGACGCCTCTCATTGGGTATGCAAATTGTAGCTGCAGCAAAAGCTCGCTCACATCTGCGACTTGGCATGCAAATGTGTTGCTCAAAGCTTCTTGAAGTTGGTTAAACTCGCTCACGCGCAGCTTTTGAGCGCGGCAGCGCTCGAGCGCTGGAAAGCTTCGGTCAGTTGAGTTTTAAGCTTCGATGCGTTCGGTTGTTATTTTTGTGGTCACAATCGGTTGGGCAAGCTCTGCCCCCGTACCTGTTTCAAGCCTTAAACTCGTAACGCCTGCGCGTATTTCTTATGCATTTTAAAGCGGTTGCAAATCATGCGAAATAAGTAGTTAAAACGTTAACAAAACAAAATACACACAATTGTTAAATAATTGAAACACAATAGTTGTGTTGCAGGTGTAAAGTGTGCACAGGTGTTTAAATGCTCAATTCCAATTGGATTAATGCTAAGGAACTGAAAGGTAAGCGCGTGTTTTCCAACACTGATACAAACTATTAAAGCTTGTGCTGAAACGGTAATTGATGACATATTTGATAAAGTTGTTAGTTTTTAAATATTTTAATCAAAATTTTAAATAAATATTTCTTAAAATCAAATCTTTTGCATTTATTAGTATTTTATTTAGTATTTTTTTACGTTTTTTTAAATATATTTTTTTGCTAGTTTTTTGGACTATCTAATTGACTTTACTTCCATTTAATATCATGTTCTCACATTTTGCTCCACCGTTTGCTTCCCGTTTCTGCACTTCCTGACATTCTGCTTGGTTCGGTTCTCAGTTTTGTTGCGTTTGATTTGGTTTTCCGTTTCCATTTCTCCAATGACAGGTCGCCAGCATTTTCCCCGCACATCTATCTATCTATCTATCTATCTATCTGTGTCTATCTATCTGTCTGCACGGTGTATTACTTAATTTCTTTGCTTAATCCGATTTGCGTGCATTGAACTCTTCTTTCTCATCTGTGGGGCTTTAAAGGTGTGCTTTGCCGCTCAAATTCTCCAAGTTGTTGTCTTTGTTGTTGTTTTTACTGATTGTTTTTTCTTCTTCTTTGTTGTTAACTGGCAAGCGGCTTGTTCTCATTTTGGGCCATTTATTTAATGAGCTATGTCTTGTTATTGTTTTTTGCTTGAAGCCTGTTCGCAGAATTTTTTTAAATGCGCACAAAACAAATTCGCAATTTATTATTCGACATGTGCATGCTTCGAATTGTTGTTTATCAAATTTATGACAAAATAAAGTGTAATTGACAAAAATTTGGAATACCCCTAATAATTGCAATATCACATGAATCACATGAAATTTGATTTATTTATACATCTATTTAAATCGATATATACAAATGAAAACCTTAGTCCCGACTAGAGATCACTTCTCACTTCTGCAAATCAAAAGAAACGCACTTTTAAATATTGCCTTTCTACGCGATTCTCATGATGTCAAGTAAGCCTTACAACCTTTCATGCTTTGATTATTATGTTTTAATTTCTATCTGCTTTCTCGTTCTTTCTTGTCAAATCTCAAAATCGCTGTAAATGTGAATTTTCTCCAATTTCATATAATAATCCCCATTTAATTTTAGTTTGTCGTGTTATGTGTATGTGGAGGGTAATATCTTCATAATTCAAGTATGTATTGTATATTCGTATTTAGTTTAAACTCGAAATCTTACATATATGGAAAATCTTATAAGCATCGGACCACTATATATGTATATCTATATATGTATGATAATTATGATAATATGGCTGCTATAGGAGCGATCCGTTGCAAATTATGATATTGAGCCCATTCTTGGCATATACGAATTCTGCCATGCTCTTGAAATATGTGAGAAATGTTATCAACATTTCGCTCTGTATGGTAAGAATCGGCTTATAAATATGTTCTTGTCTGTTTATCAAGATAATGTTTCGCATATCTGAAGGACCTTCAGCCATATTTCACGAAGGGTAATTAATAGAAGTCCTGTTTCAGTTTGAAATACTTCGCTTAAAGACTTTCAAATCATATAAATACATTTATATATATATGCAATTAAGGAGGTGAGAATGAAATTCGCAAACACTGTTGAAGCTAATTAATTTGACTGGCTGTTAGCCAGGCTTGGCATGTGTGACATCTGACCCATTTGAGGCATTGAGCAGGTGTTCTTTGAATTTAGCATGCAGATAGTTTGTCCAGGTAGCTGCCAGCTACGTCTAGCGGTCTTTTGCCACTTACTGTGTCGGCAAGCAAATCACTTACGAAAATCAAAGCCAATTCTCTGGCAGAACAAAAGCCAGGCAAAGCCATTAACTTGGCCAAGAGCCGCGGCCATAGCAAATGGCCAAAAGTCATTAAGGAAAAAAACGCAAAATCTATTGAAATCAGCGAAGAAACACGCCTTAAAAATATTTCAGCATTTTTTTGCGCCAGGTGGGGGCAGACCAGGTGGGGGGCATGCCAATTTGAAATCGCCAACTGGGAACTGGGAACTGGTTACTGGCTGCTGCCACTGTTAATTATGCGCTTATCAGTTCATTTCTGGCTACTGCCAGGAGTCCACTGCGGTAATTACACACCTGCCGCCACTCACCTGGATTGCTTTCCGTGTGCCATTATTGAGCATCGCATCCATTAGATACAATTTCGAGTGCAGCACATAACAAAATCGCGCTGCTGCTGTACAACATGTTATTACCCGATTCTGACAATCCACTTTTGCATACGTACATATATGTGTACCTGGTGTGTACCTGGCGTATACCTGTGCTCGTTATGATAGCCCTCGCGGCGATCCGTTCCCCTTTGTCCACTTTCTCCGGCAGCTTCTGCTGCCCGACTCTCGTGTGAGCTGCTCCAGAGACACCTCCCACAATGTGATTGCACAAGCTATAAAAACTTGCTAGATATTCTCCATTAAAATGTTTAAATAAATCAGCTTTGACTTTTAAATATATACCGATCGGTAATAAATAAACTTGCTCATATTAAGAAAATATATGTAAAATTATAAAATTAAAAAAAAAACTCAGTTTTACAAGCTTAGCTAATTAAGCAAACTATAAAAGAAAATATAACTCAAAATTTAGATTAATTTAAATATATATATAAATAAAAATAATTAATATAAAGTAATTATTTATTAATACTATCTACATTTAAGTTCCTGCTATTGTTCAGCTGAAGGCTGGTTCATATAAATAAATTTAATTTTTTTGTATTTTATTTTATTTTATTTATTTTATATTAACAGCAAAACCTACTATTATAATAAATAAATAAACAAAATATATATAATATATTATATATATATATTTATTCGGATTAATAGTTGTTTGCCTAGCAAAACTCTATTTCTCAAACGAATCTATAGAGTTATGTGATATGGTCGCAGTCCGATTATTTAAATATTTTAAATAAATAGCATAGTAAAGCTACTAAATTCTAAGTTTAATCAAGCTATCTGTATAAAGTTTTCCCACAAGAATTGCATTTATTATTCCTAAAAGATATAGAGTTACGATTCCATGTTCCGTATTGCCTGAACAGAAAGCCGAACCTACTGAAAAATTTCGAGGGTATGCTTTTAAGACTCTGAGACTAGTTTTTAAAGGATCAAGAATATATATTATCTACGATATATATCTCTATCTATATATATATATATTACACATCTGCATCTATATGCTATCTATATACTCTGCCTGCGCCTTCTTTGATCAGGAATATATATATATCTTTTTATATGTAGAATATATATATATATATATATTACAAAAGCGACTTCATCTATATGTTATCTATATACCCTAGAAGCGTCTACAGATTTCCCTATTTGTAGTTAGTTAATTTTTTTTTTTTTTTGTAATATTTGTTAATTTTTTGGCATCAACTTTCTAATGTGAATGATTTTTTCTTCCTGTTCGATGGTTTTCCTTGAATTTCCTTTATCGGCCCGTCTTGCACTTTGCCTGAAGTTGTACTGCGACTGCATTTCCCACTCGGGACAACATTTCATAAAGTTTATTAAACTTTAGCCAAATTGTTGGGGCGACAAACGCCCCCTACCCCCCTCCCTGCCCGCACGGCCCATTCACTTTTTCGTGTTGGCCGCCGCAAACAAGTTCATCAGCATTTGGCCAGGTTTGGATACAGCTTCAGCTTCAGCTTCAGCTTTGGCTTCGTCTTGGCCAGACCAAAACAAACTGCCAACTCCTCGTCGACGGGTTGTTGGTTAATGTTGTTGATGGCAATGGAAATGGCTTGAGCCGGCACATGGAGCACGTTGCATTTGCCAAGGCAAATCTGCGAGCATTTGCCATGAATGTTACTCAAAAAAGAAAATCCTCACTGTCAGGTTTTTCTATCGAATAGGCATTTGCAAACGCAAATTAATTGTTCAATGCAAAACTGTTTGAAGTTGAGATTGACAAAAAACACTTTTTGGCGAAATTAAACAATATTTATGGCACGCTTTGGCAGACTTTTCATATTTCAAAGAAAACATTTTGGGAAAATACGAATATAGTCTCTTAGTTTATTTTTCATTCGATTTATTTGCAAATAAATGCATAAACAACTTCTTAAACAATTCCAAGGTAAAACCCATTGAAAGTTCCCATTCACCTGCATAAATTCCAGCATAAACAAAACATTTGCACCATAAATAAAACTCAAAAGATTATAGAAAAAATATATATATCTCGACTTAATTAGGAAAATGCTCAAGTGCATAAGTTAACCACAACAACAACAACAGCAGCAGCAGCAATAACAGCAGCAACAACAGCAGCAACAGCAACAACAACAGCAGCAATAACAGCAGCAACAACATTAACATTAACAGTAACCACATTTTTTCATCAGTCAGTGAAGCAGGCAACCCCGTATAATATGTCACCCAGCATAGCTCCCCCCCGCACACATGCATAACACGTTCTGCCCAGCGCCCCGCCTCCCACACCCGCAGCCCACACACTCTTATACATAGCAGCGCCTTGTAACGGTAACAAGTCGCTGAGCAGCTGCATTTGCATTGAAAGTTGTCTGGCAGTGCGAGCGAGCCAGACAGTTCACCACGATTGATTCTATGAAATCGAAATCGGAATCGAACTCCGAATCGAAGTCCCAATCGAAGTCCGAACGTTTCCCGCTCTTAAATCGCAGTCAACGCACAAAGCATAAATAAACCAATTCCAGATATGGCATTACCAGACATACAAATTCTTTGCGCTCCAAATGGATGCAATTTGTTGCGTTCTCATAGGCTCTAGATGTTTCTAGCATTTAATGCATTCTAAGTTTATACGATAATAGAAACGGATCTTAAAAATATATTAAAAATAAATTGAACATTTTATAGTTTTCATAGGTATTTTGAGACAGGAATTAATAAAAAAATATTTTAAATTGATTTTATTAAATGTAGAAGTATATACTCACATATATATATAGTTTTTCACTTCATACTAGAAATACTTCATTCTGAAAGATTTGAGAAGAAATACTTTTAGAGATGTTATTAACATTATATTATTCATTTAACATTTCAAAGGGAAAGGATAACAAGGTCAAATCTAGCGCGCTTTTTCTTTTTGAAAATATTTAAGGTTCACAATATTTTCAGTAGAGCGGGCAATTATGATTAAATTTTGATTAAATTCATTTTTCATGAATATCTTGAAAGCAGAAACAATTCTTATTGGTTTAAGCTGGGATTCTCGTGTGCGGTTTACGTCCTCCAGTAGACCTCTGTTGATTTATCTTACTTCTTTAGTACTTCGTTGAAATATGATTTGGGTAATATCTATTCATCTTCCATGTCCCTAAGTACTCCTTTTTCACTTAAACCTTTCAATTAACTATGCCTTGCCTGAACTACTTCGAGTCCTCTGAGATGATTACTGAGTATTCTGCTCGAAGTTTTCTCCTACTCTATAAAGTCATCAAATCTTAACTATTTGGCAAGTAGATAGCCTTACCCATTAAAAGTGGGTAAAAAGGGTATAATGTATTTGCGCAAATGTATGTAACAGGCAGAAGGAAGCATCGCTGACCCCATGAAGTATATATATTCTTGATCAGTATCAATAGCCGAGTCGATCTAGCCATGTCCGTGCGTCCGTCCGTCCGTCCGCCTGTCCGTCCGTATGTATGAACGCAAGGATCTCAGAACCTATAAGAGCTAGAGACGTGAAATTTTGGATGTAGGTCCTACTACTGCCTACGCAGATCGAGTTTGTTTTCGATAATCGATTCCAAGCAATCGATAAAAATCGATATCGAATTCCTGTTAAAGTCAGCAAACTTATATATAGTATATATATCAAAAACATTTCATTTTTACTCTCGGGAGCTTTACAGCCGTATTTAATATACTTTACAATTTTAACTTATATTCGTATATTTCTATAAAAAAAATATTTAAAAAAATTGCCAAACATATTTGTCGTATTTAATATATATATTAGAGCATACTCTAAACTAACATTAATGTATTTTAAAATTATAAATTTGCACTCAATTTTCATTTAACTTACTGAAAACCTGTTCCTTGACTTTTTCTGCTTTCCACAATGAAATGAAATATGAACAATAACATAAAAAATGAGTGAATTATACTCAAATTGTTATTAAAATAAATGTAGAAATATCAATTGCTCCGATTTCCATTCAATGACTCTCGCCTTTGTTTTGATAACAAGTTTTCGGTCTGGCATTCAGTTTCGAAATCGAAAGTTTTGGCCCAACTTGCTTCGAAATCCGTAGAATGTGGCAATGTGCTTACCTGCGGCACCCAATTTTGGCAATCATTTTTTTGTGGGCGTGGCACACTTGTGTGCTGTGTGTTGTGGCTTTTGTTACAATTTCGGACGCTTTGATTTTGTTATTTCCATAGAAAATCAATCAAAATCTTTGGACACAAGTCTTTGATATTCGATACTCGGCACTCGAAACGCTTCAAATACCGAAATACCGAAATGTGTTCGAACGAATGAAACGAACGAAATTGCGCATACGCCCAGTTGTGCGATTATTTCTTTGCATCTGCCAATTGAATTGAATTGGACTGAAATTGTAGCTAGATTTGACTGTTTTTATGTCTGATCTATTGCTGCGTGCATTTCATTTTAGTTTTTAGCCCACTTTGCACTTATCGAACGCATGTCGACCCACATTTGATTTTGTATCTGAGCATTGCCTTGAGTTCGATTTGTTGTTTGCCAAACTGACCCAAAAATAAATCAAACATAACCAAAACTCAGCATTGCAAGCGAGAGTTCACACCTAAAAGGCTTTGCTGCAAATTTAACAGTTTCGGTTCTCCATGATTTATGTGGGGCGACCGTACAGGTGCCCCCGTCTAAGCCCAACCCATGCAATTACCCAGCCCAGGCTGACAACAACAACAAGAAAATCTTGTGCCAAATTCAATGCAAATCGCATTAGGGTAAAACAAACAACAACAAAGGCAAACAAACAACAACTTGTGCATGCCACAGATAATTTGTAACAATTTCCTAATAGCATTTAACACACACACACACACACACACACACACGCAAATGAAATCAAAGTCGAGCGAATTCTTGCATTGGCACAGGGTATCTGGCAGTCGAGTGCGGTCTGCAGCTAGACGAATCGCTGTATTATGAATTACCAAGACGATTTAATTAGCTTTTTGTTTATTGAGTGGCTGGCTAATAGCCCCGCTGCGCTGATTATGGTCCATTTGCATTGAGTCTGGGTTGTTGCCTCCATCAATTGATGGCAGCTGGCGAAAGGGGGCAAAAATCTGTATAAGTAATCTCTATAATGCCAGCGCCAAAATGCTTTAACTAGCTAAAAAGTATCTTTCTTTGGCAAACATTCAACTGAAAAGTAAAAGTCGCCACGACTTTAATCAGGTTTATGCGTGTGCAAGAAATGCCTTTGTTTAAGAATTTCCTAGGCTCAGACTTTGCTTTCACAAGCGAAATAGTTAAGGCTCAAATATTGTGGTAATATGTGAAAAGTTTGTTTTGGCATCTATCTATATATCTATTATACTTCTCGTTTCACACTCTGTATATATCTATAATATAGATAGTTAAAAAAAGGCTTTAAGAAACTATCTAAAATTTCTATTAAAGTTCGGTTAATCTCTTGTAAATATAACCCTTATTTATAGAAATATTTAAAAATAAACCTTTATGCAATTGATGAAAATCTGAAAAATATTTAAAAATAATTAAAATCTCGCTTATATACTATTTGCTTTTGCTTAATACAACTCAAAGTATTAGACGGCACACATATATTTTGGCGCTCAGTCAAAAAAAATTATGCTCAATGTATGCCTAACTACAGTATGTATTCCCTATAATAATTGATATATTATTCGCTTGTTTATATTTATATGTGACTTTTTATGTTTTACTGTGATTTGTTTACATGTGAAAGGCAAGGAACTTCTGTGCGCATTAATATCATCTCTACTCTCTTACTTTAAAGCAAACTTTATGTTAATGGTATTTGTTAATTAATAAATAAATACAATTTTTGTTCCCTTTACAGGTTTGTGATTTTGCCTTCACAATATGCCAATCAAAACTGAGCTCATCCGCACATAAAATAGGTACTTGATTGTTTACTATTCATATTCATATTTTGGCTGTGCAATTGGCGTGGACAGCAAAAAAGAAAAAAAACCAAATAAAATTCAATATCTAATTGCGCATTTATCAAAGCAGAAAGTTTGTTAAGCCCAACATATGCAAAAAATACATTAGTGGGCGAGTCGTGGCCACAAGTTGAGATTCGAGTGGAAATTGTACTTTTGGTCAATGCGCGGCGCGATTTATGGCCAAAGTGAATTTGCCTAGTTGTAAATTGGGCAGCGCTTTCAAGTTCAATGCAATGGGAAAATTTCAATAAACAAAATGATGAGGAGGAGAAAAAAAAAGCAGCCTCAAAATTGGCCACTTGAAAGTGAGTCGCCGCTGTCGCCGGCAGAGTCAAGAGTTAAACGGAGGAAGCGGCAGATACGTTCGCAGATGAAGCAACAAGATACAGATACAAGCGTCTTGTCAAAGCCAAACCTAATGGCTTTTTTGCGTTTCATTGAAGAGATCGCCAGACTCTATAGCTATATATGGCCATATGTTACATGCATATGTATATCTCTTACAATTTGGCAGCTTGTTGAAAGTGAAAAGTGTGAAAATGGCTAATTAAATGCACGGATAACTTGAGTGCACAGCTTCAACGTTTGTGCCTTTTAACTCTGAAAGAAATTATCTATATACTTATTATATATGAATATAAAAAAGATTTTGATTCGCTTTTGGTCACGTTCGTTGGAATTTCTCTCGCACGCCTGCTAATTATGAAAATTTCATGGCATAGGCCAAGTTTGTTGTTTGAGTCTTTTGTTTCAGCTCTTTGAATTCTACATGCGCTGCCCACAAGCAGCCCAACCTGGCGTATGTTTGCTCTGAGCCTCGCTTTTTGCTTCTTTTTCCTATTATTATGGCTTTGGGTTTTAAATGGTTAACACTAAATGCGCAGCGGCACGTAGCTGTAATTACGCGCCAAGTTTGTTGCCTAAGTCTTTTGTTTCGACGCGCTCGTTTATTTGCTTAAATTAAGCAAAGAGCAGCCAAATGAATGATGATGCCTCCAGTTTAATTGGACTTTGCAATGGTTCCTATAATATGGCATTTATTTGTGAACTGGTCATGGCACAGAGTTCCAGTTTCGGCTCAGCTATAGGAAATACTTCAAAAACATATTCTAAGATTTGCCTTCATCTGTTATTTATGGCCAAGCTAAACTTGAAGCCGTTGAGCTTTTGTGTTCAGCTTCCAAAGCAATCTTGTTTGACAAAATGTTGAAAAAGTCTACGGAAATTGATTAATTAGTAGCTCGAAATTCCCAATTATTCCCAATCAAAGAAAAAGTTGCTTAAGGGAATTTCGATTACATATGCCTGTATTAAAACCGGTTTTCGACTGCGAATTGAATTTAGACAGAAACTAAATAGAATATGATTAGAAATGATATGACAAATGTGGCCAACCGAAATTCTAGCACAGCCATAAAACAGGTTTTATAATTTCGGCTATCGTTGCGAAAATTACACAAACATTTCGAATTGAGAAAGATTTGTTTTAATCATGTCTACGGCACGCCACAAATAACAATCTTAGTCCAGTTTTGCCAATAGCTTGTTAAACTATGCAATTGGGTCTCCAGCTGCATAACTAAAAAAAGAGTTCATTGACTTTTCTTTTGCCATTTGGCATTTTGTTGCGCTCAAAGTTTCTAACTGTAATCAAGTAAACAAAAACAGAGGCAAGAATTTAAGTTAAATATAAAAGCTGACAAAAATCGATGGAACTTAGTATTTAGCTAATGTAAAATGGATAACTAAGTGAATACCTAAAGTTGGAATGTTCACAATATCAAGATCATCAATAAATGCTGCCCTAATATCATTAGAGTTAAACATTAGTCAATTATACTTTAAAATGCCAGATTTAAAGATAACTAAAGGAATGCCCTGAATAAAATGTTCATAGAAATTATGAGTAAACAGTTCGAATAATATATATTCCATCTATATATTTAAATATGACCATAAATAAATGTTCATTAGCGGAGCTCAATACAAATAATTCTTACTTATTTAATTAGACTTTAACAAGAACTCATTTTAGACTGCCAAAGCATTTTAACTGCCTAATGAAGCTCTCGCAAATTGTAGAGCTTTAATTATAAGAATCGTATATACGCACTTGATTTATGTATGTGAGATATATATATATAGTCGCTTTTAATATATATATGTATATGTAAGAGATAACCTTGAGACGTGTCGAGTTGTTGGGTAGCATTAGATTTCGAGGTGGGAGTCGTTGTTTGACTTTCAATTTATGAAGCCTTTCCTAATGTCCAGAGTAAACTAACTTTGCGAAAGTTAAACAAAGTAATAGCACCAAAGTGCACAGCTGCGAGATACCCTAGGAATCTATTAATTCACAAATGTAAAAAATATGAAAAGCATGTTATATTTTGATATATTGGGAAATGGCCAAAAAACCTCTACTCAAAGTTGACCATAAATAAAATAAATTTTAATACATATAGATATATTTAAATAAAAGAATATAGCATATTTAATATTGATTTAATTTAATACACAACTTATATTTTCGTCTCAAATGCAAAGTGTTTCATTGTGCAAATGTGACTCTGTCTTGATTTTGATACCCTATAATAAAATTCAATTTTGATAGCAACTTAGGTCTTTTGCGATCGGTATACTCTTTAGCAACTGCACATGTTTTACAGGGTATATGTAGTACTAGCAAACACAGTTGAAATAAGTACCGCATATTTGTAGTTGTTGCTTTGTTCTCTCTGAGACTCGACTACATTTGATCTTTGTTATTTGGCTTGTTGTGCCATTTGGATTGTTGTTGTTGTTGTTGTTGTTTTTGCGGTTGCAATGCTGAAAATAAAAGTGAACGCTGTCGTTGTTTGTGTTACAGCGGTTGGTTGCCACATTTGTCAGTGTGTGTGTGTGTGTGTGTTTGTGTGTGTGCTGTTGTTGCCCGCGCACATGTATCTGACAGATATTCAATCTTCATCTTCATCAAAGCGTTCGTCAAACGTGTTTTATTGTATGAGACTTGTGCTATTTTCTGCTGCGATGCTGATTTCTGATTGCCGATTTCTTTCTCGGCTTCTTCGATAGCGTATTTATTGTGAGTACCTTTAAGCGTTTGCCCCTTGTTTGCCGCTCAGCTGTACTTGTTATTCGTCAGGGACCGAGCCCGGGCCTGGCCAGTCACGACATCTCAACAGCCGTCGACGACGACGACGACAGCTCAAGGTCGCATTCCTTGGCACTGACGCACACAGTCATACAATAATTCTTATTGGCAATGTTCTGCAGTTGGCTCCAAGTGATATATTATTCTGATTTGCAATTGTCAGCCGATTTATAAGGTCTTGTGCTGGCCAGAATATGGCAAAACTGAACAAGTTGTTGCCTTTGCGACTTGTTTGAAAGCTGTTGTAAACACACAAATCTAAAATTATTTATTAAATGGGTAAACAAGTAAGAAGTGTATTTGCTTGGCTCAAAGCATGGTTTACTCTGTGTGCAGGGTATCGCCTAGTCGGGCACAGACAAGTTGGTATCGCTTTTGGCAGTTGCTTACCCTCGGCTTATCTATTATCAGTTCGAGACAGTTGGTGACGCCAATTTTCGTCTGATTTTGACGTTTCAGTCTCTTTTCACGCACGTCGAATGCAGTTGAGTTCCACATTGCAATTTCAAATCGGAGTGCTATCAAAATGAAACGTTTTGTGTTTCTATATATAATATATATAAGCCTGATCAAAGGTGAAGCACTGGCTAACGAAAATGAGGTAAGCTCCAATTATTTATTTAATATTTGTGTGGACTGCAGAAAATAAATCGTACTGAATAGCGGAGGAGGAGTGCGGAAAGTACATATACAAGGCAGAGTAGGACGAAATTGAAAACAATAACAATAAAGTTGAAGGCAAAGACAGAGAAATTAAGCAACTGCAGGAAAATCGAGGCACATAAAGAGCTGACGAACAACGTCTTATCGATAAAAGAGAATATGGGTAAACTCAATTCCAATCCCTTAAAAGTCCAGGACTATGAAGAGCAGCTGGAGAAACAAAAGAAGTCAAAAAGCTAAACATATCGTGCTGGCTTTGGTGACTTTGTAGGTGACTTCTTCTTGGGACTGGAGAAGATTCAACGCTTGACGCGCGCCCGACCCCATGAGCTCTTTTGATTTTGATGGTACCATCAAATACTACAGATATGAACAATTCACAATTCACTGAGAATCTCTGATAAGGCTGCAACAAGGGATGGTTTGATTTACCTCAACTATCAGCAACTGACATCATTCGATCGTGATAATGATGTAGACTATGGCGGTGGCAGGTGATATCGTTTTTTGTAGAGGAAGGTGTTCATTGTTGCAACTTAATTCAAATAATTGTTGCAAATGTATTTTTAATATTCCAACAATTTAAATGGCAAGAACTACGATTATAATACGAAGATGTCGGATGGCATATTTTGGGATTGGGAAAGCTCTTTGAAAAAAGTCAAAACGAGAAATCAAATTAATCAATTTCTTTTAAAGGTGCAACAACTGTTACAAATTTTTGAGTTTGACGAAGGCTGAAAAGTTGTCCAAGCACAAACATGCTTATCGACCGATTCGATTATAGAATTGCAGAATATAGTAGTACGATCTTGATAAGATTTGGCTCATTATATAGGCAGCATAATGAAACTAGCAAGTGCCAAGGTTCGTCAAGATATCTTAACCGATCGTACATATGGCAGCTATATGATCTACGGGCTCTGATAGCAAGCGAGTTTTGAGCAACTCAAAAGTTGCTCGTACTAGAACCTTCTTCTCGACCGATCGTTTCTAAGATGATCTGATCCGGCTGGTTCCGATATGTATATCCCGCATGCAACAGAAAGCTGGGAGAACAATACATAGAAACAGACAGACGGATACATCAACTAAGTTGTTGATGCTGATCTACATATATGTGTCTCTTTCTATGCGTTACACATATCATGACAAAATATTAGAACCTTTTATACGGGTATAATTATCCCAAAAAGAAAACAACAAATTCGATGCATATTCAAAACTTGTTCAGACATAATATGTTACGTGGTAAGATCGTGACGTCACATTATCAATAGCATGTATTAACAGAAGTGCACACGGTCACTCTTGCAGCAGTTCCCATGTAACTTAACAGAGTATGTTAAGCATTAATGTTAAGGGCAGCTTTGAACATGTACTGAACTGTGAGAATGCAGCAAAAATAGAACAGAAAGACATACATTTAATAACACAAGATACAAATAAACTATATTATCTTCTCACACACTCTCCCTGACAAGATATTGAAACAAAGTCCATATTAATTGTCAATGCTAGTTCAGTCTCTCCTCTTAGTCACATCCTAGTCTTATAGTACAGTCACACCCATCCAGCTGTTGTGTGCAACGAGACTTGTGTGTGTGGATGCGGGGAGGATGCCGGGACGGCACTTTGAGATGCCATCTACACCTAATTTATGACGGCTCTGCTCTCAGCAACAACATTCAGAGATTCCAGAAATGCGGCAGCTACGTGCGCAACGTTGCAAAATGAAGTCACGATCGGGTCCGGGTCGAAGCTACCCATGGATAGGCGGTGCTAGGTGTGGCCAATTACGAGACAACTGCGGCAACAGCAACGGCTAGTGGGTTAATAGAACGCCGCCAGAAATTGTTTATGCTTCTTTTTTTAGCTTTGGCTCTGTTGGGCGAAAGACTAAAACGCTGCCAGTTACCCTGTAAATTATATGTATTGGGAGGTAGAGTCAATAGGCTGCTAAGATGGCACTTGACTGTCGGATACCCTGTAAGCACGTTATATGTATTGTAAAGTAGAGTCAAGAGGTTGTTAAGATGGCACTTGACTGCCAGATACCCTGTAAGCACGTTATATGTATTGTTAAGTAGAGTCAAGAGGCTGTTTTACCGGGGTTTGACTGCACAGATACCCTGTATGCATGTTATATGTATTGGGAGGTAGAGTCATTAGGCTTTTAACCCGGTGTTTGACTGCCGGATACCCTGTAAGCACGTTATATATGTTGGGATGAAGAGTCAATAGGCTGTTAAGAAGACATTTGACTGTCGGATACCCTGTAAGCACGTTATATGTATTGGGAGGTAGTCATTAGGCATTTAAGCCGGCGTTTGACTGCAAGATACCCTGTAAGCATGTTATATGTATTGGCAGGTTATATGTATTGGCAGGTAGGGTAAAAAAAGCTGCGATTGACAGGCAGATACCCTGTAAAACAATAAGTTTCCTAAATAACATTTTTGGGTTAACTAAGCGACATTTCTTAAAGCTGTGTGTTTTATCTGCTTGTCTCTGGCTTGTTGTCAGCTTGTGTTTGTTTTTTAACATGTCTTAACTATTTGAAAGATGCCAATTTAAAGCAATTGTTAACACCGCCTGAAATAGTTGCTGCAGAGCAAAAACTAGAAATATGTTAATTTGATTTGAAGACCTCAGTGCTGTTTTTTGCACCTTTTGGTTATGAGTTCGGTTCGACAGCCCAAAGAAAATAACTTAAACTTTTACTTTCACTGCCAATATAATTTGTACGGCTAGAGGGGGCAATGGGCGCCGCAGACTCTTTGCCTCTCAATTTGCATCGGCTTACAATGTTATTGTTTTTATTTCTTGTTTTGTTGTTGTTGTTGTTGTTGTTGCTGTTATGTCTAAGACTCATTTGCAAATGTATCTGGCGGCAATTTAGCGCTCAGCCCCGCCTGCTCCCGCCGCCCCTTCGATCTGTTCATGTCTGTGCATTGCCTGTTACAATGTTCAGCCCGTTGGCGTCTTCAGTTTTCAGTCTTTAGCTTAATTTCATTTTCACAACAACAATCTTTTTGTGCTACCCAGCGAGTCGTCGCCGTCACCGTCACACGTGTGTTCGCATGTGCTGCAATTTGATCGTAACGTCGAGATCTCGGCGCAGCTCGAATCCACTCCACTCAGTCCGCAACAGCAGCCAGCAAATGTTAATGATGAGCATTTGATAATAACAGCCCAGGGTTTTGTGCCTCACCAAGCTGCGTCTGACTGCATGCCTGCCTCTTTGGCCTTAACCGTTTGTTGTTGTTGCTGTTGGACAGCTGCCTAAAGTTGTCTGTCTAGCTGATGTTTGGAAAATTGTTGTTGACTTTTGTCGATTTGGCGAAAGTTTTCCAAAAACCCAAACCAAACAAAACCTCTAACAAATCGATGCGGAACTGAAGATTCTCCGGGCAGGAAAGGGAAGTCATATATCATGAGTTTATGTTCGATTTCCAAACTAAAGGGAATATGAGTATAAAACTTGAATTGGAAGGCAGCACAGATCTTCTGCTAATTCCAGTTGGTAACTAGATCGACTTTGAATAATCATAGATTAAGTTAATAAACACAGCATCAAAATAATTAGAAAACAAACATTGGTATTTTCAGTTAGAATTCCATTCGTTGTGCTGTTATCATGGTCAGTCAAGTGGACAAGTTTTTTAACTGCAGCTGCCGGCTGTCTATCGAGCTGGGCTGGCCAGATTGTCAAGTTAGCCTTGTTCTTAATTGTTAAACAACGTTTTTGCATAGCAGACTCGTAATTAAACGCCGCCTGCCAGCCAGTTGGCTCATAAATTGAGCGAAAAGGCGGCAAGTGCAAGTACGAGCCCGAGACTCTATCGTTGTGCATCTGCAAGATACTCGTAATCGAGCTACGCGCTGTGCAGCGCAGTCTCAGCTTCAGCTGCAGCTGCAGTTGCAGCTACAGTATCTCAGGGTATTGGCTGTCAGTGCTGACCGCAAGCGGCAGCCTTGCGAGTGCCTGTGGAATGTTGTATGCCTCGCCAGTTCGTTGCCTAAGTCTTTTGTTTAGCCATCATGGAAATTCTAACTGGGGCGCAGCGGGGCGTGGCGACAAACTGAAAGATACACACGTGAAATCTATCTACTAAAAGCAAACACTTTCTTTCCCACTCGCGAGTCTGCACTCTCACTTGGGCTCATCTCCAGATTGTTTATCTTACGTCTTGAAATCTGGAAATACGTCAGCTCGAAATCGATTTCGTAAGATTTCCATGCGTTTTCTTCGCGTTTTCATTACTGTTACTCTTATTTTTACGTTATTATTATTATTTTTTTTTTGTTTTTTATTTGAGTATCATTTCATTTTCCTTACAGCAACGAGACTTGTGCCCACGTAATCGCCGGCACGTCTTCAGCTTATAGATGGATGACACGATCTGAAAGTAGCTTAGGCCCAGCACTTGTTGACGCGTTGAAAGTTTAACAAGACAATGCCAACATTTCAATTGAATTCAAAGACTTCCGTGTCGATACCCTTTACTATTGATATCAGCCGCCAAGGCTTTAATTCTCCTAGAGCTAGAGAGTAGCTTCTGCGCGAGTTCCCTTCTTTTTTGATTGGGCATATTACAGAACCTTCATGCTAAAATGTTGGTGCTGTTCAAATTGAAATTCCACTCTCGGAGGGCCAAACTTCATGTTGGCTACATGCTGTGCTATGCTATAAATTTGATATTCAAAGTAAATTTTCAATTTCAACGCGAATAGAGATTTCCATAAATAAAGCACATAAATCAGAGCTATCGGCTAACCGAAACAGAAACAGAAACCGAACCGAACTCAATTGAACTGAACTCATTAGTAATCAAAAGCTGTGCAAGCGCTGGCGGAGACACAGCCAATGCATTCTTCTCGAGCGACTGAGAGGGAGAGAGGAGGGGGAGAGAGAGGAAGAACAAGAGTTGGAGGCTTGCACAAATCGTTGCACAAGCAAGTGGCGCGACCATGTGGGGGCTGCCACTGGGAACGTTGTCGCCAACGCGCGTCGGCCTCAGACTTGGCTTGTTTATGTTGCCTTAATGGCCATTTGCCTCCGTTGTTGTTTAGTGGCAATTTAAATATTTTAGCCATTTCATTTTGAGCGTTGCTTTTGGCTTTTATTGTTGTTGTTGCTCTTGTTTTTTGTTGTGCCGGCTAAATGTTTGTCTTTCTGACTGTTTTGAAAATTTCTACTGTTTTGCATTTTGGGGAATTTACGAATCTTGTGGCATCTACCCTACTTATCACTTATTAATATTTTTCTTTTGAATAAATTTTCCATTGAGCAGAAATAATGCGACATAACCTAATTCTGATTGCATGTTATCAACGTTAACAGCGTAATGTTATGCCGCCTATGTTAGGACTCTGTTAAGCAGTGTGAGAATGCTGCAATTCGCTTAGAAATTGACTTACCGAGAGTCTGTTATTTACCAGAACTGTTCGCTTGGAATAAATAGAACAGTTGAGAGCAAGGCGAGTATTTCAGTTTAATTAATTTAAATTTATGTTGTAATTCTCTGGTCAACAAACACAACGCATTAATGACAAGCAATTACTCAAATGTTGGTCATGTAAAAAGGTAAAAATTGTAGTTGTGGGCGCTTTAATTTTGTTTTGCACTTGGTGACTTCTTGACTTTAATTTTGGTGGAAACTATGGTCGATTTCTTGCGTCCATTGAGCTTTGTTTTGTTGGCCGTATTCGCCAGGGGCTTCGGCTTAAGCACTTTGGCCTCAACGCGCACATACAAATCGTAGTTGAAGTCTCCACACCATTTACCTGTAATACTTTTAAGTGATAACAGTTCAAATATTATTACTTGTGCTACTTACCCCAGCACATTTCCTCGCCGCACGATTCGCAGGTGATGAGGCGCGTTTCCACAATGCCCGATTTGTTTTTGATTTTCCTGATGCAATTGTTTAGTGCGAATTCGCGCCTGTCCCGTGCTTCGGTCTTCAGTTCCAGCTTGCCCATCTCGACCATGCGACTGAAGTACTCCTCTTCCAGCTTGGACTTGGGTCGCAGCGTGGTCAACATTTTCCAGTCGATGGGCACAGCGCACAGTTCCATGAGCACAACATCCTTCATTTCGCTGGGCATTGGATCGGCATAGGTGTAAAGCGCCTCCCGCTCCCCGTTATGCTTCAGTAGCTTGCGCATCTCCTTTTTGGGCATTTTGAAGGAATAATCCTTTTCCCGTATCTTTATTTCCTCGGCACGCACTTTAATCGGACGCATCTTATAGTCTGGCACCTTTTCCATTAGCCTCTTGAACTCCTCAATTGATTGGATATTGCTGCGGCTCAGATCTAAAACTGGCACCACAGTTTTCTTCTTGGCCAAAAGATCATCCAGTTTACTCATTTTGTAATATTTTTATTTTCCAACTGAAGTGAGGCACACACCAAAAACTGTTTTGAATATCGATCAAACAATGCGGTTGCTTCATAGAACTCTCAATTGGCGTTAGGTTTCCAAGGTATATTTTAGTGGATTTTTGCTCATGGAAGTATATACTGAATTGTGGTATTTTATTGCTGTTAGCTTGCTTGTAAGTTTAGTAGGAAGTTTTCTATTATTTACAATCTGGCTGGTGATAATATTTTCCTGCATAGTACTAGAGCTCTGTTCAAGTCTTTAAAAGCTTTTAACTAAGTTCTAAAATACATTAAGATGTATTCTAATTTATATTTTAATATATATATATAGATGTGTACTTACCCAAAATGGGGGATCGTGAGAAAGAGACAAAGAGAGAGAGAGCGAGAAAGCAGAGACAAAATCAATAATAATCATAGCATGAAAGGTTGTATGGCTTACTTGGCATCATGAGAATCGCGTAGAAGGGCAATATTTAAAAGTGGACGATTCTAAGAGATATTATATAAATATAAATATATATAAATGCATGTATAGATCGACTTTATTTTACGTATAATTAAATCAAATTTCTTTTATAATGCCGACACTTGGTTTCAATGTCAAATACTTAATTTCCAATCTTCTCTTTCTGTTTACAGTGCCTTTGATAATAACTCAATCAGCTCAGCTCACGTATCGGAAACTGTAGTTCGTGTAATTCGGCAGAAGTAGCCGAAAAGTTGTCGTGCAAACAAATACTCGAAACGCTAAGTCTAGCAGAAAAAGAAAAAAGCCGTCGAGAAGCTGAAAGCCGACAAACAGTTGGCTCGTTTATCGTGTTGGCATTTAATTTAGTTGGTTACGTGGCCGTAGCTTCGTGTGGCCGCCGAAAAGAAAGTCACGACATTATCCAAAGCGGTTCAAAACAAGATTTCCAAGATTCTGCGCCGAAAGTCAAAGTTACAAGTTTACATTTTGGCCCGGTTCAACGTCTTTGAGCGCCAGCGTGTGTGTGCCAGTGTGTGCGTGCCAGTGTGTGTGTGTACATGTTTGTGCCACTTTAGAAAGTGAAAATCGAGTGCAGTCCCATTCCGTCAGACCTGCCTCTGGGCGCTGCAGCTGAAAGTGAATTTGCCGCTTCAATCCTCAATTCCCAGTAGCTGCAGACAGACAGCCAGACTTCGGGTTGCCTCTGCCCATTCATCGATAGAGCCGTAGTCGAATTTGAATCCACGTCCGAAAAGCCCAACAATGGAGGCCGAAGAAATTACAAAGCTCGTTGATGGCGTTTATAGGGTAAGTTTACCTTTTTCTCTTTTGTTTGTTTTTGCTGTTCCAGTTTAAAGTAGTTAACGAGGTAATAAAGATATTTAAATTTGCTTTCCATGGCGCTTGCTCACGTGCAGGCGCAGGTAAAAGATGAAACAATTTGGGTTTGCTTATAAATTCAATTTTTAAAACAAATAAATAAGGGTATTATAATTTCATCATAAAATGTGTTACGTAGAGAAGGAGACTTCTTCGACTCCATTAGGTACACGCATTCTAGATCAATATTAACAGTTTGGGTACTAAGAACTTTTCGGTTTATCCAGATATCTTAGTCAAACTATGCATTTATAAGTTTCACAATGCACCTCGCATATTTGCAAAATCTAACCAACATCGGATAACTAAATATATTACATAGCTGCTAAAAGAATGATCGGTCGAAAATTAGGAATTTGTACTGAAAACTTTTTTGTTAATCAAGATATCTTACCCAAACTGTAAATCTATATCAATGCCACATAGGAACAATTGGCCGAAAAGTTGGTGCTGATCTGTAAAATTTGTTAATTTTAACATAACTTGATCAAACTCGAAAAATGATAAGTTTCATTATGATTCTCATATATCTGCAAGATCTTATCAACCAAGGACCGCTATATCATATATCTGCTAAGGGAAAGATCTTTTGCACATATCTGCAAAAGGGAAATGTTTTTAAGGGTATTAAATCTTCTACTTTCTACTAGTATTGATTTATTATTCTATAACAACTTATTGATCAAATAAAATACCAGATAAATTGTGGGTATCAAACAATCAATCTCAACTTTAAGTCAAAAGTGAAGTCTTAAAAACGATTTAATGGCATTTCGTTCAAGGTGAAAACTGTGCTTATTAGGCGTCAATTAGATTCAAATATGATTTTAATCTGGGCAAAGCAATTTGTTTTTTTTTTTTTTGTTTTTTTGATATGGCATAATATGCCCGCTAGCCTCCACATGGAGCCAAACAATTTTCTTATGCAAGCAACGCGCAACTGGGCCAAAAGCAACGGCAAATTGCAAAGTGAAGGCCATTTCTAGTTAAGTATCTGCGACTAATTTCATATTTTCTAAACGCACATAATGATCAACAACTATTCGAAAATAATTTACTAACAGCTCTGAATACGCTGGCGGAAAATTGTATAATTTATGTAAATACTTTGAGCAGGCAAATAATTGATTTAAATTTGTAAAACAATTGAATAAATATTAGAACATTTTAGAATTAATATATTTTGCAGCCTGATAGCTATAGAAGTTATATAAATAATTTATGTCTGGAAGGGTATCTGCTGCTTCGGCGACAAGAAAACACGCGCAGCTGTCATTAAATATCGAGAGCAAGATTTATCACCGCACGCGATGCCCATAAAAAGCCCTACAGATAAACAAAGCAAAGAAGAAAAAGAAGTAAACCAAAAATCATTTTAGATAAAACATAAATAGTTGTATACATGGATTTACGAGTGTCCGTCGAGGCATTTGAAAGTGAATTTCGGTGGCTGAAAATCCAAACTTGGTCACGACGCGCTCAGGCCTTAAAATATTTCATGTTTATTGTTTTGGCTTTTCTGGCGGGTTTCTATTTGTTTCTCTTCTTTTCAATCGTTTTTTTTTCAACTGTCATATATAGCATACGAAAAAGTACATAACAAGTTCAGTTGCGTTTGTGCCACACTCTGTGGCAGTTGCAACAAAAACAGCAGCAACAATAATAAAATTAAAAAAAAAAACCCCGTCTTGGGAGTTTGGCAAGTTTTCAGCTTCTTTTGCCGTGGCATCTGCCGCGTTAAGGGGGTCGGGTGTAGGGGGGGGGGGGGGGGGGGGGGGGGTGTGTTGCGACTGGTCGGGGTGCTGGGGCAGGGCGTTGCACATTTCGCGCATCCATTTCATTATGCAACATTTAGTTTTCACAACTTGCAGCCAGCAGTTGTTTTATTTTTTTTGTTTGTTTTTTGTTTTTTGTTTTTTTTTTTTGCGGTTTTCAGCTTTGAAAATTGCGGAAATTTGTGCGCTTTTTGGGCTGCTTCCTTGGCTTTTCGTGTTGCACATGGCTGCATTTTCTTGCATTTTTCTCGAACAGCATTTGCATTTTTGTCTCGGCGGCTTTTTGTGTCACAGCGCAAACAATATTTAATTTTTGTGACAAATTTGTGAAAAGACTCAGGAAACGAACTTGCCTAGCAGCCTGCCACTTGGTATATGAATGAATTGCTGTGCATTAATCAAATCACTTCCTCATTGCGCTTGTATTTTCTCGCAGATTATATATTTACCTAAGTCGGACTTATGACTGACTTTGATTAGCTGCTGTCTGGCTTAAGTGGTCCATAGATCTATTATAATGTGAGGGGTATTATGTATTATTGTTATGCTGCAAATTAATTGATGGGCATTCATTTTTATGGCTTGCATATCCTCGATTTGCCAATGGCTCCAACTCAAATGAGTCTAGTTTGTGTTTATATTTTGATCTTCTTTTCTTGTGTTTATAGAGCTTGAAGGAACTTGAAATTTAAAAGTTAGGTACTTTGTTTTATGGCTTGACACATAAATGAGACACTTTAAGCAAATTGGTCTCTAAAGAAGTTCATGATCTTGACAATTCTAGTTAAATTGTATTATTTAAGGTCGAATTTATTTATTATAAAGTAGTTGCAAATTTACGTTTTAACAAGTTCAAATCTGATCAAAAAACCTAAATGAACGCTTATATACTCTGCCAGAGCGATAAGCTAAAAGCATATGCTTTTCCTCACTTGCTTTGTTCATATTTCTTAATAAGCTAGATCCTTCTATAACATATGTATATTACTTCAATTATATAGTCCACAGTTCCTTAGTATTTTTAACTAATTGTTGTATTTACTTGGCCCTGCTTACTCAACTATATATCTAGTTGATATAGTTAGAAGACTTTTGGAAATAGCTAACAAGACTGAGCCAAGGATTCAAATTGTCTTTTTTACTATGAACCGAAACATAAACTAAATTATTTTTGAAAACAGCTCAACATTTAAACGAGAATCGAACCAAATTTGGTTAAAAAGCTCGAAATAAAGTCATTTAAAGGAGGCATCAATTTCTTAAAAGACGTTGCCTCTAAAGACTTGGCATCAAATTTAGCCCGCATTTTGTATATGAAAATATTTACGGCTGGCAATATTTTCAGTACAACGGGCAATTGTGAATTTCTAAAATTAAATTGTTTCATAAGAACTTGGAAAATAAATAACAAGCCACAATTTGAACTAACACCTGGGCTTAAGTTTTCAGCAAACCAGCTTAATGGACCTCAACTTAAGGCGGGGAGTTGCTTCGAGCCTTGCCCTGATAACTTAACCAAACAAATAAAATGCAGTAAAAATCTCCGTTTGGCTTATGTTAAATAAATCTTCTGCGATTGTTTGTCACACTCTTGAATTTATGGCGCATTCCAGCTAGAAACTGACCTGCAATAAGCGGCCTCTTGGCTGGAGCGAATGATGCCCAGGTGGCCAGGCAATTGGTTTTGATTGTCTGGGGACTGGGCGCACGGCGAAGCCACTCAAGAGCTGCCCAATGTGGTGCACAAGTGGGCCAACGTTGACGACCAAAGCTGCTCCAAGTGCCGATGCTACAGCAAAATGAGAATTGCAGTCGCTGATGAAGACGACGACAAAGTCGTTGTCCAATGGCCCAAGAGGGAAGTGGGAGCAGAAATGGGCATCGAGACTGCGATGGCGCAGGCATTTCTAAGGCTGCTGCATTAGAGAGAGAGGGGGAGAGAGAGAGAGAGAGAGAGAGAGGGAGAGAGAGCGGGTGAAGGCGACAGAACGATGTCACACGGTTGGCCCGGGGCCCGCGCCTCAATGGAAGTGTGTCAGCGCACGAATGGGCTGAAGGGGTGTGGAGGAAGAGAGGGGGGGGGGGCGAGGAAGGAGAGAGAGGGTGGAAGAAGAGGGAAGCCCTACGACTCACACTTTTAGACTAAGAAGTCACGCGAGTTTCAAACATTTTTCACGCACGCTGCGTTCAGCTTGTTGTGGGCGCGTAGGCAGGGGGGGGCGTGGGCGTGGCGTGGGGGCTGTGGTTACGCCCTGACGCCTTTGCTTAAGTTTTGTCAACAGCCTTTCTGCTGCTTGTTGTTGTTGTTGTTGTTGTTGTTGCACCTGTTGCGTGCCTGGTTGCCTTCTATTTTGTTTTTGCCCCGCGTTGTTTTTATTTCTTTATTTCTACGTTTTTTTATTTGCAAGTTTTCATTTTCTAATTGGCATAATTGCGGCTTGTGCTTCTTGCTGTTGTTGTTGTTGTTGTTGTTGTTGTTGTTTTTGCTGTAGATGTTTTTGCTGTAGATGTTGGCGGATTGCATTCTCGCATGCCCGCGGTGGGTGTGGCCGCCGGCGTCGTTGAATTATGGCCAGGCCCATTTGATACCACTTTGCTGCCCCTCGCGTGCCTGCTGCAGGGGGAGAGAGGCGGGAGGAAACAGTTAACAAAATTGTTGCCCCGCATTGCGACTATTTTTCTTCTTTTTTTTTTAATTAAAAAATTACATGTGCGCACTTGGCGATTTATGTTAAGCGCCGATTAGAGACGGACACTGGGCGGCATGAGGTGGGAGGGGCTGGTGCTCAATTTATTTTGGCTTAAATGTTTCGCCAAAGAGATTCGCGGGTGTGATAAAAGTTGCGTCAGCGCTTTTCTAAATTGCATGCCAAAAAGTAACTGAGCCAAGCCGAAGGCAAGGGCAGGCGGCCGCAGGTGAGAGAATGGAAATGTTGGCCATAGAATTACGAAACAAATTAGATGCACTTGTGTGTGGAAATTATTTAATTTAATTGTATTTTTTAATTAAAAAAAACTGTGTAAATGTTATATAAATAATATTACACCTTAGTCTGTTTTCTTTAAAGCTTCAAGTGCAATTCATAAATTAATTTGTGGCCAATTAGAAATTTCGTATTTCAGACAATTGCTGCTCTACTAAAAAATCATTGAGCACGTATAAAAAATTGTCTTGCTTTTTATTTACATACCTTGAACTGTGCTTTGTGGTAACTATGAAGGACAGTCGCCCCAAAGGGCTTAGCTAATTATCATAACTGCCCGGCTAGCTATGAAAAACCACAAAAACTAACATTGATAGCCCAATAAAGCACGGGTAGCAGGGTTGACGGGTGCACAAAATGTATCTCGCAGATACACAGATACTTAAGTGCATTGCTTAGCCTATGTCAGGGCTGGCGCACTTGTCATGCACTCGCGGCACACTAATTGAAAACAATTCGAAATTGAAATGTAAATTAAACAACACGCAGATATATCGCGTGTTAAGCCGATAAGACGACTCTTAAAAGTAATTCACGAAAGCATAGATACTCGAATAAATGGCGGCAGTTCGTAGTATAACCCGAGCGCGACCTTGTCTATTTCGAGTTTCGAGTTTAAATTCCAGTTTTTGAGTGCAAGCATTCCCACGCCTTGATGCCACATTTGCAGCCAATAAATTTGTGCTGCAAATACCAAAACAAATAAAGCTAAACAAAAAATAATAAAAAAAAAAAAAAACAAAAATGAAACACAAATTCTCCTCATTCAGTCCATTGTATTTGTGGTTAGACAAAAAGTTTGACTGTTTCCAGAAAGCAAAAATCCGTTTGTCAAATTTTTTGACAATTTGCTGCTAATTGTACTCGTACTCGTATTCGTACTCATATTCATATGAGTGCTGCGCTCTTGTGCGCAGTTCTTAGCAAAAAAATATTTAGTTTCAATAATCAAAGAGCTGGCAATTAATTATGCCCGAGCAGGCTCCCATTGTCTGGCAAGTGGGCTGACAATTAAACGCTTTGTGCGTCATTTACAGTTCCCGTCTGTGGTTGGGCATTGTCTTTTATAACGCCCAGCCCAGGATCAGATCACCTCATGTACTGTTAAATGGAGCTGTTGTGTGTTTATGCTAGGCCCAAGCTGAGGTCATTTGGCTAAAAGCTCCTAAAACACGACATAAACAATTTACGTCACCTGCGATTGTATTCAAATGCACTTTTCCGACTCGAGTACTTAATTCATTATTATTTGAGTGCTTATTTATTGAATTTGCAGTTATTTAACTTTTCTAATGCCTTGGCTGAATTTGTTTATGATGGATTAATATATGATTCATCATATGATTAATTGACTTCCAGTTAAGGAATTTATTATTGTTGTTATCTGATTATTGTGTTTGATGCTGTCATTTTGTGCTATTCTCGGAATTCGCACTTAATCATAAATATCGCATATGATAGAATAACATATAATAATTGTCAAGCTTTAAAATCCTTGGATTTTATAATAGCACATGCTATTAAATTGTTGTTTAATTGTCAGGCTATGCAAATCAGCATAAGGTGTTTTTTTTATATTTTATTTAATTATTTTGTTTAAGTCAGAGCATTTCTTTAAGTCTCTCAGATTAATATGTTCTTGCAAGTGTAAATGGGCTCTGCATTTCTTCATTTTGACATCAAGTCTAAATTATCTAGGCAATTGTGATATAGAATAGTTATCGATAAGGATAGTTATCGACAAAGCTAGTCATCGATAAAGATAGTTATCGATCAAAATATAGTCATCGGAAAATCTAGTTATCGATAAATATAGTTATCGATAGAGATAACTACCGATAATATAGTTATCGATAACTGTTTACACGGCACGCTTAATCGAATTAAAAAACTATAATTATTAAATGGTAATTTCCACAAGATTCAGTTTCTTTTGTGCTTAATCTGACTTTAATCTGCCTGCTCACATGGATTATTGTTTAGTTGAGCGTGGAAAACTTTCCTAATGCTCACACAGCGAAAATATATGATTGCTAGATTATTGTCGTTAAGGTGCTGTGGCATATGCCCAGCCGTATTATTGCATTCACCATTTGTGGACTGGGCAAATGTGCAGGTGCAGTTAGCATTACGAGCTGGGAGTCGAGTCTCTGCAGCCTCTGCTGGCGGCTTACGCGGAACTAATGATGTAGTAGATGTCTTTGGTTGACCACAACAATGTTTTGGTGTTCGCCGGATTGATTATACAACGGACTTTTACTACCCGAAGCAAGTCGTGAAAAACCATTACGACTCAAACCCAGCGTGTGATATGAGACATTAAATTAAAAGCAACAAGCGAGAGTGCCCGCATATACCCTGTACCCAGCTGTGAGCTTTCGTAATATTCATAATTGTTCATATAATAAAATAACTATGCGTTATCTCACAATTTACACGAGGAAAATATTGTATATCTTTGTGAGTTCTACAGCCAGATATCTTTGGGATCAAATCGTTTATACAGACGATCAAAAATATATATATATATACCTTACATATTACTTTTGAAGAGCCGCCTCTGTTTTTCATATATACACTCTATTTATCAGTCGAAAAATCAAGAGTAGCTAAAAATAAATAAAGTAAAATCTAATAATGCATATGCCCATTTTAAATGGTTTACAGAGCATAAAAGAGTATTAAAAAACAACTGAGCTAAATGATCTGTCGCTGGGAATGCGATGGCAGTTCATAAATTATAACTAATTATCATATGCGAGTGCATAAAAATGTGTATTAAACAGCATTATTATTAATCTATTCAATTGCAGAATATACTCGATAGATTTAATCCGGGTGCCAGGCAGTTAATTGCGGCAGGCAAAAGTTACCTGAAGGCGTTGCATGGTAAGAGTACGGCGGCATTATAGTCATCATATATTTATATATATACATATATACATATACTATGCTTAACTGGGCATACAGTTAACTAATTTGCAATGCATTTCGTGCCATTTCACATGCAACAGGTGCCGCAACTGCCTCGCGTCTATTCAATGAAGCATTGGCTAAGATTGCAATGAACGCGCAACAAAGCGGAACAGGCGATATTGGTAAGACCGCAGAGCGAAAGAATGCAAGGGAGAGCCCCTTATTTCATCAATAATAACTAAATATACTCTTGATTTCATTGCAGGTTCGGCTTTGATGAGCGTTGTTAATGTTAACAAGGAGATACAGGAGCAACAGATGAATATTGTGAGTAGAAAATACAAGTAAGCATAGCTTGAACGCATGAGAATCGCAGAGAAGGGCGACATCTTGCTCTATTCTCTATGCTCTATGCCTCGCCTTTCTCGCCTTTCTATGCAATTCTCAAGAATTCAAGCTAAGCTTCAAGTCTATGTTCTTCTATTTGTTCGTACGTATTAAATTTCCTCTGCACTCCAGCTGAAAGCCTTCTACGTTGATCTATTGGTGCCATTGGAGACAAATTTGGAGAAGGACACGAAAGTCGTGCAGCATGAGCAAAAGAAATTTATGCAGCAGCACAAGGTGCGCATGGAGAGCTACCAGAAGGCCGTTTCCACAATGAAAAAGCAGCGCAAGAAAAAGGCCACGCCCGAGAATACAGAAAAGGAGCTGAGAGTAATTTAACTAGCCCCAAATGAGAGTCACGAATCAATTGATTAAACAACTCACACTCATTTCAGAGCCTGCAACTGTTGGAGGATCAAAAGAAAAAACTCGACATATTTTGTGATCAGAGCTATAAGAATGTAAGTTTGTTGCCTAAGTCATTTGTTTTGGCTTCCAAGAATCAGAGCAATTCTTATACCCATTCGCACAGGCCATGACACAGGAGCGTCGTCGCTATGGCTTCGTCTTGGAGCGCCAGTGCTCGATCGCCAAGCACTGGATGGCCTACCATGCCACCGGCAAAACAGTAATTGATAATAATTTCGAAAATTGGCAAGAGATTGCCGCTTCTCGTGAGATAATTCCGCCGGCCGCATACGAAAGCGCCGGCTACAGCAGCAGCAACAGCAACACAAGACGCCTGGTGAGTCATCATGCGCCCAGCCCTAACAACCTCTCTCTCTTAACTACTCCCCGTCTGTCTGTCTGTCCAGGAGCGCATCAAAGACGCTGACGACGATCAGCTTCAGCTCCAGGGCCAAGGCCAAGGCCAGGGCCTGGGCGCCCAGCTAAAGAAGTCGCGCAGCATCGATGCGCCGTACGGCGACATGCGCACTCTGCACGAGCGTGAAGGTGTCTCAGGATCGGCGCACTATGCCCAGAACTCGCTGCCACGTGCCAAATCCGATTTCAATCTGGCGCTGGTCGGCGCAGGACCCATCACAGGTAGCTCGCAAACCCACTTCACCTGCCCCCACAGAATGTACACAGCTTATTTTGACACAACTTGCAGGCAGCAAACACAAAATCATTGAGGAACAGCTGGTGCATGGCGAGCTCGAGCGCGGGGATCAGCGTCCGCTGGTCAAGGCGCTCTACGCGTACATGCCCTCCGGCGAGAATCAGCTGTCCTTCGAGGAGGGCGATCGCATAGCGCTTGTGGGCGCCAAGGCCAAGGGCTGGCAGTTCGGCGAGAATCTGCGCACTCAGCACTTCGGCTGGTTCCCCGTGGCGTACACCAACGCGGAGAGCCTGGAGCTGGCGCCTTCCGCCGGTCGACGCTACGAGAACATGCACATGAGCTACGAGCGCAACGGTGCCAGCGGACTGCGCAGCTACCATGAACAGCAGCAGCAGCAGCAGTATGAGGCGCAATTGGAACTCCTGGATAGCGATTCCACCTATCGGCGACGACGCAATCACAGCGCCGAGGAGTCCTCGCCCACGCGCATGTTTGGCGACACTATCAAGCAGCAGAAGAAGTACCGCACCGGCTCCGCGGCCAATCCCCGTCCCGGCCCGCCGCCCACGCTGCCCGCTCCCGTGCCCAATGCTGGCCAGAGCCAGAGCGCCCGAATGCTAAACAGCTCGCAGAGCTTCTGTGCCGCCAACGGGGTGCCAGCTGCCGTGGAGAGGCGCAAGCAGAAGCTGCTAAATGGAGCACAGGTGGGCAATCGCTACTGCTATTCCATAATTCCTCTTAACTGATCTTTGCTAATTGATCTCACCCGCAGAGCTCGATGAGTCAACCGTCCACAAAGTCCGCGGCGGCGGCAAAGACCTCGCTGCACAGCAGCAACGACAGCGGCTTCGCCAATGAGCCGCCGCCTCAGCCCGAGGTGGATTACTCCGACGAGGAGCCAGCCACACAACGTGTGCCCATACGGTAGGTTCCACAGAAATGCAGATACAACTAATCTCTAATTTGATATTGTTGTTGTTGCGCCGGAGGGGATTGGAATTGTTACTCTATGTAGAAGGAAACATATTTGACCACATAATTCTTGATCCATATTAACATCCGAGTCAATATGGCCAGATCGTCCGTCCAGATCGGATCGCTTTATCTTGTAGCTGCCATAGAAACAATCGAAAAATGTTTTTCAGACATTTATTTTTGATTTTTAAGATGCCTTGACTTTACTATGCTCCTCCAAAGCTTATCAAAATCGAACTTCATCATATAGTTATATTTTAAGATGGACAATTTATGTTTTCCAAGATATCTTAACACAGCAACTAGGAGCTTCAGGTCATATGCATACCATACATATAGTTGGGGTCCAATACATATAGTTGGGGGACTCTGTCGTGGTTGGAGGATGTCCTTGAAGAATCTTCTCTTGAGCTTCCTGACAACACACCTCCCAGCGAGGTCTCTTGTTACCCGGTTGTTATCGGTTGGCGAATGCTCCGACTTGGCTGTCCATGGTCACTGTGCAAGGTAGCAATTCTGACGTACCAGTTTGGTGTTTGAAATGTCTGAATCCGTCTTCGATTTGCCCGAGGTGCAATGCCCCAAGCCTGGATACCGTATCTCCAGGTTGGCGCCAGCACGACGTCAAATGAATTGTATTATTGCTGGCTGGAGTGTCATCAGATGTACCTCTTCAATAACTAGCTCCACCCCTTTTGCCGCGACAACAACAGGTATATCTGTTGCACCACCTGCTCCATCCGCTGCTGTTGTCACTAATCCGCGCCTGCCCCATCACATATATATATATATATTTATTGCTATGATTGAAGTATTTAATTTATTTTTGTTTGCTGTTTTATTGTTCTTTTGATTCCATGTATCATCATTATGTTCTTTGTTGCCCTTCATCATTGTCGCATCCTTTGTGTTAACCACGCCCGCACACACACACACGCACACAATCCACGCACACACACACAAACGCGCAAAATGCCTAACCCACAACAACATACTGAAGACGACGCGCGGACACGAATACACATACGGTGCCGCGGGATGTGGCCTCCTGGACACTGAGTCGCAATTTCCGGAACAGCGTGGACAGCCAGATCGATGACAAGAGCCTTAACCGGCTGAGCCGGCAGAGCGTTGGTGTTGGTGGCAAGATGCGTTATGATTTGATTGCCTCGGACGATGAGATACTGCAGGCCTCCAGTGCGGGCTTGAAGCGCACCAAATCCTTCTGGAAGTTTGGCGGCGGTCGCAGCGGCGAGGACATCCTGGCCGGCATGTCGCTCTGGCAGCATCGCGATCTGGTCGCAGCGCCCAATATGGAGGAGATGCGCGACGAGTCGCGCTCCGACGAGGATCGGGAGCGCAATAGTCACAGCAACGGAAATGGCACACTGACCAAGTCGCACAACTCCAGCTCTTCGCAGGAGAAGCGCGGACGCAAGGACAGCATAACTAGCACGGAACTCTATGGCGATGACGATGAGAACATCTATAGCATTAGTCCGGCCATGCCGCCACAGAAACAGCAGCAGCAGCAGCCGGCGCAACAGCAGCAGCAGCAGCAGAGGAGCAGCGGCTATACGCCCAAGTCGCGCATGAAGATCATGAAGACGATCGAGATTGATATTGAAGAGCCCTCAGAGAGCGAACGGCTGAGCACCATGCGTCACGGCCAGACGCAGCATCAGCAGTCGGACTATGGCCATGGACATCGCAAGCTGGACAAGCAAGGTTCGGGCTCCGCCTCCTCTACGCCACAACACAAGACACAGACGCTCAGCCGCTCCAAGCCGGCACAGCAGCAACAGCAGCAGAAGCAGCAGTTCCCAAACTCCACGGATGAGGGGGAGAGCGATGAGCATGGAACGCTCAAAATGAGCGATGTGAACAACTTTTTTGATGACATGCAGCATGATGGAGCTGGCAATACTGGCAATGGCGCCGGAGGCGGCAATCATGGCCTGGTCATGAAGACGCTCAAGCGCAAGGACATACTCAAGCAGTACTACACCAGCGAGGATGAGTCCGAGGCCGAGCTCAAGTCAACTAGCTCCGATCCCTATGACTGCATCGTCATCAATGATCATCTGGTGCGCAAGGACGACAAGCTGAGACGCCAGCATCATCATCAGCAGCAGCAGCAGATGGAGTTTCACACATTCCGCTCGTCCACATCCACAATGGCGACCAATACGCTAAAGAAGTCCAACACCAAGGACCAGGAGAGCACGCTGACCCGCAATTCCACAGCCAACTCGGCCGGCGCACCAACTGCCACCATATTGCCACGCACGCGCCTGCTTAAGTCATCTTCCAGCAGCAGCAACAACAACAACAACAACAACAACAACAACCACAACAACAACAGCAGTGCGACCCTGGAACGCAACTTAAAGGCGCATGTGGGCAACAAGAGCTACGGTCCGTGGTACGACTTCTGGGATCAGGAACAGCATGGCATCACTGGCCAGAAAAGCGCCAGCGCCAAGCTGAAGTGATCTGATGCCAGCCACTAGGCAGAGGGTCGGGAAAGTAGGGTGCAAAATGGAATGTAAGAAGTTGTAGTTTCGTCGTTTTCTTACCAGAGAAGAAAATGGTCCGAGCGTGCCGGCATTTGAAGAGAAAGAGCGAGAGAGAGCATGAGAGAATTGTGTAGCTTGCAGGTGCAGTCATAGAGAAATTCATATTTTTACAGACAACATTAACTCTCTCTGAAAATAATTATTATGAAATAATTTCAAACAGATTTCAATACATTCAATGTTTTTACGAAATTTCTCAAGATCAAAAATATTTTTTATGCTGTTTAAAAATTTGAAAAATGTTTCGTTTGCAGTCGAGAAAAATTAAACAAGTTTTCTATAAATAAATAACTTACATCTGTAATCAGTCGACCATTTTCTTTAGTTTCGCATTAAAATAACTAGAAGTTAGGAAATTTCTATGGTTGAGCAAATATATTTTTACTAGAGAAAATATCTTGATAACAGAAATTTCTTTGGCGCTAAATTTATTTGATTTTTTTTTAAGATTTTATGAGCATTTTCTTAAATCTTAATGATCCTCTTTTGTTGTGTGTTTTTTTTTTTATTGATTTCGAATAGTTAGACAGAGAACATGGAATAATGCATTTCATTTTGTAGGGAAATGAAAAATATGCTCACATCACATATCAAACGCTGACTGCTTGCTACACGAAATCTCACAATGTGAGAACTTCCATTTTTGGTGCCTTGCATAACGCACAGTTTTAAGATGAACACAAACACATATACCATATATACATAAATATATATACTATATCTATATTTTTTTGCTTTAGACATAAGCTCTTGCATCATGTTACATTCACACACACACATACACCTGCCCCGAATGAGTGGAAATATTACGAATGTATTTTATATTTGCAGCAGGCGCGGTATTTATCGCAACTATTCCATAGGCTACAGAAGCTAGACACTAATTACAACCGACCCGTAGAAGTAGTCTATATATTCCACACAAAATTCCACTGTATAATTGAATGCGTATGTAAAAAGCCGTCATACCCTTGTCCTTTAAATTGTACAAAGTTGCTATAACAATGCGTATGTAAGTGCTCTTTTCAGTAGTGCCCCGTAGCATAGCTCTGTGTGCTGCCCATTTCTACTCGCAATGTGCGTCACTCTTTGCAGCGCCTCGCAATTTGCCACCATCAAGTTGCGGCACACGAAGACCAACGATCGCTCGGCACCGATGATCTACCGGAGCGTCAACAAGTAGCAACGACTGCGCAAGGTGGAGTTTTTGTTGTGACCGTGCGACAAGGCCTACTGAAAACTTCAGCTACACACACACACACACACACACACACACACACACAAACACAACCCTAAGCCCGAACACAAAGTTAAAACATAAACCTTATCTATTAAAAAGAGCTAATGGTTCTGCTCTGTCATGCCCGACAAGCTGGAACTCGAAGGACCAGCTGTTGACCAGTTCCAACTGCAGTTGGGCAAGGATTCTTGGTAGTCATTAAGTTGTATTGTTTGTTAAAAAATTATGTATGTATGTTAATGATCGAAAATTGTAAATTCAAATATTATGCCGAATAAAATAAATTATAAAAATCAGTTGCATACATTATTTGGTTTAACAAAACAATCTTCGGGAGTAATCTTATCGAACTACCCTTAAATAGACATTCGTTTCCTGCAAGTAAAAGAATTAATAAGCTTGAATAGATATAA
Organism: Drosophila novamexicana; assembly: GCF_003285875.2. Lineage (NCBI taxonomy): Eukaryota > Metazoa > Arthropoda > Insecta > Diptera > Drosophilidae > Drosophila > Drosophila novamexicana. The sequence continues at coordinate 3,066,355 of NW_020824766.1, forward strand.
ATTTCATTGGACTCACAATATCTATTAATTGGGACTCATCGCCAAGAATGATGACCAATGGTTTTTTCTCGTTTGGATTTCGCACCTGCTGCAGCACGCGATATGCTTCAGTAAGAAAATCTGTTCCTAAATCTGGTGAATCTATTTTTATCACATTTAAGCTATGACACTCTCTGAGTATATGCAAAACTAGACTATCGATCGGACACGATTTGGGCAGCTTAATAGAAAGATGTGTTAGCTGATCGAGAGCTATCAATAGTTCCAGACATCGCGGCTCGGTAAAATCACAATCCAATTCCCGCAATGTTCGTATTTGTGCGATTTTAGCGGTCTCCTGGTAGCCAAGGCTGGGCGCATGAATGGTCAAAGTGTGCAGCTGCTGCGACAGCTTGGAGGATACGGCAGCAATCAGTGGCATCAGAGAACCATAATCTATAGTGCGATTGCCAAAGATCTCTAGCTTACATAGATTTGGCAGTTCGGCAAGAGCCGTGTACTCGGCGGCCTTTTGGATCATACATAAACTGAGCTCCTGAACAAGGCTTGAGTGGCGAACAAGATCTTCGAGAGTCGGCCGAATCGAGGCATTATTAAATATCAGTAGCCGTATTTTAGTGTGCCTATCGATGGGCTCAATCAGAGGGTTCCTGCTCAATCGGGATTCCGCCAAAAGCTCGTCACATTCGTTAAAATGATACAAACTATCCACAATGCAATCTAAAAGATAGATATGTTAGTTAATCAAAGTGCGTGTGTTTGTGTAGATGCTTGAACTAACTGTCCTGATAGGTGGCAATTCCCTGCATGTTTGGCAAATGCTCAAATGCTCGCAAAATCTTTTCATAAGTCTCGTAAGGCTCGTCGTCTTTTATCCAAAGTATTGCACGCTCCAGAGCAGTCAGTTTTTTCAGAATGCCTATGATTTCTCTAAACAATATTCCGCACCAATCGAATTTCCTATTAAAATTTATAACTATACGCTTCACATGTCTGCTGATTTGGCGCAATAAGAGCAGTTCCTGTTTCAATCCCTTAGCGCTGCTTTCTCCAAGTTCCAGTTGCTTATAAAGACAATTCCGATAGCCCAGCCAAACATGACGGAAGCGTGTGCAAACTCCTGCAAAACTCATGTGATTTTCAATCGGCAGATATTTAAGTACGCAAGCAATACAATCATCGTTAAGATCGAGAATATGTGTGCGCATATTTACTGATTGTAGAAATTAAAAATTTTCAAAAGCAAGAGTAAACAAATAAATAAAAACATCTGTTTTAGCATTAATGTAACCAGAGTTCGGAACAGTAAAAATCTCTTATTTTTACCACGGAAAAAATACTAAAACACATTTTTAAAAATCCATTCGCAAGCGAAAGTCCTTACAGGCTGCAGATTCGTGCCCACCTGATGAGCCCAGAGTAAACATAGTAAATAAATGTTTTAAAAAGCGTGATTCAAAGCCTTTTTTTTCCGGTTTACGAATGTTTATCAATATCATGAGCATTATATTTTCGTTACAGGCAACTATTCAGTATATTTATAAGCTTTAAGATTATATCAACGAGGCGACAATAAAACGAGCCGACTGTCTGTTGGAAAACATCAAGGGTTCATAGTTCAATACATTTACGTATACGTTTATATTATTGTTTGTATTTCTTGTATATATTGTGCAGTAATGCCGTGACTTCAAACTTGATTTCCGACAATGCCTCAGGTGGAATATCCTTTATAATACTGTCCCAGAATGCATACACTTCCGGATATTGCAGGGTCGACTGTTGCTGCGCAAGCAGAGCCTTTTGTTGTTTCATCATTTTGACGAACATTGATGCAAGCAGATCAGGATTTACATGACTCCTTGCCTTTAGGACTAGTTTTAATAGACAATACAAGGAAACCAAACTGAACTTACGTGTGAATAGCTACTCGATGTTTGTTCGTCCTCATCAAAGCGCGCTGCTTCCGGCTGAGTTGAAGATGTGGAATTGATTTGGAATTGATGCTCATCTTTGCAAATGTTGCTGCCAGACATCTGAAATAAACCGACGTTAAATTTAAAGAATATTGACATTTTATATGGCGTTACGTTGAGAATGGCGCTGTACTTTTCTTCCTCCTCATCAATAGAAACTTCGGGCAGCTGAACCGCAGGTCCATTGCCCGTTATATAATTATCTTCAATATTGTCTGACCAGGCTTCACTCTGTGGTTCGTAGGTTTTATGGTTTGAGGAATTGTTGCTCGTACGATTCGATCCTTTTGAAGCAGTTCGGTGGGTCCTGTAAAGCGCAAACAAATTTAAAATAAAATCAAAAAACGTTCGTTTGCATAGCCTACTTGCGTCTTGAACAAACATCCGATAGAAAGGACATGCGCTCTCCAAATTCCAAGTCGACATCGATGTCTTCTTCGCTACTTAATGGGTCCCCATCTGGTCCAGATAATTTGATGCGCTTCGAATAGTTTCGGTAGTTTTCGCGCAATACCTTAAAGCTTTCACGACAGAGGGTAACTAACAATACATTTAAATAGTTATATTGACAGTTAAATGCAAAGGTGTTACGGTTTTAATATTGCAGACCATCTTTTTTTAGCTGGTGAGCGACTTCCCTCCAAGCTTGATTTATTGCTTGAAGATTCGAATGCATTGGATGTGAAGGATCCCAAATGACCATCTTCTTTTGTATGGCGTTAATTAAAGCTAGTTTATCTGCTCGCGAAAATACCAGAGAGCGTTTTTGAGCTGCACTCATTTTTTAAATAATACAAAAATGTTTCTCTTTTCAATATATAAAATCAGATGTAAACATTTAACAGCCCTGTCAATGGTTTGGTAAAAAAAAAAATTGTGTAGCAACACTGGAAAAAAATACCGATACACCGATAGGCAGGCCTTAGGTCGATAACATTAGTATGTCGTTGCCGGTGTCTTTGTCCAAAGATAAACAAAACCAGCTAAAGAAAACAGTCTGATATTGCTGATCAATGGAAGTCTAACGATGCAGGGCTCTTGGAAAGTGGTCTTGCCCGTTGGATTTGTGTTGTACTCGCTACCGCTGTTCCTGCGGGTTAACGGCACTGCCGAGTACATAATCGATGAAGAGTTTCACATACCACAGGGCTTGGCCTTTTGTCGCAAGCAATTCGATGTGGTATGTGACAGTAGCAGGTGCAGGTGCAGTCATAGCAGCCCCTAATCAAATGGCAATTTGTAATTATTTTAGTGGGACTCCAAAATCACAACGTTTCCTGGTTTATATCTACTTGCCTTAGTATTGCACCCGTTTAACTATTGCACGGTTACGGGTCTGCGTCTGCTTAGCCTGATCGGCGCGGGCATCAACATTCTGTTGCTGTACAAGATACGCCGCCGCACCCTAGCAGGCACTGGAGGCAATGCCTATGCCGCGCACGAGGCAATAACGATGTCGGTGCTGCCTCCCCTGTATTTCTTCAGTCATCTTTACTATACGGACACGCTGGCCTTGACAATGGTGTTGTTGTTTTACAATTACTGGCAGCAGGAGGCTCACCTGCCGGCATCAGTTTTCGGTGCGGCCAGTGTGCTTATGCGCCAGACGAACATTGTCTGGGTGTGCATGTGCTGTGGCATCACCATCCTGGACACGCTTGTGCAGCAATGCGCAAGGACAAGCACGACAAGCAGCCAACCAATACGACTATTTGGCAGCGAAGTGAGCAAAAGCCTATATAAACTAAACATAATAATGTATTTAAAAACATGAAATGTTTTCGCTTACAGCTTTGGCTACAGCTGCTCAGCAGCCCGCAGCTGATATGCAATTGTATTTTAAGGATTATGGCTAAATGCTGCTTCTACGCCTCCATCATATTACCCTTCATTGGCTTCATCTGCATCAATGGCTCCATTGTAGTGGGCGACAAGAGCGCCCATGAGGCTACTCTACATTTACCGCAGCTTTTCTATTTTGCAACCTTTGCAGTTGGCTTTGGCATTTCCAATACCGTGCGGCAACTGCGTCCAGCGTTGGCGCTGCTGCGACACCATATGGTGCTGGCGTTGCTAATTATGTTGCTCATAGCCTTGGTGGTACATTTTAATACCGTGGTCCATCCGTACTTGCTAGCTGACAATCGTCACTACACCTTCTACATATGGAGTCGCCTGTACGGCCGTTACTGGTGGTTCCGCTATGCCATGGCGCCGCTGTACCTGTTCGCTCTGGCGCTGCTCTGCTGTGGACTGCGGCATATGCCTGACAGCTTCAAGTTGATGTTTCCGCTATCTCTGCTGCTCGTTTTGTGCTTTCAGCGTTTGCTAGAGCTGCGCTATTTCCTGGTGCCATATATAATCTTCCGACTGAATACACGGCCAGCACGCAAGGGCTTTGCCGAGTGGCTGGAGCTGGGCGCACATCTGCTCTTGAACGTGGTTACGTTCTATGTGTACTTAACAAAAGAATTCTATTGGAAAAACTACCGCACACCACAGCGAATTATTTGGTAATGAAATATGCGCATCCATAACTAAACCTTTTTTTGTTTAAATATTGCTTTTCTTTATTGAATTGCTACTTGAGTGAGAAATTGCTCTACGTTGACACAGTTACACGTTCTTGAATATCTTAATGTTGCATTCAGATGTTGTGCATATAACCAAAAGTACTCGAAAATGTTCGATGATAGTGTTGTTACTGGCAAGTTAAAAAGATTTTCCATATATATAATACTGCCGAGGCCTAAAAAGAAAATTATGAAAACTAAGTACACGCATTTACTACAAATATCAGTTAAAAACATTAACTTGGACACTACTTTGAGCATGCAGAGAAAAGTCTATAAAAAAATACATTTATGAATGCTAATGAGTAATATTAATAAATATATAAGTATGTGTTTGTAAAATGCAAAATCTAGGCAAGAAATGTTTCTGGTAATTGTAATACTAATGAGCCCACGCCCAAACACCAGAGTAAAGAGCGTTGCCTCTCCGCCAAAAGCTAATCTTAGAAATAGTTTGGCACACAACATTATTTTTTATAAAATTGGCCCCCTAATCAAAGGCCACCTTGCGCGTAAAGGAGGTGAGCGACGATATTTCACTGGGATTCGAATCGGAAGGCAGATTGCTGAATTCGATTTCTTCACTGGCGGCGGAAGCAACAATATTCTCATTGGACTGTGTCGTCTCGTCGCTGTGACGCATGGTGGGCCACTGCTTGTGACTGGGCGCGTACAAGATGATCAGGGCGAATATGTAGATGTTCCACATGCCATAGACTCCAGTGAGAAAGGCCGAGGTCAGCTGAATTTCAATATCCTCATTCCATTTCCAGTGTCCCTCGGCCATTTGGCCCATAATAAAGCCGGCGACGGTCAAACCAGCGCACAGCAGAGTAGCCAGCATAAGGAATTTGAAGCGGTATATAAGGCCTAAAACAAAAAACTTCCAAGTGTACAGTATATATCACGTATTGATAATGTTCAACAAACTTATAATAATTCACATTCAAAAGTTTAGTTTACTTAGTAAACAGATAGATGGCCACAATAAGGCCGTAAAGACCCAGTACTTCGGCAAAGATCAATATCAAAACGATTCCCACGAATAGCTTTGGTTGCAGCGCAGAAGCCCGCACACCGGCATCGCCCACAATTCCGATGGCAAAGCCGGAAGCCATACCAGAAAGACCAACGGCTATGCCAGCGCCCAGATTGAGGAAGGCCCTATAGCTGTTGTACAGTTTAGACAGAGAACCGGCCAGCAGAACAGAGACGACCAGGCCGTAGATGGCAATAATGCCTGCCATAACAACTGGAATGATGGCCTTCATAATAAGTTCCGGATGTTTCACAGACATCGATGCGATTCCCAAGCCCGCCTTGGCTGTTCCATAGGCTGCGCCCAGCGCCGTAAACACTATGGCCGAGGTGGCGCCCATTACACAGAAGAAGCAAGCGTAAGCTGGCTGATCCATTGTCGCTTCCGGATCGTGCATTTTTATAAATATTTATGAACTCATACACAGGATACACAGAAATATAATGAAAAGATCCGACTTGCTATACTTTCCCCTTATGTTGGAAAATGAATGCCTACTGTTTAATAAATAATTGTTAACTAATGTAGCTAATAGTCTTGACTTACCCTCGTAGTGGAGACGTCGCGCTTGTGACATGGATGGCAATGATGTGCGCTTGTCGCCAATATCCTTAAACACCTTCCAGACCATGAAGCACAGGAAGAGAAAATAAATGGCAGCCGAAACGCCAGCAAGTACAATGAAACTCATAGCCACTTTGGCGCCGAGCGGCGTTGTCCAGATAGAATAGAAGGGATTGCGCAGCTGTACACCGCGCTCGCAAATATCAAATACGAACAGCGAAATGCAGCCTACAACGACTGCGGACAGATGCTTCCAATAGCGCGAGCGTATGGTTGACTTGTTGGGCGTATCCTGTATCAGCATGTGCTCTCCCGCAAAGACCAGCCAGAAGGATAGCAGCATCGCATAAAAGATTCCTTGTCGCACATCGCTCAACAGCAGCATGTACGGCATTTCTATGCCCAGGGTAAGGTACTCCAGTGGTAGATTCAAAAAGCTCAGGGCACCGCCCAAATACAGCAGCATGTATTCCAGCAACGCCGGCGAACGTTGGAGTATATGGACTCGCCTCCAAAACCAAATCATAATGCCGACCACAAAGGGAAATAGCATGGTCTTGAGCAGAAGCCAAACCTGGGTGAAGCCGCCGTTCTGATGTATGGCCGTTAGTGTGAGATCATGCATGTGACCAAACTGCAGATTCATCCGCTTTGGTGTGTCTATGGGAAATCGCAGGTTAAGAAGATAGAAGTTATGATGCAGTGCGCCCAGCTCGAACAACGGTATTATATCACACGTGTATAGCGTCTCCAAGAGACCAACGTGCGCGGCATAACAGTCCAAATAACGCTGTTCCACGCTGTGCGCATACAGCTTCCAGTCTGTATCCGCATCCTTTTTGTTGCGATACGCGAGGCGTGTATCAATTGTTAGCTGCAGCTCCTTGGGTGGCTCCCTCAGTTCCGAGGATGAGTCATACGCAATGTCAACCTGCAGGACTCCAATGAGATTCTGCTGCCAGCGCGAGTAGTCCAGAGTACGGTTGTCGCGTGGCAACGGCATTTGAAACACGTACACCAATTGATTGGCCATCTTTAAAGGATCCTGCTCGATATCCATATCCTGCAGAGATTTACAAGCTCCATTTCCGCGAGAGTACAGAAAAAAATTGGTGTCATTTTGACGGCCCGGCACATCGCGACACTTGATGCCCACCACGGTCTGATGACCGGCGGGTACAGGCGCATACAAGCCACCCATAAGGAAACAGGCCACTTGACACAGCATCAGGCTACTGACCAATATGGACAATTTGCGTCCGCTTAAATTTTCGAGAATTGTACCCGACATTTCGGCTAAGGTGGCAATCACTATTTCTCAACGAGGCAGGCTATTCCTTTGTATCTGCCGCTTAGGTAAACAACTTTTATTTGTTTTAGATTCACGCTATAAAAAGAATTGAATATGTCGGCTGTCGGCGAAACAAACAAAGCGGCGTTCGTATACAGAATGCTAGGGTTGTCACCTAGTGCAGAGTCCGATATGCAAACAGCTGTTGATAGTTTTACCAAATCTACCATATGCTAAACAAAGTATCAATTGCTTTATTCTGTCTTATTGCCAACAGTTTGGTTCAATTTTATTTAAACAAAAATAAAATTATATTATGTTTACATGATAGCTGACAGCTCCGGCTAATAGAAGCTAGTTTCGATACTTTCCGAATATCGATGACAATTCATGCAATTTTTACACTGCAAGATTATCGGTCGGAAAGGACAACAAAAATATTCAAATTCACTGGGCGCGTACAAGATGATCAGGGCAAATATGCAGATGTTCCTCATGCCATACACTCCAGTAAGAAAAACCGAGCTGAAATACGACAAATCGCATTTTGGGAACAGTCACTTGATCAGATATACTTTTTATTTTTTATTAAGCAAAGGTTAGTTCCTTAATATTACTTACTTTATATTTTCTTGTTGTTGCCATAATAATGTTCAAACAACAACTATTACCGTGGCGTACCCTTCTCACTGGTACCGCACACTGATGTAAGTAGATCTCCACCTGTTGACATTGGCGAGAAGCACCTGTACACCCCTGAGTGGTTAAGACAGACGCCCCAGCTACTACTCCAACAATACGGCAACAACCACAACCACCGCGTCCCTCAGTAGCGGCTGCAGGACCTGTGCCTTCACTGGTACAAGACGTGCCGCACTGGAGCCTATTGGAGCACGCCCCAAACCACCAATGAGGCTTTCCAGCCCATCCCGGTCGCTACATATGACGCTCAGAGCTCTTTTACGGCAGCAGCGTCCTCCTGGAGTTAACAATATCGTCGCAATGGAACAGACCCCTGACCAGGCAGTTGACTCAGATGCCTATGAGTTTAAGGTCTCTCCCTGAGGATCTGAGCAAAAGATTCGGACACGCACAGAGGCATATAATATATAGTATGGCGCACTTTTTTGGATACAATAACAATTATATACTAAGCAGCCAGAGCCACTTGAATGTATTGCCCCGGGCTTATATTACGCAGTGCTGTTCAGTAGCCTTCTAACTGACCGTTGTACGGTTAGTGGTAGCACACAGCTTTCGAACATTTTTATTTGCCTCGATAGTTTCCCAGATATCGATAAACATAATACTTGTGCTGTAAGGTTACCAGACTATTAAAAAATGATAAGCGATATTGTGACAGCGAACCCAAAGTGAGTGCATTTTTATTGCACGTTTAATTAAAATATTTTGAACGTAGGTCAAACTACAATTTTATAATTATTTTATATTTTATACATATAGAGAAAGTTATTTATATATAATACAGATAGTTTTCAACTCTATCACGGATATGCGTATATTGCTCATTTCTGCTGCTGAAACAGCTGTAACGAACACCTGTTCGCCAATGTTTTGAAAGAAAATTTTGGACGAAAATGCAACGAACACCTGTAAGTGCGCTTGATCCATTTGTGCAATACCATGATTTAAATCGAAGTACATATACAGCATCTAAGGATGTTATTTCGTTTTGCCAACAGGCAACTATGCAGGAGTAAAGAATTTCATAGCAGGCGCTCCACCGCCCAGAAGCTGAACAAACCCCAGCGCCGATGGCAGAGTGTGCCGTATGTGCGATTGGGGGTCTTGCTGGCAGGAGCTGGCGTCATTGGCTATGATGGCATTGTCAACGAGTTCACCTACTGTGGGGCATCTGTGCGTTTCGCCCGCTCACTGAAAACTGCATCATTGATAGCTGTCGATTATCTGTGGCTGAACAAGAATGATCCGGAGTATGAAATCAAGAAAAAAGTAGTGCATGAAAGTAGTGCGAACCGCCTATTAGAAACGTGTCTGCTTAATGGTGGCCTCTACATTAAGGTGGGGCAAGGATTCGCAGCCATTAATCACATTTTGCCAATTGAATACACAAGTATACTATCAAAGCTGCAGGACCAGTGTCTGCCAACCTCAAAGTCCGATATACAGAAAGTGTTTCGCACTGATTTTGGCCAGCTACCCGAGGATATATTTCAAGAATTTGATTACAAGCCCGTTGCGGCCGCGAGTCTGGCGCAGGTCTTCAAGGCGAGGTTACAGAGCGGCGAGCAGGTGGCCGTCAAAGTGCAGTATAGCGATTTGCAGAAGCGTTTCATCAGCGACTTGGCCACTATTATCTTTTTGCAAGACATAATCGAGTTTATCTTCAAGGACTACAATTTCGGTTGGATCTTAAATGATCTCCGCAAGAATCTTGTGCATGAGCTCAATTTTGTGCAGGAGGGTAAAAACGCTGAGCGCTGCGCCAGGGATCTACAAAAGTTGAGCTACGTGCGTGTGCCCAAGGTCTTTTGGGGCCACACTAAGACAGTGAGTAGTTAATTGATTCAATTACAATGCCCCCAATTAATCTAGTATTCTTCAGCGTGTGCTTACACTTGAGTGGATGGACGGGCTCAAAATTAGTAACATGGAGGGCATAAAGAGACTGGGCCTGCGTCTAATTGACATCGACCATAAACTATTTAAAGTATTTGCAGAGCAGATCTTTCACACTGGATTTGTGCATGCGGATCCACATCCCGGCAACAGTGGGTAACCAAATAAAAAACATCGAACCGCTTTAAGAAAAAACTTAAAACTTTCTTCTCAGTATTTGTGCGTAAAAGTGCGACAGGTGGCGATGCGGATATAATATTACTGGATCATGGACTCTACGAGGAACTTCCTCATGATGTACGGATTCCTCTTTGTGAATTCTGGGAGGCCACTGTGCTGCGCAATGAGCCACGTATGAAGGCAGCTGCGAATAAAATGCAGGTTGTTGATCATATGAAGTTTGCCGCGGTGCTCTTCCAACAGCCCATCAAAATGGAGGGTGGTCGCATACGCAGCAAACTCACACAGGAAGATATCGACTATGTGCAGAAGGTAGCCAAGGAAAACTTTGATATCATAATGAGCACCCTTAAGGAAATGCCGCGCAGCTTGCTCTTTGTGGTGTGAGTGCATTGTTCTTAACAAACTTGGAGAAATAATAATATGATAATAATTTATGTTTATGGTCTTCCAGTCGCAATCTGAATACTGTACGAGCCATTGGCGATATGCACGGCGATCTGGTGGACCGCCCGCGCATCATGGCTCGCTGTGCCCAGAGTTGTCTATACAAGCAGAGTAGGTCGCCAACCCAGTATATACACTGGTTATACCGACGCATATACTTTGAGTACTGTCTATGGGCGTCTGCCTTCAGGGTCCGCTTGTTGGATTGGTATTTCAATTTCCTGTATCTGGTGGGACGGGCACCAGCAGGCGCCAGGACACTTATGCGCGACATTATGAAACAGGAAAAGCAAGTGTTGCATAAGATAGATTAATTAAACAAATAACTACCAGCAGATAACCATTACTAAAAACAATAGAATATTCCATCTTCAGCCGTTAAGCATTGTGGCATTTGATGTTAAATGCAATTCTTGCATATATTTAGAAATATGTCTTTTAAATTTTTTGTAACACGTCATGTTAAATTTTTGTGATTGGTCTACTGTCTAGAAACTATATTCAAATTGTACTATAATAAAAGCCATTTGAAGCTATCAATGTAATGGACATGGGACATGTACAATTCGATTATCCATATAGTTCTATTAAATTGCACAACTCTTCCAAGGTCGGCTCACTCCAACAGACATCGCTAACCAACATTCACCTGGCATTTTGGTAGCCGAAGGACAGCAAATCGATACGTTTTTTAGATAAGCAAAATTTACTATTTTGCATAAGGTAATTTGTATGTCCTGTAAAAATAGACCGAAGTAGACCAAAATACTTTGCATCATTTCCAAATGAACATTTTCCTGGAAAGATATGATATATAATTAATTCACCCGTTAATCAACTAAAAGGCGGCAATATCTGGAATGTTTGTGGAAGGGCATAATACATCAGTCAAATATCTAGTAATACCGATTATTAAGTTACACACATATTTCTGGCCCAAAATACTTACAAATGGGCGTCAACAACTAGATGTTTCCGCTTGTGTGGGGCGCCATGGCAGGCTTCAACATGCCAAAATTCAGCCATCCCCCATATATAGGCACGCTTTGAGCACAATTTAGCACTTTCACTTCTCGAACCATACATACCATATGTATTATACGATATAGCGGGTATCGCGTGGTGCACACAAAACTAAATTCAATTCAATTTCATTTAAAGTTACTTTCGTTGATTGACAGACAAGTGAGCCAAGTCCTTTAAGCCAGATTCAAGCCGTACAGTGGGTCACATGGCATTTAATTTGGACGCAATTGTCTTTAAAGTTAAGATGTGGCAAAAATAATATTTAATATTGAATATTCCATCATTCAATATTAAATATTATTTAAAATGTTATATTGTTTTCAACAAAATATTGAAAGAATTTAAGGAGGAGCCAAGGCTCAAACCAAAGCCTGGGTTCAAAAACCGAAACTAAAGGCTGCTCTTTGGTTCGAAAAGTTAAGCGAATCAACCATAATTAATAATAATAATATAATAATCATAAACAGACAGTATATATATACGCTCTTGATTAACGTTTCGTTCACCTAGCTTGGAGAATCAATTTACTTCTGGGTTCTGTTATGTATTTATCGCATGGTTCAAGAGTTTAAGGACTTTTACATTTCATCCCATTGTCCGTGACGTGTTGCTGTTGCGCCCACGACTAAATATGAAATTAAAAATCAACGCTGAAGTGTGAAAGGCCTGAAATGGCGGCTGTCTGGCGGCAGTCAGGCACAAGCTCAACCTAGAACCGAGCTGTATAAGCAGCTGGGGCCAACATATCGCAAGAACATTTGCAGACAAGTCGCAGAACGAAGCAAAGGTCTCGAGCGGAAATCAAAATTAGCTGAACGTAAAAGCGGAAAAGTTTCTTCCTCAATTAGCACAATGAACAAGGAATTTATCATGCAGGGCGGCACGCCTATAACCTGCGAGCTGGCAACGGTAAACGGCGATCCTTAAATGCATGAAGCCTTGGCTAATCCTCTCCTGTGATGCCACCACCTTTAGGAGCTGCGCAAACTGGTCTTTGGCACCGCCGCAATACCCATGCGTGCCGAGTGGCTGCAGACGTCCTTTGTCTTTGGAGCACCGCCCAAGGAGGAGCTGGCATACGGCCTGCGCTCGCCACGGAATGCCACGCGCGGCATGCTGTCCGTGGTTCAAGGTTTCATATTAAAGTACCTGCTCTTTGCCCGCAAAACCAGCCGTGCGACCGCCACGACTGAGTGCGTCCTGTCCATCAGTGGAACCTTTCGCTCGCTGAAATGAATTCGTCTGTGTTTTTGCTTACAGTCCTTTGTTCGCCACCGCCGAGATGCAGCGAGATGCGCTCTTCAATGCTCTGGTCGAGATATTGCGCACCATTTCGGATAAGGGCAAGGTTACCATGGTGCTGCCTTCGGAGGACGAGGTGTTTGTGGATCACAGTGCCAGTTACTTTCACGATACGGTGACCGAAAAGGTGAGCCTGTCGTGATTGCCTTATCCATTTTTGATGGGGTGCAAGAAATTTGAAATATTTTCTAGTTTAAACAGCTGAAAACTTAAAATTTATTTTAAATTTAATTAAGTGTCGATCTGTGTTAATCAACACGAAAATATTATTTTATATTCACAGCTTTATACCTTTACACTCTCGCCCAACGAAGAACTGGAACACTTTATGAAGCGAAACTTCAAATACGTAAGAAATCAAGTTGCGGAAATTGCTTTAACAAAAATTGAAGCAATTTCTGTAGCACAAGCTATATGTATTATATATTTATATATTTAGTATGTTATTTGATGTAACAAAATATTTGCCTAATATGATCTAAAAGTTTACAGAAGAGGAAACGCCGGGCACTCTGCTGTTTCTTTATAGCGCTGTACTCACACGCTCGATGGGAAAGTAAGATTTCAGCTAAAGCGAGTGTATTTGATATACATATTTATATTTTATAACCATATATTTCTCATAACCATAACGATCTATTTCACTTCAATGCGGCCAACACTCAATTCGATGAATCGCAGAGTGCGCACCGACTTGGACTCGACAAAGTCATCGCCGTTGACGATGAGTAACCACGAGGAGGGCTCCCTCATGATAGTCACTCTGCTGTTGACTGGCCGTGCCACGCCCTATATACACAATGGCGTTATCAATGTGGGCGACGAGAATAGTTATGTGCGTAGCAGGAGGAACCATTGAATTGAGCGCAGAGATTGAGATTCCATTTAATATTGCAGGCAGTGCCACAGTATGGAGTATTGAAGCGCTGCATGATCGGCTTGCTCCTCTGGGACATTGAGTCCGCCAGTGTAAGTAGAGTTGATGCCTGATTGGTAAACGTACTAAACTAATCAGCTCTTGCCGGGCCGGGCCGACAGGCTGCTGTTAATCAATCGAGGCAGCCTGGTTCGCGCCTGAAGACGCCCAACTATCCCATTTGGATAACCAGCTGCACGGGTCACTTTGGCGTCATTTTCAATCGGAATCCGGACTTGCTACGCAATTATCATGCCGAGTCGCGCTTTGATGTCAACTATTACAGCTGTTCGGGCCATCAAATACTGATGACCATCGATAATCGCACCTACAATGAGCAGGCATTGGTCATGTTGGAGCGACAACCAATCACACCGGAGAGTACCTCGCTAACGGGCAAGCAAGCCGGCAAGGATGAGGCCGTTACGGCTGGAGGTGCTATTGCCGGTGTTGGTGTGGCTGGCGCTAGCGGCGGTGTTGGTGGTGCTGCTAGTGGCGCTAGCGCTGGCAACGATGTGGTCGCCAAGGAGGAGTCAATGCTCAACACACCATTGCAGCGTTTGATTCATACCAAGTGGGAAGAGGCAACTATAAGCTTTCACGTGCAGCCATCGATGTTGAGTTATCTTTTTAGTACCACACAGTAGACAGAGATCAGCTAATCTACACTCGAAAAGTATCTATTTCGAAGAGAAGTTAGGAAATACGAACCATATGAGCCCATCACATAACTTTGCATCATACGAATCACACCCGTTTTTTAGTACTTTTAGAGCTTAAATAGCTTCAATACTTATGATTAGTTCACTTTTAACAATTATAATATTCATAATAGAGCAGTTAAAGTAATCGGAAAACTCATTGAGGCATTGCAGCTAGCTTGTTATGTTGTCTCTTGATCTATGATATAAATCGACTTTCTTGGCGAATGACCAATTCAACTCTCCACGAGTCAATGCAAAATTATCTTCCCTTCACATCAAACCAAGTAAGTCTTTCAAACCACAAAACATAATCATTTGGGTAAACATTAGCCGTTCCTAGAACTCCTTCGACTGTTTTCTGTTTATCTATAAATCGTAGTCTCATAAGAGACAAAATTGTTTAATATTTGTTTTGTTTACAGCTTATTTATTATTTTAAATACTTAATATTTATTTGGTAAAATTCTGTATTCTGTTTAAATTAATTCAAAATCGATTAATTATAGCTATTTTGACGCTTCTCGAATGCTAGATCCTAAGCGGAATCATGATAAAGGCAAACCTATTTCTAGTCTA
The DNA here is from genome assembly GCF_003285875.2 of Drosophila novamexicana. Classification (NCBI taxonomy): domain Eukaryota; kingdom Metazoa; phylum Arthropoda; class Insecta; order Diptera; family Drosophilidae; genus Drosophila; species Drosophila novamexicana. Next base: position 3,081,550 of record NW_020824766.1, read on the forward strand.
AGCTCAATTTTTAAGACATACTAAATAGCCACAGTTTCCAAGTAGCTCTCCAGTATAAATACTTAGTTTTAACTAGTATACCATCTAGTGCCATGACTTGTAAGCTTTCTAGTTAATAACTTTGCACCATTTTTTAGAGACATGCATACTCTGCACCTAGCTTACATAGATTCTACTGTTGCTGTCTTCAGAACATTGAATGGGTATTTTAAGAAGATAAAGGAAAGTTGAAATTCGAAACGAAATTCTCAAACAGCGATGGTAAATACACGTAAAATATTCCGAGTATCATAAAAAAAAAAACAACAACAGGCAAATTTGTTGAAAAACCTACTGAAACCTACTGAATTTTTACAAATATGCCTGGTTAAAATGTTACTGAGGCCTCTCTCTATCCATATAAAGCGACTGCAGGAACTCAATACTCAACGAGTTGAGATTGCCGCCTGGAGCCACTAGACGAAACAAAAAGTCCTGTACAATTATGAAACACCAACATACTTCGAAAATTTCAATTCACTGCACTTTATTTATTCCTAAGCAACTTGCAAATTGTAAAAAAGAAATACATATACAATTTTAAATAAATGTACAAGCTTTTTAACCGAGAATTTCTGAATTTAATATGATGGGCTTTCATTCAGTTGAGATGGGACACTAAATCCATGACCTACATTAATAGCTGAGATATAGCCCAAGCCCAAGCCCATGTCCATGGAATGTTTTCTGGTAAACATTTTAGATATTACCTTTCCACTAAGTACACGCCCGTTAAAGAAGGGAATCTTGATCTCCACTTCTATTTTAAAATATGTTTTAAGTGCATCAAATATAGAACCAAGTCTTGGAATCAACGGTTTCCACCCATGTTAGTCTTGCGCTGGGAATCTTGAAGCTGTAGAATAAACTTCTGTGTATTAAACCTTTGACCTACATTTGCCACCGAAGAACTTATTAAATAAATTCTTACAAAGATCAAAGAAATTGATTTTGAAGCCGATGGTAAGGAAAAAACTTTCATAAAACAGTTTTTCGCTAATTAACCACTGTTGTGCCTGTAATTTCCCAAATCGCTGAAACACGTATTCATTAAGTTCTTTTCGGACAAAGCTTAGGACCTAGCCCAAAATTCTGCGAAAAGTGAAACTCGTCTCAAATGGGTTTTCGAATAGATCCTTTGAAATAAAACGAAACGTCACCCACCAAATTTTTGACCCCCATTTGATGGATTTTCCAAAAAGTGAGAAACACACCTCAAATGAATTTGAACAAAGATCTTTGATAATTAGTTTGAGGCAGATCGGATAAGTCAGGACAAACAGTTATATATATAGAGATATAAATATAAATAATTTAAATAAAAAATATATTTTATGTAAGTGGCTTTCATGATCTCTTAATTTAATTTAATGCAAACTCACCATCATTAGTAATGTGTCGCCTCTCAGCTTCAACTGAAGCCCTGCTGCAATGGGCAGCCCTTTATATACTGTTGGCTGCACCTGCTGTTAGCTAACATGATCTGTTATTCATATTTAATGTAAACTTCCAACCCGATCATTCCTACCGGCCCGCCTACAAGCTTTGACTGAAGTCATTACACCATCTGCACTGGGCCGCTTCGCGCCTTCGACTGAAGCCCAGCTGCAGTGGGCAGCCCTTTATATACTGCTGGCTACACCTGCTGTTAGCTAACATGATCTGTTATTCACATTTAATGCTAACTTCATATACAAGCATCCGTACCGGCCCGCCTACCAGCTTTGACTGAAGTTATTACACCATCTGCACTGGGCCGCTTCGCGCCTTCGACTGAAGCCCAGCTGCAGTGGGCAGCCCTTTATATACTGCTGGCTGCACCTGCTGTTAGGTAACTAGATCTGTTATTCACATTTAATGCTAACTTCATATCCTAGCATCCGTACCGGCCCGCCTACCAGCTTTGCACCTGCACCTGCTGTTAGCTAACATGATCTGTTATTCACATTTAATGCTAACTTCATATCCTAGCATCCGTACCGGCCCGCCTACCAGCTTTGACTGAAGTTATTACACCATCTGCACTGGGCCGCTTCGCGCCTTCGACTGAAGCCCAGCTGCAGTGGGCAGCCCTTTATATACTGCTGGCTGCACCTGCTGTTAGCTAACATGATCTGTTATTCATATTTAATGTAAACTTCCAACCCGATCATTCCTACCGGCCCGCCTACCAGCTTTGACTGAAGTTATTACACCATCTGCACTGGGCCGCTTCAGGCCTTCGACTGAAGCCCAGCTGCAGTGGGCAGTCCTTTATATACTGCTGGCTGCACCTGCTGTTAGCTAACATGATCTGTTATTCACATTTAATGCTAACTTCATCTGCAAGCATCCGTACCGGCCCGCCTACCAGCTTTGACTGAAGTTATTACACCATCTGCACTGGGCCGCTTCGCGCCTTCGACTGAAGCCCAGCTGCAGTGGGCAGCCCTTTATATACTGCTGGCTGCACCTGCTGTTAGCTAACATGATCTGTTATTCATATTTAATGTAAACTTCCAACCCGATCATTCCTACCGGCCCGCCTACAAGCTTTGACTGAAGTCATTACACCATCTGCACTGGGCCGCTTCGCGCCTTCGACTGAAGCCCAGCTGCAGTGGGCAGCCCTTTATATACTGCTGGCTGCACCTGCTGTTAGCTAACATGATCTGTTATTCACATTTAATGCTAACTTCATATCCTAGCATCCGTACCGGCCCGCCTACCAGCTTTGACTGAAGTTATTACACCATCTGCACTGGGCCGCTTCGCGCCTTCGACTGAAGCCCAGCTGCAGTGGGCAGCCCTTTATATACTGCTGGCTGCACCTGCTGTTAGCTAACATGATCTGTTATTCATATTTAATGTAAACTTCCAACCCGATCATTCCTACCGGCCCGCCTACCAGCTTTGACTGAAGTTATTACACCATCTGCACTGGGCCGCTTCAGGCCTTCGACTGAAGCCCAGCTGCAGTGGGCAGTCCTTTATATACTGCTGGCTGCACCTGCTGTTAGCTAACATGATCTGTTATTCACATTTAATGCTAACTTCATCTGCAAGCATCCGTACCGGCCCGCCTACCAGCTTTGACTGAAGTTATTACACCATCTGCACTGGGCCGCTTCGCGCCTTCGACTGAAGCCCAGCTGCAGTGGGCAGCCATTTATATACTGCTGGCTGCACCTGCTGTTAGCTAACATGATCTGTTATTCACATTTAATGCTAACTTCATATCCAAGCATCCGTACCGGCCCGCCTACCAGCTTTGACTGAAGTTATTACACCATCTGCACTGGGCCGCTTCGCGCCTTCGACTGAAGCCCAGCTGCAGTGGGCAGCCCTTTATATACTGCTGGCTGCACCTGCTGTTAGCTAACATGATCTGTTATTCATATTTAATGTAAACTTCCAACCCGATCATTCCTACCGGCCCGCCTACAAGCTTTGACTGAAGTCATTACACCATCTGCACTGGGCCGCTTCGCGCCTTCGACTGAAGCCCAGCTGCAGTGGGCAGCCCTTTATATACTGCTGGCTGCACCTGCTGTTAGCTAACATGATCTGTTATTCACATTTAATGCTAACTTCATATCCTAGCATCCATACCGGCCCGCCTACCAGCTTTGATTGAAGTTATTACACCATCTGCACTGGGCCGCTTCGCGCCTTCGACTGAAGCCCAGCTGCAGTGGGCAGCCCTTTATATACTGCTGGCTGCACCTGCTGTTAGCTAACATTATCTGTTATTCATATTTAATGTAAACTTCCAACCCGATCATTCCTACCGGCCCGCCTACCAGCTTTGACTGAAGTTATTACACCATCTGCACTGGGCCGCTTCGGGCCTTCGACTGAAGCCCAGCTGCAGTGGGCAGCCCTTTATATACTGCTGGCTGCACCTGCTGTTAGCTAACATGATCTGTTATTCATATTTAATGTAAACTTCCAACCCGATCATTCCTACCGGCCCGCCTACAAGCTTTGACTGAAGTCATTACACCATCTGCACTGGGCCGCTTCGCGCCTTCGACTGAGGCCCAGCTGCAGTGGGCAGCCCTTTATATACTGCTGGCTGCACCTGCTGTTAGCTAACATGATCTGTTATTCACATTTAATGCTAACTTCATATCCAAGCATCCGTACCGGCCCGCCTACCAGCTTTGACTGAAGTTATTACACCATCTGCACTGGGCCGCTTCGCGCCTTGGACTGAAGCCCAGCTGCAGTGGGCAGCCCTTTATATACTGCTGGCTGCACCTGCTGTTAGCTAACATGATCTGTTATTCACATTTAATGCTAACTTAATATCCAAGCATCCGTACCGGCCCGCCTACCAGCTTTGACTGAAGTTATTACACCATCTGCACTGGGCCGCTTCGCGCCTTCGACTGAAGCCCAGCTGCAGTGGGCAGCCCTTTATATACTGCTGGCTGCACCTGCTGTTAGCTAACATGATCTGTTATTCATATTTAATGTAAACTTCCAACCCGATCATTCCTACCGGCCCGCCTACCAGCTTTGACTGAAGTTATTACACCATCTGCACTGGGCCGCTTCGGGCCTTCGACTGAAGCCCAGCTGCAGTGGAGAGCCCTTTATATACTGCTGGCTGCACCTACTGTTAGCTAACATGATCTGTTATTCACATTTAATGCTAACTTCATATCCAAGCATCCGTACCGGCCCGCCTACCAGCTTTGACTGAAGTTATTACACCATCTGCACTGGGCCGCTTCGGGCCTTCGACTGAAGCCCAGCTGCAGTGGGCAGCCCTTTATATACTGCTGGCTGCACCTGCTGTTAGCTAACATGATCTGTTATTCATATTTAATGTAAACTTCCAACCCGATCATTCCTACCGGCCCGCCCACAAGCTTTGACTGAAGTCATTACACCATCTGCACTGGGCCGCTTCGCGCCTTCGACTGAAGCCCAGCTGCAGTGGGCAGCCCTTTATATACTGCTGGCTGCACCTGCTGTTAGCTAACATGATCTGTTATTCATATTTAATGTAAACTTCCAACCCGATCATTCCTACCGGCCCGCCTACCAGCTTTGACTGAAGTTATTACACCATCTGCACTGGGCCGCTTCGGGCCTTCGACTGAAGCCCAGCTGCAGTGGGCAGCCCTTTATATACTGCTGGCTGCACCTGCTGTTAGCTAACATGATCTGTTATTCACATTTAATGCTAACTTCATATCCAAGCATCCGTACCGGCCCGCCTACCAGCTTTGACTGAAGTTATTACACCATCTGCACTGGGCCGCTTCGCGCCTTGGACTGAAGCCCAGCTGCAGTGGGCAGCCCTTTATATACTGCTGGCTGCACCTGCTGTTAGCTAACATGATCTGTTATTCACATTTAATGCTAACTTCATATCCAAGCATCCGTACCGGCCCGCCTACCAGCTTTGACTGAAGTTATTACACCATCTGCACTGGGCCGCTTCGCGCCTTCGACTGAAGCCCAGCTGCAGTGGGCAGCCCTTTATATACTGCTGGCTGCACCTGCTGTTAGCTAACATGATCTGTTATTCATATTTAATGTAAACTTCCAACCCGATCATTCCTACCGGCCCGCCTACCAGCTTTGACTGAAGTTATTACACCATCTGCACTGGGCCGCTTCGGGCCTTCGACTGAAGCCCAGCTGCAGTGGAGAGCCCTTTATATACTGCTGGCTGCACCTACTGTTAGCTAACATGATCTGTTATTCACATTTAATGCTAACTTCATATCCTAGCATCCATACCGGCCCGCCTACCAGCTTTGATTGAAGTTATTACACCATCTGCACTGGGCCGCTTCGCGCCTTCGACTGAAGCCCAGCTGCAGTGGGCAGCCCTTTATATACTGCTGGCTGCACCTGCTGTTAGCTAACATTATCTGTTATTCATATTTAATGTAAACTTCCAACCCGATCATTCCTACCGGCCCGCCTACCAGCTTTGACTGAAGTTATTACACCATCTGCACTGGGCCGCTTCGGGCCTTCGACTGAAGCCCAGCTGCAGTGGAGAGCCCTTTATATACTGCTGGCTGCACCTGCTGTTAGCTAACATGATCTGTTATTCACATTTAATGCTAACTTCATATCCAAGCATCCGTACCGGCCCGCCTACCAGCTTCGACTGAAGTTATTACACCATCTGCACTGGGCCGCTTCGCGCCTTCGGCTGAAGCCCAGCTGCAGTGGGCAGCCCTTTATATACTGCTGGCTGCACCTGCTGTTAGCTAACATGATCTGTTATTCATATTTAATGTAAACTTCCAACCCGATCATTCCTACCGGCCCGCCTACCAGCTTTGACTGAAGTTATTACAACATCTGCACTGGGCCGCTTCGCGCCTTCGACTGAAGCCCAGTTGCAGTGGGCAGCCCTTTATATACTGCTGGCTGCACCTGCTGTTAGCTAACATGATCTGTTATTAATATTTAATGTAAACTTCCAATCCAACCATTTCTACAAGCCCGGCTCCCAGCTTTGACTGAAGTCATGATACAATGAGCAGCCCTTTTTATACCCTTAGCTTCACTGTTGTGGGCATCTATACGTGATCGGGTTTTGACATTTTTATGCTAGCACACACACACAAAAACACATTTTTACATTATCCGCACTGGGTCGCTTTGCGTCTTCAACATTAGTGATCGCGTTTCCCATTTCTAAGCCTACAAACACACACACAAGCACGCTATCACACAACATTTAACTGGCTCTAAGCTTCTGATAGTGAACCCTAAAGGCCGCCTGGTGAATTAAAATATAATATATATGTTTAATTTGTGTTTAAATATTTAAGAAATATTTTATTAAATCTTGTTACACAAAAATGATTGAAGTTCCTTGTTATCTATTTACCAGTTGTTATTTGTAACGATTTCTCTTTATTAAAAAGGTATTTTTGGTATTGTTGAATAAGAGAATAGTTTACTCGTTATTGTAGATTGGTTTCGTAACTATATTATGAGTGGAAATAGTCGAGAATATTTGTATAATATATGCTTTAAAGAATTTATAAGAATAATTTAGTTTCTTGCCATAACAATTCACGAAGATTTACCCTTGAGATTAGTTTATATATATTATTTAAAGATTTTGTAAGTTCCTAACTAAATTTTGCTTAATACTCATACTTAAATACTTAAGAAGTATTGTAATTGTATAAATTGTTGTTTTTCATTATTTTCATTATTTAATACCATTTTTGTTGTTGTTGTGAAGTTTTCAGTAATTTGAAATTTCTATTTATATTTAGTCGCATACTTTTTGGGTAGAATCTACAAAAATATCTTTAATTTGGAACTCGCATTCAAAGAAGCTTATTTCCCATAAAGTTACAATGTATAAAAATGTAGGTGTCGTAACAGATAGGAATATTCAATTAAGTATTTGTTGGTAATTATAATTTACTTTTATTTATGTTTATTAACTGCAAATATTTGTTGCCACTTTTTGTAATTGAATTCCATCAGCAAGTCGATTATCTGCTGTTCCCAAACTATTTGCAGCTTTTGCCGTTCAATTGTCATTACCCACGGTATCAGTTGACACGCGATTTGAGTCCCGCGGTCTCAGCTCATGTGACCAAATCATCGGCACTTCTTTATCTGGCACTGTAACTGTGTATGCCCGTCTGTCTAGCTGTCAGTTTGGGGTCTGGAGCAACGTATGTCAGCATGCATTATTGAAATGGTTACGGCCCACATTTTAGCTGCTGTTTGTTTGCTTTACGAATGGATTCTTCGTAGCTCTGTGCATAAATAATATATAGTAGCTCAATTTTAGCCACACAGCTTGTGCCCAATATGCTTAGTGGGCCTTGACCTGCTGCCACGATTATTTAAATTACTGACAATACGCGAAGTTAAAACAAAATTTAAGTTATTTTAAAGGGATATAAATAAACAAATCTTATCAACGGATGAAACTTTCATAAGCCGGCAATTTTGAGTAAAAAAATTGCAAATCATTTTTGTTAAATTTCAAAATTGGAACGCAAGGCACAGACAATGAAATAAAATTACAATGTATTTTAGGAACAGAAACCATAAGTGTATACTGCTTGGACGTGCCTTAACGAACTATCATGATTGGGAGTGCAAAAAACAGTTGAACTTATTAACTAAACCTTAAATGTAGGCTGCTGTCTTTCATAAAGTAATGCACTTAAATACTTTTCGCTTATCAAAAAATTTACCATCTTAAATTGATTCATGGCTTCAGCCATGAACGTGTATTGCGAATATATACAAAATAGATAGAGGATACTATAATATACAATACTAAAAGGTATATACTGTCTGTGCAGCGGAGTCTAGGCTATGTGGGTTCAAATCAAGCCTTGGCCATGATTTCAAATACCGTATAAACTTGTGCGCTTAGAGCCTAACTAAGTTAAATTTTTATATGTATATGTATGCGTCTATCTGTATGTGTTATTACATAAATAATTTACATAATTTAGTCTGTGCAAACTAATGATAGTCGTTATAAAGAGACGACTTAAACACAAGTTTGTACCTGTACAACTGGTCAAAGCCGTGGACACTTTGTGAGCTCACTCGCTGCATACACAATCGTATAGCAATCGTATTCGCATATACTTAACTAAGCCTAACTACACTTGGACAAGGTGGCGTCCCCCGTTCTACGGGCGCACCAGCAGCTTCTCTATAAACGCCAAATTCGTATTTCCATAGCGTGTCTGGTTGAACGGCAGAGCAGCCGGATTCTTTTTCGTCTGTGTGTGCCAGGTGAGTATCTGCGGACACAAGTATAATGGTTATTCAGTTGTCTGAGCATAACTTAAACTAAACTCGGGATTACCTCTCTGCACTCGTCGGCCAGCAGCTCAATCTCATTGTTCTGCAGCGGCGCCAGGCTGCGCAAGAACCCATCCTCCTCGTAGCCCGGCTTGAAGGGCATCTTCGCATGCGGACGCTCGTGCAAAAATTTGACGCTCACCGCAAAGCCAGCCATATCGACGGGATATTTGCGTCCCCCTATCCAGCCATCGTAATAGCCATCCAGTTTGCCCTCACGTATAATGGGACTGCTGACACCAGTTTTGGTCACTAGACCCACTGGCCACATGGACACCTTTTTGGTATAACGCATCTGAAACGATATTCAGATTAAGAAAATTGACATTTCAAAAACTTAGCTAACATTTAAAGCTGCAAGCATTCCCGTCGAAATTGAAAATCGTGTAGAAAGGCGCTATTTAACTAGCGCTTCTCTATGCGCTCTTCAATTATTTAAATAATGCTTACGCATGGATATTTTATTTTCGAGTCAAAGCTTTTAAGTGCATTTCATATGCTGCGACCTTTCAGTTACACACCTGTTCAAATATGTTAACATCGTAGGTGTTATCATCGTCGGCAAAATATAGAACCCCCTCGGTGGCATTGGCGCGCAGATAATCAAGTCCTCGATTCCGATTAGAGACACCGCGGGGCTTGGCACGCTTCGTCAGCTTGTACTGCTCGGGCATAGGGGCTGTACGGAAGGTTGTTAATAGCACACGAATGGAGGACAAGCATTTTAGGTACAATACTCACCGACCAGGTACTCATAGGGCACACCAATGCGATCCAGGGTGTGAGCGACCAGCGGGTTGGTCTTGTTGGCATCCTCGATAACCAGCCAGAGCAGGTTGAGCACATGCTTCAGGGTGTAACCGAGTCGTGTTAGCTCCGCCAACTGTTCAGGGCGTCGATAAGTGGGCGTGATGATGTACAATGGCGGCTAAGATGGGCAAGAGTTGAGGTATTAACTAATGCCATGAAGACCCTTCATGGTATTGTCTATTATAAGGAATACGTCTGTGTGTGTGTGATAGGGTGTGTGTGCATGTGCCAGGGTGTGTGTTTACATGCGTAACGCGGCATGAGCTCCCGTTTTATGAGCAATTATGCAAATTAATCCACAGGCAAGCAGTTAACTAGTTGAATAGTTGACTAGTTGACTAGTTGACCGGGTTTAGCTGCGTGTCGGTATTCAGTTGGGTTACTCGTTATACTATAAGCAGGCCACTCAAATGGCACACTCGCACACACACTTACACACACGCTGTGAATGATGCTGGTGTGGCAAATAAATATAGCCGCCGCGCACTTTGCAAATTGTCCATTGTTGACACACAAAAATGCATTCAAATTTATTTGCAAAACAAACACAGACATTCAAATAAATGGAAGGGCACTGAAGCAGAGAAATGTAATTCCAAAAAAAAAAAATATATATATATATATATTAAATAAAAAAAAATAATAATAATAATGGATAAGCATGAAAAGTAGTAGCATTTTAGCTGTCTGACCAAGTTTAGGTGCTTGTATCTTTGAACTATTTGGAACTAGTTCAATTATTGTCATTGGAACAAGTGGAATATACGTGGAAATGGGAAATTTGCGCTAAGCACAAAATACTTTTGTGCAATTGGTAAATCGAAATATACTAAATAAATATTAATTATGGTTAATACCAATATTGCTATTTAAACTAAGTATTAATATTATAATTATTATTTGTATTATTGTCATTAGTTAAAAAAAATATAGTCATAAATGATATTTATTATTAATATTTATAGAATTAATTCGTACAGCTACTTCTGGTGTAATTTGCTTTAATTTAATTAGCTCAGCTTGAATCCAATATATATAAATAAATATAAAATATAGTCGAACCAATGGAACCCGCCTTTGACATTGAGTGTAGGGCATTCGTAGACATTGCAACTACTAACTGAGAGAAACTCACAAATGCGCGAATCTTTTTCAATTGCCTTGCATTTACCATGCATTTTAGAATCTGGATCATCACGGTAAGACCTCCTACCCTCCCAGTCTGGCCAGCACGCCGTTTGGAACTGGAACACCCCCTTAGCATGGTGCCATTGAATGGCGGTAGATTCGGTTGCTTTCATTGTTGTGGTCGTGGTTTCGGTTTTTAGGTTTCAATGTGCAATGAGCAATTTTTAAATTAGACCCATGCAAATTTTGTATACAGAATCATTTTGTTTGCACATTATTTATAATTTGGAGTGCCATCTGATATATTGCAACTGATTAACCTAAAAAACCATGCACCAGTTTATAATGCAAACAACTGGATTGCAATTTCTGTGTGTAGCTTGGTTAAACAAATAAAGTAATTTTGTGCGCCAGACAAAGTTCCATTTCATAGCCATATTATGCACAAATTGCACATATTCAACGGCATAATACATGTTATTAACGAACACTCGGACTGTACAATCCAACTGTAACAAAATTTGTGTGCTCATCGGCTGATGACAATGCCAACGAGTTGGCTAATTAATTATGGCAAGGACATTTGCCGAGACACAAACACACACAACATCAATCAATCCGTTATTTGTCTGTGTAGTGTAATAGCTGCAGGTACATAATTGAGATTGAAATACGCCAGACATTTGCCACACCCTATGCTACAGTGTTGGTAAACTAAAGAATAAGGCACAAGAGCTTACATCATGCTGACTGACTGAATGACAGACTGATTGATGATGCATGCACAGCTCAAGCCGCCAATGTGGTTTGGAAATACTTGACCTTGAGTGTGAAAACTAGTGTGGAATGCTAATAGTTTGAATATATGTATACATGTATACACATTTCTTATATGTGATACAATCAACTTTGAAGATTTTAAACACTGCATGGATTCTAGAATTTCTAACCAGATGTTAACTTAAAAGTAATGGAAAACTGTAGCCCCCCATAAGCCCTTGGTGTAAATATGAAAAGCACTTGTGCTCCACAGGAGGGGCAACTTAAAAAAGCAATTAAGAAAATTGGAAAATGGTTAAAGTAAAGAAACAAACAGAGGCAAAAGCAATGAAGCAGACAGCTGTACGAAATTGGTAGCAAGTGCAAAAATTCCCATTAAAATTTACAATCACAATATATATCTAACTATGTTCCAACAGCTTACGACGGACTTAAAAGAAAATATGTGAGCAAACTAGATACTGACTAAATATATAGTATAGCTTAGTATAACTTTAACATGCAGAAGCACAAAAAGCAGATAAGTTAGTTGGCAATGCAATTATGATGAAAAAATGTGACTTAAAATTAGTTTATTATTTTGTTAGTACGTTTATTTTTGTTATAGGAGTATGTTGAAAAAAAACACAACAAAACAATATTTACGGGCTCGGAAACGGCAACAAATGTTGTACGAATTTTATGAACGGCCCCCATTGCTTTTACCATTGACTTGTGGGCGTGGCTGGGTTGGGTTGTTGTTTTCAGTTTTTGGGCTGTTGTTGTTGTTGCAGACACAGCAGCATTGGCAACTGTTGTTGTTGTTGTTGTTGTTGTTGTCGTTGTCGTGCTTGTTGTTGTTGTTGTTGTGGAGATGCTTTTGTTGTTGGCGTCGGATGCTGATGACAATGTCAGTGGCAATGAAACCGTCGAGTAGAAGGACGACCCAGAGGCAGAAACCGAGTTGAGGGCGGCGGAGGAGGAGGAGGAGGCGGAGGCGGAGGACGTGTCTGTGGCATTTGGCCCATGCACCTGCACCAGTCCCTGCCCCATTGTCGTATTAATGGAGTTGGAGGAGTTGCTCAACATAGGCGGCGCCCACAAATATGAAGCGATGTATGACGATGAAGACGATGATGATGATGATGATTTTTCTGGATGCTACATCATTTGTTAATGCATATTGATGTTTTCGGTCCAGTCAGGCATTTATGTTAAGAACAAGAACAAAAGACACAATGTAATATGAGACTTATGAATAGATGTTTATATATGTTATTAGGTATTCCTAAGGAACAAACTGGTGAATATAAAACTAGGTTTGAGAACAAATTTTTCTAAAACTTTTAAATTTATTGTCTAGATATAAATATAAATATATAATATTTAGTCCTAGCTCTGAATAGATGGTAAAGATTATGATTATGATTATTATATTCTGAGTTTTCTAGCTTATATAACCAATAGAATTTACAAAAATATTGCTATATATTTTGAACTCTGTCTAGTTTTGGCATTGTCGAAAGAAGCAAATAGAGAAGCGACTAACAACTGCATTTCATATATCAGGTTGGTTAAAGGTTGTACTGCAGTAAACTGCCTCGTGAGAAGCGATTGAAGAAGCGAATATCTGCTTAGAAGACAAATCTCCAGCTTCTACAGATTTGTTATTGTATTTTTGCAAGCTTTCATCTTTCATTTATTCTTGACTAATGCAATTTACAAGTCTGTTAACAATAATCTCAATTTGGAGACAGATTGAGCAGCTTTTCGTGTTGCACTTTGGGAAAACAAGTGATAAGCTGTTACATATCATCCTTTGGCATTGCTTATATTAATTCCTGGCAAAAGCTATTGATTTTTAATTAAATAGCAACTAGACAATAAATATCAACCTAAACATACGAGCATGCAACTAATTGTTTAATCTGCTTATCACTATAGATATACAATGAACTGATGTATTCAGAGTGCGTAAATCTAATTAAATGTTCACTCTACATATCGACGGTCATTGTCGGGGCTTATATTTAGTACTGGGTTGGTGCTGGTTCTTATCAGTAGCGTTATCAATAGCTATATGCATAACATTCTATTAATGGATGGCACTAATTCCATTCATTTGGGGCACTCACCTTGACGAGCTCGTTGGTGGCGAGGGGCTGTCGGGACATGTGATACTGGTAGAGCACCATATAGATGCAGGTCGTGGCTACGAATATGGTCAGGTACATTTTAATGGATTTTCCCAGCGCCATTTTGTTGCTGAGATTTTCATTCACTTTCGATTCTTTGGCCTGTGGCAGAAGCATTTGTTGATTTACCTACAGTTGTTCTTGTTGTTGTTGTGTTTAGGTTTTTGTGTTGTTTTGGTTTTGGTTTTGGTTTTTTTTTGCGTGTTGGTTTTGTAAATCTTCTTTGGTATTTTGATTTCATTCGTTTGGTTTTGCTTGCAACTTTTCAATATTAAATTTTTCTTTTGCTGATTTTAGTATTCTTGCTTTATTCTTGATTCGCTTTGCCAGCATTATTCTCTGTAGTTTTTGACACTTTTTTTCACGCTTATTCTGATTGTTTTACGCTGTCGGCGGCAGAATCAAGTGCCGGCTACGCAGTGTTATCTATAAAAATATCAAATTTATTATACATTTATATAAATAATATATAATATATTTGAAAAAAAATAAGTCATCTCTAAAGTCTTGTGGTTTTCAGAGAATATAAGAGCTTAGTTCTTTGCAAATATCTAAGAATTAATTATAAATAATTTTTGTACTCACATTTATTTATCTTTTGGCTCAACGAACACCTGTAAAAAATAGAGAACATTCAAAGAAATATCAAGCAATCGATCATAGAAAATTAAGATGAATACAATTTTTATATTTATAAAAAATGCATGACATTAATTAGCCAAAAAGCATTTCATCATTTTAAATGGGCAGCTGCAAGAGTGTAGATAATGCTATCGAACGCACAAAAATACAAAAAATATATATTTACAAAAAAAAAAAACAAAAATAATAATACAAATTGAAATGTTATCAATTAAACTTGAACGCAGGCAAAGGGCAACAGCAAAGGGCTTAAGAATCAATACATCAAACGACGCTAATTATGTTTGATGTACTGACAACTAATTGGGGGCCTGGCGGAGGAGGAGAACGAGTTACCTCAATGATAAAGAACTTGAAACGATAACAAACTACGTGTGCGACAAGTGCCAACGAGAGTCTCTCTAATTAACTGACAATAACTTACTAAGAGATGCAGAAAATTGAGAAGTCATCTGGCAGGCTGATTAGAAGTCGCTGGAGCATATTATATATTGATATCAATATTATTTTCAGCTTTGACACATTGTCGAACATTTGACTACATTATTATCATTTGCACTAACAGCTGCACATTTCTAACAACTTTGCGTGTGCGAAGGGAAGTGGGAAATAATAGTATGAAAGTTCGACTTGTGTCCAGCTTTAATACCCTGTAGACACAAAGTCAAAGAGGTAGCTTGAGCAAGAGAAAGTTGCGTTTGGCTGCTGACAATAAGTGTATTTAGAGTAAGTATGTCTATAGAATTGAATATTGCATAAATAAAGTTGTTTGTACTTAAAAATTGTGTTAAATGCTTTGGTTTTAATTAATTGAGATGAAATGAAAAAAAGCATATATACATATTTATATGTAGTTGGAATTTTTCTCGATAAAGCCAGCGTTTCGCGATTCCTCCCTCTTTTTTGTTATTTAATTTTTTTCTTTTTATGTACAAACTCTTTCAATTATAGGTGGGCGTGGCCACTGCTTGTTCGCATGCTTAAACATTTTTAAAAAAATCATTTTGCCAGTTGCCTGATATGAAAGTTCATTGGCCAAATTTTAAAATTGTTTTTGCTGCGCTTTGCATTCCGCGCTGGCCAAAGTTGGGCGCCGCCTTAGCATAGAGTGAAGTGAGCTGGTGCAAAGTTCTTATAGCGAAAACATTATGAAATTGCAAACATAAGGGGTATAGGAACTTAAGTTTGCAATTAAGGCGCGCTTGGGGCTCAGTCGTTAAGTTTAACGTTGTTTTTAGCTAGTTGAGCCGAGTATTCGGTAGGAAGTGCTTCGGATAAAGCACATTAACAGGAAATAGTGAATGGCAGACACACAAATCGTAGCCCATTTAAGCGCACATTTACTCTAACAGGGTATTTATTTAAATTTCAATCTAAATGCCATTCAATATCAGGCGTTTGTCAGCCCGCAAATATAACATATTGCAAATCCAATTTTGCCCTGCGGCAATCGCGAATGTTTTAATGAAAATGCGCTAAGGGATCTAGCGAAATGCGTCCGAATCGCAAAAGCTTTTCATTGAAAATTCATTTTGAAACATATCGAAACAACAAAACTAAAAACTAAGCAAAATGCTTTTGTAGAAACAATTTAGTGTCAGAACTTAACCCATTTACATGACAATTCCGACCGCCCTCTGCGCTGACAAAATTACAAAAGAATAATAAAGAAAACGCTGCACACACACACACACACACACACACACACACATGCGCAACAACAGAGAGCGACATAAACAACAACACAATGCAGATAGATATGAAAATGTGGGCGTGGCAGTGGGCAAAGAAAAATACCATGAGCGGGCGCCAAGTGGAGAGGTCAGCCAGGCAGAGTAGAGACAACAACAAAAAAAAACAAAAAGGAAAGAAAATATATGCTCAGCACGGCGAAGACTTAATACCCTTGTAGACATATCCCCGTTTGCAGATATGTGAGAATAGTGCAGCTCAAATATGCTTAGATTGTTGAAAATATCATTGAAAACAGAATGTTTTGGCATATAAGATACTACTATTCCACCGATCTTTTTTAATGGAGACTTATATAAAATAGTTTTCCGATGTTGATAAGATTACACATACGTACATGTAGGGTACATAGTTAAACCTATAAATGCCAAGCTTGGGTAATATAATTAGGTAAATAAACAAGTTTTCCATAAGAGTACCTCATTTTCGACCGATCGTTCCTATGCCAGCTATATGATATAGTGGTCCGATCCAGCTGATTCCGACATAAATATGTACTAAAAGTATCAAGACCGAGAGACAGACATGACTATATCAACTCTTCTGTTGATGCTGATCTAAAATATATATACTTTACAAAGTCAGAGATGCCTCCTTTTAAACGTTACACATTTCATGACAAAATTATAATACCCTCTACAAGGGCATACAAACTGAAACAACATAGAACTTTCGAGCCGGATGCCGCTTTAAAGTGGTCCTTGAATATGACATTATAATTTCTGTGTAGAAAAACACACAGAAATGGGTGAAGACATTAAACTTTCCAGCCTTTATACCAGCACAATTATTTTAAAGATACTCTATTCATGAAAACATTTAAGTTCTTTATATTAAACAGACTATTATATTCTTTTTGCATCATATTTGTTTTAGGATCTTATTTGCGTAAAATATTGTGCTGGCATTTATAAAAGCAAGCTATAGATTAATTTGAAAATGATTAACTTTAAAGTATATTATATTACATTTATAATCTATAGATTAACTACTTCTAAAGTATCTGCCTAAATAGCTGAAGCATTATATTGTAACGACTGTACACATTGTAGGATACAATGCTATCAAAGAAGTTTTTATAGGATACATTAATAATCAATTAATTAAGTTTATTAAATAGCACCGGGTAACTGTGCTCTACAGCCAGACACTCGGCTCCGTTGCTGCTGCCCGATTGCATTAAAAAACATATTCATATATTCATAATTTACTTATGCATCGTACAAAGACGAAATTCAAATTGAAATTGCGCTGCCAGACTAGATAATGCTCTTAAAATGTGCGATGTTCATTTCTGTTTGCGGCAAGGACAACTTGAATAGTCCTTTCAAATGCGTTTTCAGCTCTATTTCAATTTACTTCATTCATAATCCCGTCGCCAGGCGATGCTGCCAGCTCGTTAAATGGGCCCCACTGTGCTGAGCTGTGTGCAGCTCCCAGCTGGATGATTCCATCTGTGGGCGGCATCAACAATTGCGTCATATTTGTGGGGCACGTGCTTGCAAAGAAGCCAAGTGGAGGAGCAAAATGAAACCGGGCAAACTCTTCGCATGATTTGTGTTGGCCCCAAGCCCTGACCCATGCCCACATATCCACATATCCACAGCCATGCCGACATCTCTCTCTCTCTCTCTCTCTCTCTCTCTCTCTCTCTCTCTCTCTCTCTCTCTCTCTCTCTCTCTCTCTCTTACTCTTGGCGCAAAACTTATTGCATTTGTCCAAAATGTAAACGAAATTGGCAGCGACGCCTCCATTTGCGATGGCTGTAAGCTCGCTGGCAAAATCATATTTCAAATTTAATGGATTAGCGAGAACTGAGAATTCCTTGCCCGGAATATCCTTATGCCCCAATGAGTTATAGTGTATCAAGCGCTTTCATATATCAACTAATATAACAGCTCCAGCACGTGCCCGACCTATTTTATGCTCAAATAGTAAACGAAATGAAATGGAACCTTTAAATATAATGAAAGTATCGTCTTTATAGATATGCAATTAATAAGGCTATTCAAATGCAATCCATAATCATTTTAATGTTTACTTTAGTAATTGGCTTATTAGGTTAAGTGTGTGCTATTATCTTATTGGTTTTCCTGCTTAAACATATTTCGGGCCATATTTATTTTATATTTTGTGCTAAGCAAGTTTCACTTAGGCCCAGCGCGAACTGATTTATATGATTCACTCTTTATACTCGCTACACAAAATATATTTAAGCTTTTTATCAAAAATTTTCCGTTCATGATATATGTATATGTGAAGCTATCAAATAATTTTCGTTCTGATTATTGGTCTAACATTTATAATATCTGGCCCATTCAAAGTTACTTAGTAGTAAAATGTTCAAATCAAACTGATCAAATCAAATTGGTCGAGCGAAAGAGCAAAAGGCTTATCGCTGGCCATTCTCAAATAGCCTTACAGTGGGAGCACCAGCTAATTTTGACTAAAAAAAAAATGATAACTAGTGAATATTAATTTATTAACTGGATAATTTTGATGATATACCTTTTTATTAAAGTAATATTCAAACTTAATCTGATTTTAATTAAAAACTTGAAAATCGAAAATTGGTTTTCTTGATATTTTCGACATAAATAAAAGTAAAAGTACTTTTGTGCTGTCAAAAAAAAAATATACTTGATCTGTATATACTATATAGGAAGCTAGATTTCCTTATAACATAAAAGATATGCTCAAATAGCGGGATATTGAAATCGATTTTTATCGATAAAAATTATCGAAAAAAAGCCTGTGTCCCAGAAGATACCAAATGCCAGCTCTTATAGGTTTTAGATGGACGAGCTTACGGCCAGGCCAGATCATGACCGAGTATATATTTATTCCGAGTAAAAATATATTCAGCTTAAACATATTAGGCTTATGAGGCTTACTTTACCTCAAGTTGTTGCACATATAGCCCATTATGCTGAACTTGAAAGCATTTTGTGAATTTGTTAGCAGAACAAAAGGCGACAAAAAAAAAGCCGTCATCAATCGAAGGCACGCACAGGCCCGATAGCCAGAAATGTTGTCTTTTTTTTTGGGGGGAACCAGCCAATGGGGCAACTGTTGCGCCCCCATAATTTGTCTGGGTGTGGCCCAAGTCAAACAGAGACGCAAACTTAAGGCCGGAACAGTTTATGGAAGTTGAAGAAAAAAAAAGGTGTGAATGGTTTTTAAAGGAACATTGAAATATTGAAGATAACACAGTCAGCCAAGCATCAAAAAAATTAATAGTGCCCCATTTTGGGCAATTTATTGAATCTGAATATACTATATAAGAACCTTCATATCATGTTTGAGGTATCTAAAACTGATAACTTTCGAGCTATGCTTATAAACGCATTTCTTTTTTATCATTTATTATTGTGGCATGGCTTCCATTCGAGTCATATTGTTGGTATTTTAAGGGATCGGAAACCCGGAAGGGCAAGCAAAAGTTTTATTTTATAACCGATTAACAATTTAGGGATTTCGTCGCCTTCACTAATGCGTGTATAGCACGTTATCCAACACTGATTTTTATAGAGACAATCAACTATCTGTCCATTTATTTATTCAGTTCGTTAACAAAAAGTTAGGCAAAGTTTCACGTTTAAGGGCTACAATCTGATATTAATAAATAAAGTTGGACTTTTAAGGAAAGTCATTAAATGAAATTGAATACTGAGTGGAATGAGCAAAAGAATTATCTGTTGATTATTATACCCTAAACCTATTGGTGAAGAGGGTATGATGGTTTTTGTGGCAATGTATGTAACAGGCCGAAAGAATCGTCGACTTTTCCATCAGGTAAATTTCAAATTTTGAAAGGAGAGCCTAGTGCTCGCGCATTACAAGTTTGTTATCGATCATCGATAACTTGCCCTGTTTCCAAGTAATCGATTATTTTCGTTATCGAAATCCTGTTTCTAGCGTATCTGTCTTAGGTTTCGTTGCAAGTGCTACAAAGGAAAAGGGAAGTGTATTTTTTTCTTTCAAATTTGTTTTTAATAATGCTAGTATATCCCTTCACCCACTAAATGGGCTACAATAAGAGGGAAGACTGCATTCTGTGCTTGTAGAATAGGCTTCAGGGTAATACCCAATTAGAGACTATCGTCTAGAGCACGCCTAATTGTTTAAAGTTAAGAACTCATTAAAATAAAACACAAAGTAGTAATGAGACGAATAACAAGGCGACTTTTGCCAATATGTGATAAAAATGTTATATATTATTATTTACATAAGTAGGCCTCCTACTATATAGAGATATAAGTATAGAGACTTGTGCGCTTAACCCATTAGCATTTGTTTTCTATAGGACGGTTGCGGTTGGGTTTAGTTTCCATGCATGTGTAAAGTATTGTTCTTTCTGATAACAATAAATTTATCATGTGTTAAGGCTTCGTTTGACTTCCATTTGTGTTGTTGTTCTTTTTTTTTTTTGTTTTGTTATTGCTGTTGTTGGTTGTGCTGTCGTGCGCCGCAGAGTCTTGCTGTTTGTATTCTATTCATGTTCTGCATGAACAGCATAAATAGCGTTTTATATATATATATATACTATATATTGTAGATATACGAGTGTGTGCATGTATATTAGAGCGGAAGTTTCGATCTGCATGTGGTTATACTCGTACACTATGTACATCATATCGCAACCGACTCATATTGTAGCAAGTTTGAAATACAAGTGTAGAACACTATGTCAAGTGCCGCAAGAGAGTGAAATTGAAAACTAGTAAAGATTATTTGATGGGGCTTTTGTAGTCTGAAACCTAAGCCTTCAATTCGGTCATAGGGTTCCCAACAAATTATTACATAAGGCGCATAATAAATGTTTTATTTGATGATTCATCGTTTCTATATTCTTGTCGCTTTTGCAATATTGCAAAAGTCACAACAAATCATAGTTATTTAAAAAGCAATGTATATTTAAGGAACTAACTTCTTTTCTAGAACAAACTGGAGCCTAAATATAGATTCCATTTCAATTCATTGAGATAATATTGTTTTGTACAACAGGCATGTGCCTGCGAAATAATAATATAACATTCAGCAACTCCTAGAGTAAAATTTTTGCTTTTGCTTTCAGGCCTCTAAATGTAAGGTAAAATGTCCTTGTGCAAATGTACGTATGTTACATGAAAATGGTAAACCCTCTCATCTATAAAGTATATATATGTTTTTGATAAGCTTCGAAGAAGAAGGGTCGATCTAGTCATGCTCGTCTGTATGAAAAAAATAATATAAAATTAAAAACAAATACTTTTTTGTAATCTCAAAGCAGTTCAATGGAGCGCACTTAAAAGCTGATCTATGACTTGAGGTCATTTTAGTTCCCGACCAACTTACTTATTGAAAGACCGAGCTTCGAAGAGATTTCCATATTTCAGTCTACTTTTGTGCGTGCTGAGCCCAGTTGAGTTTGGCATATGAGATATATCAGAGTGCAAACAAAATGAAATTGACTGTGTTTCTGTATATGTTATATATAAGCCTCATGCTGGTCCTAGATAAGGCACAGGATAACGAAACTTAAATTAGAACTGCAGAAAATAAATCCTATTTTTTTATTAGTCTTGTACGGCAACCAGAATAGCAGAGGAGGATGCGGAGAGCACACCTACAAAGCAGTTAGACCTTTATTAAAGTACATACATCAGATGAAGGAGGAAATTGAAAACAACAACAATTTAGTTGAAAGCAAAGACAGAGAAATCAAGCAACTGCAGGAAGAACTGGCCCAACAAATTGAATTCTACAAAGAGACTATTAAAGAGCTAACTCAGAACGTCTTGTCGATAAAAGAGGAAATGGGTAAACTCGATTCCAGTCCCTTAAAAGTCCATGAGGAGCAGCTGGAGAAACAAAAGAAGCTAATTGATCAAAAGGACCAACAAATATCCGAAATCAAAAACGAAATCAACATTTGTGACAAGAAACTAAAAGGCGAAGAGAAGCCCGATTACAGTGATCCCTTTGGAGATGATCCGGTTATTCATAAGATTAAGCCGGATCAAGAAGATTCGTTCGATGTACTTTGTGATAGTGCGACAGCAGTTCCTGGCTGGACGGTTATCCAACAGAAAATCAATAATATGATGAATTTCTATAGGGATTGAACTTTTCTTATCACTGGAGAAGATTCATCGCATGACGAGCGCCCAGCCCCATGAGCTCTGATGTGGGCAAGGCGACTGGCGTGAGTTGGAATCCTTGTTACTTATCGGAACACGTCAAAATGCTTATACGGCCACAAAACTATGCAACATGAAATAAAATAAACAAGTATATACAGATTGTGTGTGATGAGATAATCGTTTTTTTTTTGTTGGCAAATCCGAGTTTTCCATTTCCTTTGGCAAATGGAGCTGCTTTCCCCTACCCTCGCGCATTCGACAAGAGTCGAAAAGTGAAAAATTGTTCAAATTGGCAATTGAATAAGAAAAGTAGAAACAAAACAGAGACGAAGACAGAAACAGAGAAACAGAGAACAATCAGAGACAACATTGTGAGAAATTGCAATGCAGGCTAAATTCGCCCAAAGTCTCTAGCTCAAGTCGCCTAGAACTTTGGGTCAGGCACCGAAACATGGGCAAAACCGAGACAGAGACAGAGACCCACTTGTCAAGCGGCCAAGAGAAGCAAGTGGCAACTGCATTCGAGCAGATGAGTACTTGAGTTCGGGGGGAGGGCGGCTGCCACTGGCCGCCGATGACACAAGGAGGAGTCAAGTGTTTCAGCAGCATGCGAAAGTTGCAAGCAAAACAAAGACACAGAAAATTGAAAAACCTGCAATCAGCCCCCTCCGAAGCACACATTGAAAAAAGTTAAACAGCACGGAATCGGAGAGCCGAAGATTAAATACCTTGCGCAGAAGTTTATTATATGGTATCTAAACTAGGACTGTTTCTTTTTCCAATATTTGAAACATACTCTTTTCGTGTACTATGCAAACTAGTTTGTATCACGTTTTCTCCAGCGAACTTTCTCTGCCCCTAATAACATTTTCAGGAAGCCTTCGGGAACTCACACACAATTCCCAGCTATTAGTAGGTAACCATTCCTATTAGTAGGTTCTCTCACCAGCTTTGTGATTTCCCCATTCTTTACTTTCTTCATAACTAAGTGCAGCGCATGTTTTCAAATTCATTACAATATTTCAAGTCCTTTTCATCCATTTGGAGCGAGAAAATGTTGTTGGACAAACACAAATATGATGATGCATAGTAGAACTCATTTTATGACAGATTGTAAGGACTCGTAATGACTGTCAAGTATTGGATTTTGTATAAGATATCTTGAAAACAAATATATTTTCTTAACATTAACTCAGTTTTCGATAGGGTTTTTCCATGAAAATAGCTAAATGATATTGCAGACAAATCCGAATCTATGAAAAGTTTTACCATATCGACTCAGCATACATATATGGTTTATGGGCTAGTCTGTTGAGCTCTCGGGAAGGGTATAAAAGGCTCTAAGAGTGCCCGACTTTTGCCACAAATCATGTAGTAGTTAGATACCCTGTGCGCGCTTGTAACTTGAATTCAATTTAGATTTACTTTGTGAAAAAATTGCCATGGTCCGGCCGTGTTTTAGCTTGAACCTACTCCTTGGGCCCACTCCTTGGCGCCGGCCCGACAGGCACGCAGTTGTCGCCTTCGCTTTGCAAATGGCATTTTAAAAATTTAATTGCCAATGCTGGCAGCAAGGCCAAGCGGCAGTAGGAGCTGGGACGCAGTTGCTCAACCGCTTGTGTGTCTGTCCAGGGCAAGTTGCAAGTCAGCTCCGGGGTTTTCTGTGTCATGTTTGTCAAATTGAGTAAAGTCCTTTTCCTGCTCGTTGTTGATATTCATGTCCTGTGCCAGTCCCAGTCCCCGTCCCCGTCCCCGTCCCCGTCCCCGTCCCCGTCCCCATCTCCATCTCCGTCTCCGTCCCAGTCATAGTCGTAGCTGCCTCGGGCTGCAACGCTTGGAATGGGCCGGCAAGTCCATCAAATGACTTGCGTGTTCAAGAAGCGACCCCGGAACCGCCCAACCGGAAAATTCTTAGTAGAAAAACAATTTTTCTCCAGCGACATACTAAATGTAATAATGTTCTAAATCGAATCTTGGAATTCCGGCAAAAGCTGCCAGCATCAACGAAATCTTAGAAAAAAAACCCAGAGTTTCTTCATGTCATCGAGGAAAATATATTTATAGTCCATATATGTTATTTAAAACGTGTTGACAGCTAGGCTAAACTCTCAAAATAAGAGCTAAATTCAACGAATAATTCGCTATGTAACATATAACAAAAGACTTTAGAAGACATTGCAAAAGCTCGAGCTCAAGCTCGTATTTTGAATCATAATAAGAATTATAAATACATTTGTTATGAAGGCTTTAAGCCCTTAAAATGCAAAAGCACATTAATTTGTTTTCCGTTTGGAAAAAGAAATCAACTGAACTCGGGAAGGTGAAGTAGCGTTAAAATTAGGCATGCAAATCGGGTCTTAACCGAACCGTTTTAGAAAAAAAGCCCACAAATTGCTTTAGTTCAAAACAAACAACTTTTTAGATTAAATGTAATAAATATTTGAAGATTTAGAATGAAATTTAGCCCGCATTTAGTATTAATTAGTATTATTAGAACATTTTAATTATTTGATTTAAATTTCGAAAACTAAATTAAATTAAGTAAAGCCTGGCAGTTGGTTCTAGTCATGAAATGGATAAATACATCAACTTTCTGAAAAGTTCTCTTTAAACAATCTTCAGTAGATTTTAAGTTAGAGTTTTCAAAGTTTACAACAATTATTATAGGCGAATCAGAACAGGATAAACACAAAGGACTTCAGGGCGTCAGGTATGCCTTTTATGCCAACAACAATAATATGCAAATGTCTGTTGGGAATGGAGCAGAAGGGGGGTTGGGTTCTTGGCCTGTTGACGTGCTTCCCCCCTCCCGTCAGAGCACGTGCGTGCAAAATCTACGCGCACAAAATTTATTAACAAAGGCCCCC
Source organism: Drosophila novamexicana (assembly GCF_003285875.2). NCBI lineage: Eukaryota > Metazoa > Arthropoda > Insecta > Diptera > Drosophilidae > Drosophila > Drosophila novamexicana. Next base: position 3,106,681 of record NW_020824766.1, read on the forward strand.
CGAGGTGCGGTTGAGTGTAGGGGGCAGAGAGGGGCGGTCCTCGCACCTATTGGGCGTTATATAGACAACATGCTGAAGGCCTCGAGCCCTCGGGACAGACGCAGTGCGGCCTGCTCCGGTTAATGGAATCCTGTGTATGTGTGTGTGTGTGTGGGCCCCGAGGAGTCGTGTAATTTGTGTCACGTTTTAATTTTTCACGCCGCAAAGGACGCTCCGGAGAATATGGCAACTAACACATATGCATTTATACATATGCGTGCTCCTGTTTATGCAGGACCTCCGCTCGCTGTGATTATGACAATTAAGATTGTGCACAGCCCATGTTTAGTTACTGTGTTTTTTTTTCTTTTGACATTTTCCAAACTCAAAAGGGTTTATTGTTAAGCTGTATTTAAATACTTGTTTCGTGTTGCCGTGCAATTATTTTTGTACTTTTCACTAGACTTTCGAGAAGCGTTTATGTTATTCTCTGAGCTGGGAGCAGGGCAGCTCTCCAAGGGATTGGGAGCTGCTGAAAAACCTTTTTGAAGATAATTATGGCTGCTGAAGAACACAATTTTAGCGCAAAGGAATTTCGAAAGACATGTAAGCTACATATTATAAGAACTTATTCACATTTTACAAAAAAGTATGCTAGCTTCTTAAGAAATTTCAACTAAGCTGCTTAAATATTGTCAATAAACCATTAAGTATATATATTCTTGAACAGGACATGTCCGCCTGTCCTTGAAAATCAGCTGAAACATTATCACGCAACTCTTACTTATACATATATGTATTATAGCTAGGCATTCGTCCTGGCATCGAGTATATATGTATGTAACTTATTTAAGGCAAGCGTCACAAACAGATCGCAATGTTTTTTGTTTTTTTTTTAGAAAGACCAGCTAAAAAGCAGTTTGTCTTGTTGTTGGCCACAAAAGATGACAAAATATGTCAGGGCAGCGTTTTAGCCCATTTGAAATGCCTTTCACCGAGGACATCCGCAGTCCAAATTCTGTCAACTGGCTGCTGAAAGTCCTTAAGAGCAAAAACCACAGCATAAACTCAACAGACAAAAGAGACCGCAGGCAACTTTGGCTCTGCTCTCTCTCTCTCTCTCTCTCTCTCTCTCTCTCTCTCTCTCTCTCTCTCTCTTTTTCTCTCCATCTTCTTCTTTTCGTCGATTGAGAACAGCTCAAAAGACATTTGGAAGAGGTAGAAATATATTGTAACTACAAATTGTTTCTTTTACTTAGTTAAGTTAAAGGTGGAATACTTAAAATAAATCATATATGATTGTTAAATATTGATGGCTCTTGATTAACTTTTGTGCAAAATGATTATTCCTATTATATTATATACACAGAGAGAAAAACGGCAGCCTAATGACAAGACTTTTCGCACTTGATCCCGTACCAAAAAAAAATTCGTAACATTTTGAGCTCGAATCGAGCTAAAAATATACACTTTAAGAAACTTTTAGAATAATTGGGTTAAACGAAATTTTTAATGAATATGGACTAGGGATATTATTGATTTGTATTTATTTTTTTAAATATTTCTTTTTATTTTTACTATAGTTTATATATGTTATATATATCAGGCATAACACGTGTCTGGAGGATTAATCCTTAATGACTATTAAGGACTGATTATTCAAAAATTTATTATTAACAAAAAATAAAAATATAAACGTTTTCTTCTACATTTAAATCATCGAAATTTGTAACAGTGTCATTTTAAATTTAGAGACAAACCCAAATAGATTTGTCATTAATCTTTGAGTTGGGCATATGCAGTGCGCTGCAGTTTTATAATTAGCTTCTCTTAAATCCCTCTCGCTCCCCTTCCCCTTCCCTGCACCCCGCCAACCCCTCCACTTAACAGTTCATTTTTCTACGACCTGCCACCCAATTAGCAGCTGCTTAGCTAATTTCAAGGCGAACGCCAACTGTAAAACAACACACAGCACTAACAGAGCAGATACAACACACACACACACACGCAGAGAGACACTCACACACTCACACGCATGAGCACTCACCTCCAGCATTGGATGGCTCCCAGTTTGTTGGGCGAAACACGAACGTATCGCACGGCAGCGGCGACACTTTGGACGCCTCCCGCCTGTTCCATGCTCATTAGGCTCCAACCCGGAGGCAACTTTCAATTTTATTTCGGCGGATCATTTGCCGGCTGACAAAGGGGAGTTGGCGTTGCAGATGCGGATGCTGATGCGGATGAAGTTGTTGTTTTTACTTTGTTTCTTTTTTTTTGTTAACGGTTCGATTTGGACGAGCTTTCGTGTCGTTTGCTACACAAAAAGGAAATACAAATAACATAAGCTGCGGCTCGTGATGTTCTTGTTGTTGTTGTTTTTGTTTCTGCTGTTGCCAGAGCAACTCCAGGGCGCAAATAAACTTGCGAAAGAAAATATAACTAAAAGTCAGGTGTGAGCGCAACGCGCGACCCTTCTGCTCCACCTCTTTACCTAACAAAGTGCGCGCACACACATAGCCCAAAAGTGTAAATAGAATAGTAAAAAGTGTAGGGAAATGAAACAGGAAAAAGTGGCAACACCAACAACAGCAGCAACAATAACAACAACAACAACGGCAACAGCAGCAGCACACACGCACGCGGAATAGGAAGAAGGAAAATCGAATGAGCCGCTGGGCGAGCGGGCGTGCGAGATGGATAGAACAGAACTAGAGAGAGTAGGAAAGAGAGAGAGAGAGAGAGAGAGAGCGCACAAGAGCCTGTGGCCGAGCGGCAGTGTCTGTGCTGGGCAATAACAAAACTTTTGCCTTGCCCTTTTGCTGTTTTGTTTGTTTCACTTTTCACAGGATGCGGCATTTTGAATACTTATTCGATTTATGCACACACATACATATGTATTTCAATTTCTCCAATTGCGACACACGGAAACACACACCGTTAGATTGAAAGGAGTTGTTGTTAAAAACTTTGGCTACTTTTTTATGGGCAACACTCCAAACGCACTTTGCGTTGTCCAGGCGCGCCAACAGCTAGGCTAGAACTAACTGTAGATATGATGCGACGGCAACGAAACGCTCCCGTAAACGTCCGCACGTACTGTTATTCCGATTGCGACTGAAAGCAAGCAAAACGAAACGGAAACAAGAAACCGCTGCACGACAGCAGTTGATACCCATTTACACTGCGCGTCAGAAATTTATGTTTACATGAATTATTTTCGTCTTTTATATTTTATAAGCAGCTGCGGCCAATACATACAAGCTGAACAACAAATTTAAAATTTTATAGCCCGGTTACTATTTAACACAGAGCACAAAATGCAAGCTGAAATTACGGTTTAATGGTATGCGAGTCGACGTATGTATGTAGGTGTATACTTTAAAAGGCTTGCAGCAGCTGTGCTTACATTAACAGAGTGTTACAAGCAGTGCACTGCTTTATGTTACCAATCAATGTTAATTTACAGTGCGCGCGATTTGAAATCATACAAATGTAAAATATAGGAAACATTAATAAAAAACTACAAAAATAAATATAAATCGACAATAAGCATTGTAACACCAGTGAAAGATCTCCTAAAATATAACTGACTATAATTGATTTAAAAGGGGATACAGACATCATAGACACGTACACACCTGAACATAAATAATTATTACAAAATTGCTTTTATTTGTATGTATTATTTTTTTGTTTTTTTTTTTTTTTTTATTTAGAGAGTTCAAAACCATTCGAAAAAATTACAGTATACTTAATGCTTATAAAGTTTTGTGTCAGACCCTGGAATTTCGAGACAAACAGTGTTTAGTCAGGATGTTTGGCAAACAAATCGCAAACTAAGGCAATAGACCACATTCCAAGACTAAACTAGATTTGATTCGAGTTGCTTATTTGCTCTCCTATTTTAGGCTAAATATAAATTCTTTGGAGTGGCCTTTATGGCAGTAAAAAAAATAGTTTCCAGTTGCCACGCCTACGGATCGATAAACGAAATCATAATATAACGTGTGCCCTTGGTCACCAGCAAGCCCTCATGGAAGTGGGTCAATCGGCCGGGATGCATTAGCATCCAGCCCTTCTTAGTCTCCGTAACGGAGCAGTTATAACGCAAAAAGTGACAGCCGCCGCCCTCATAGTCGATGCCCACACTGTTCATGGCAATGTTGATCGTATAGGTGGACGAGTCGTGATGCGGGCGCAGGAAAGGCTGCTCATCGGGCCGGTAACGCACCATGAAGTTCATTAGCGAGCGTGGCGGCTGCAGAGCAATTAAAACACATTAGCTAGGATGACAAAGACAGCTGCCAATTCAGGGTCAACTTACATTATGGAAGTAGCCAGTAAAGACGCGCTCCTGGAGTGGTCGCACAAATATCTGCAGAAACTTCAGATAAAGCGTATCGAGTCCCACCTGGCGCATATGTATGTCACGCGTGGGCACTGCCTCGTAGCCGCCCTCGAGACGATTGTCGTTGTTGCTGCCGTCGGACCATTTGCCATACGCCTCCATGATGGCCACCAAATCATCGCAGAATGCATCGGACACAATCTGGAACCAGAAGACATCCGGACACGGCTGTGGTATGACCATGCTCTCGTTCAGCTGGGTCGAATAATTTGGATGGATATACTTCAAGGTCCAGTCATACTGATTGCTGAACAACGTATAGAAATCGGGACGCACAACTGTGGTATTGAAGTTATCCGCATTGATCAAATGTCCATGGTAGCGCTGATTGCTGACGTACATGAAGATGCCCTAAATGAAAGGATCAACTATTAATAGATATCATAAAGTGAGGAACTTATTTCAATCATAATTGTATAACGCGCTTGGAAATCATTTATGATACAAAGAAATATGAAAACAAGTAAGGGTAGGAAAAAGAATTAGGTGTGCTCCAGTCAGGTGAGATGCCCTAGCATATATACATACAGAAAAACGCATAGACATACACATGACTTGATCAACCCCAGCTTCCTTCTACAACTTCAAATTCAATAAAAATGATATGGGCAGAGATTTCTTGAAAACATTGTGAAAAATGAAAAATAATACCCTTAGTTTTGCTCTTGATTACATTTTGAGCTTTCTTAGCTTGACAACGAAATTCCTTTTTCAAGAACCAAAAATTTCTGGTTGGGTTAAATTAGGCAGATTTTTTTCTGAATTAAATAGAAATATTAATTAAATGAAGAAAATGATTTATTAAAATAAATTATTTGGTTCCTGCTTTAAATATTAATTGTTGTACTAAATGTACTAAATACTAAACTAACAAACAGTTCTAGAGAAGTTAAGAAGATATATATTTTAACTAAATAGTAAACTGCAACTAAGAACTGAAATCCCAAAAATTAAAGACTTTTGTTTAATGTTAGCTAACTGAAAAATGTGATAAGATAAACATAATTTTGAATATTATCTTATTACTTACCGCGTTCCTTAGTGATTCGCACATGGCCATATCAGGGTCGAAATCGTTGTGCTCAAACTTGATGGCATCGAAGGCGCTATGCTTGATCAGATAAATGGTCGTCACATGTGGCACATTGAACATGCCGCTAAAAAGAGACACAGTTTATAAATATATATACATTTGTAAAAGCATGACGCACAGTTTATTTTGTAGATTCGCAACAATGTTGTGGAAATGGAAAGTAGTTAACTCTCGGTCAGCGGAACGCACACAGAGTTAGGTCGCGATTAAATTCAATCAGTATGAGAGACAAACATCGTTTGTCCGGGGCTACCTCTAGGCGCAGTATGCACAAAACATTCTACGCTGACGGACGGAAATAGCCGCATCTCTGTCGGATCGCAACAAAAATGCCCAGTCCCTGGTTTAACCAGTGCAAGATCAAAGCATTTGCACTGCTCTGGCTGCTGCTGTCGCTGCTGCTCTTGTGCGATCTCTGCCCTGTGCAGGGCCAAAGTGAGTGATCAACTAATCGCTGATCCAATTATTTCTTATAGATAACTCTTTGATTCGAATAGGAAGCACCGGCGGTCGCAATGTGCTGCGTCGCAATTACACGGGCAAGAAACCTGTTGTCATTCAGCACAGATCCCAGGATGCTGTCAACTATTACGATCACGAGAACGTAAGTTTCAAATGACAACAAACTAATAATAATTCCATTAAAATGCCTGGCTCTAATGCAGGGTGCCAAGATCATAAAGTCATCGCACTTTGAGCTCGACTATACATTGGGGCGCAAGATTACCTTCTTTTGCATGGCGCAAGGTGAGTCGGTTGTCAGAATTGCATCCTCCCTAATAACAGCCCCTTACAGGTAATCCACGACCGACTATCACCTGGTTTAAAGACGGCGCAGAACTGTATCAGCATCGATTCTTTCAGGTAAGTGCGCCTGAGAAATATGCATTTGCATTTGCAGAAAATCAAACAGTCTGCTCTATAGGTGCACGAATCGCATCCAGAACCAGAGATCATTAAATCAAAAATGGAAATTGATCCAACCACACAAATGGATGCGGGTATGAAATACTTTAATAAGCTTACCAAAGATATATGTCTACTATGGCCATCTCTAACTGCAGGCTATTACGAATGCCAGGCGGATAATATATATGCTATTGATCGTCGGGGCTTTCGCACGGACTATGCCATGGTCAATTTTTAACATTCTTCATTCAACTCTGATATATTCTGAACTACATTTCGTAATAAACACAATATAATTTGTAACTTCAAGTTCGTACTTGTTGTCTTGTCTGTTTTAAATTGAAATTATTTTTGTTCTCGACCTTTTGTCTGGTTGTGTGCGTAACCGACAAATTGTCTCAATTACTTGATTTGGACAATTTTTTTGCATTTATTTTATTAAAATGTATATTAAAATGTGTGCAAGTCAAACCAAAACAAACTGTGGCATATTTACATGCAAATAAGCTCAGTTATATTATATAGTTGGGGGGTCTATTGCCTTTGCACAGTGGTACAAAGCAGTCAAGAATAATATACCATACATATCTGGGAAGTTTTTGCATGATAATAGAATGGGGGCAATAATTGGGCATATTATGATAAAACTTATTGTATTCACTTGTTATTCAAACCTAACTTATTTGTTGGAGTTCATAGTAAAAGAATTCTCTATGCATTGCTGTTAGAGCTAACATTGAGTTAACAGCGTACGGTTTTAACATTAATGTTAAACAAAGCTGCGATTGTAACCTGTTAGTAACAGCGTATTATGCATGCATAATATTAATATAATTGCCTTAAATAAAATAAAAACAAACTAGAGGCATATTTATATTTTCAGTTTCACACAGCTTGCCCCACTGTGCGCCCTGCAACATATGGCGCACATATCCAACGGAACCCGAAGCAAAAAAGGTGGCCTTTGGACAGACTGTTGCGGAGATACGCAGATTCAGCGAGTGCGCAAATCAAATCAAATGAAATTGAGTAAAATAAGGCAACCTGTGGAGCTGCATATCAAGAGAATCAAAACCGAATCCCGAGCCATCACTCTGGTGGTTTAAATGCGAGACCCAAGCGACGCCAATTGTGGCAAATTAGATGTGCCAGAGCAAGCGAAATGCCGCGACAGCTGCTGCCGCTGGTTTAGTCGCCGCGCAGACGAGATTCGCACAGCAACGTTGGGTTTTAGTTAATGATAAGCATAGGATGCAAGTGAAGTGCCTGCTAATCTGCATTGGCCTAGGCCTGGGCCTGCTTATGCTAACCGCACCATTTACCGAGGCGCGCCGTGGACGCGGACGTGGACGCACCAAGTCGAGGGTGCAGATTGGTCTGCCCATAACGGGCAAGTACCGCGATCCCGAGTCGGATCAATACTATAACAACAACAATGTAAGCTAAGGTCAGGCTACAGATCCCATCAATATTAACTTATCGTTTTGGTAATAGGGCGCAAAAATCTTACAGGCCTCGCACTTTGATCTCGAGTACGTGCTGGGCCATAAGATTGCTTTTCTGTGCGTGGCCAAGGGCAATCCACGTCCGCACATAACCTGGTACAAAGACGGCGCCGAGATCTATCAGCATCTATATATGCATGTACACGAGTGGACCATTGGCGATGATCGCGTCAAATCAAAGATCGAAATCGATCCGGCCACCCAAATGGACGCCGGCCTGTACGAGTGCACGGCCGACAACATGTACTCCATTGACAGGCGCAGCTTCAAGACCGATTTCTCCATTGCCTTCGATTAGATCGCTGGCGGTGCCACCCGTTTCCTTGCCCGTATACGTATAAGCAATAAAGTTAATCCTAATTAAATCGTAATAACTCCACCTGGAGCTTTTCACTTACATCAGATCCCGCTTCACAATGTCCACGTAGTCGTGGGAGCGTGCATAATAACCGTTCTCGGAGAGCGCGCCCCAAAAGTTGCTCCACAGTTCGTGGTACTTGGAGAACACCGGCGCCACAAATTGCCTGCATTGGGTAACATTTATATTTTTAGTTGGGCAATGCAGGTCAATCGAATTTGAAGACCTACTTGTTCATTCTCAGCAGCTCTCGGAGCACTTCGCTGTCATCGATGTGCGCATCGGCGTCCACAAAGAAAATGTAGTCGCTGTGCTGCAGCTTTGCTTTGTCGCTGCAAGTAGAAAAGTTAATACAAGTTAATCAGCTATTTAAATATTAATTTATATAAAACGAAATAGAAGGTCACGCCGAAGATTTAATACCCTTGCAGCCCAACCTTTTCATAATGTTCATTGTGAATTGCCCGAAACTAAGCAGCACAGGGAAAATAGTTAATGTCGAGTATGGTTAAGATATCTTGAAAAACAAAAAGTTTTTCATACAACTTAATATTAGACCGATCGTTCCTATGGCAGCTATATGATATAGTAGTGCAACGAATAAATGCCGAGTTTGGTCAAGTTATCTAAATGAACAAAAAAGTTTTTCATACAAGAACCCACTTTCCGACTTATCGTTCCTATGGCAGCTATATGATATAGCAGATCGATCCAGCCGGTTCTGACATATGTTCTGCGTGCAACAGAAAGAGGTATGTGGGCAAAGTTTCATTAAGATAGCTTTTAAACTGAGAGACTTGTTTGCATAGAAACAGACAGATGAACTTTACTAAGTATATCGACTCGGCTGTTGATACAGATCAAGAATATATCTACTTTGTGGGATCAGAGATGTCATGCGTTAAACATTTCACGACAAACTAACAATACCCTCTGCAAGGGTATAAGAACGCGTGGGTAAGAGAAACTCTCGACACTAAGTAAGAATCGCCTTCATTCCCTCTCTCACTCCCTTTAAATATTCCGCCTTCCTATGCGATTTTCATGAATTCTTGTACAGTGAGAGTACTGATAGCAAGCGAGTATGAGGGATACAATCAGTCAAACAGTTCTTTATAATACAAAAACATATATGTAAATATTGGAAACGCTATCATAAGCATTTGACTATGTATACCACATAATAACTTCGGGAGTCAATGCAAATAACAGAGGCTTCTTAATTAATAAGTAGATTTTGATGGAATAATAATTGACTACTTCGCAATGATTCCACGATTTGTTCATCTCCTTAACTTAAGCACATAAGTAGTTAGTTACTCCTAAGGTACTCACAGGGCCAACTGTCTGCCTTGACGTTCGTCCAGTTCATCCACGGATAGCACAAACTTGGCGCTGGCATAGTTCTTGCCTTGGTTAGTCGCATAGGACTTAACAGCATCGTCGTGCAGTGCGACGTTGCTGTACATAAAGAGATGCATCGATTCCTTGGGATAGTTGAGCTTCTCAATGCTGGCCAGGAACATATCGAAGAAGGGCACAGCTTGGGGAACCATCACAGCCAACGTAATGATAGGCAGATTTTGTTCCTGCAAAAAGGAAAGGCACATGCTAAAATGACCTACGTGAATTTTAAGTAAATTCCACTCACATTCAACTCGAGGGGATACTCCAAGCAGAAGGTGCAGACGCCGCTGAAGGTCTTGGCTAGATAATTGCCATAGGCATTCAAATCGACCTTGCTCAGTCCATTGCCATGGATAATCAGGGGCGTGGTCATAAAATCAATGTTTTGCAGAGTGCCCTGATTGGAGTCCAGGTCCACCTTTAGCTTAACATCATTTTTGGCACCATGTAGATTCTGAAACAGACGAGACTGCGTATCCAGCTTCATGCCCAGCTTGGCACGCTTCGCCTCGTCCAGGAACACTTTAGTATAGTACAACTGATCATCACCAGTATTCTCGATGGCCTCCTCCAGCAGCGCATACACCTGTGGTGCATAGCCAATGAATGCGCCCGAGTTCAAAAAACGTGAGGCTTTGCCCTCCACCTCGGGATACTGATCTGCCAGACTCTTGTCCGGCCAGCAGTATTTTTCGGCCGAGAAGAGCAGCTTGGCACCAGACTCTTTGAATTTTTCCAAAATCTCGTCGAGCGCAGCTGTGAAGATGACATCGTAGCTATAAACAATTTCTGGTTAGAAGCAGCTAAAAACAATATTGGGCATACCCATTTTACCTGTCTGTAAACAATATTATGGTATCCTCTGCATCCTTCATGTCTTCAATTGCTTTTCGCAGCAGATTGATTTTAAAACCGCCACCAGCGCTTTTCATGTCGCCACCTTGCCATTCTTCGCCCATGCCCAGCGTGGTCACCTGTTATAAAACAGAAATTGATAAATCTTATGGAATATGTTCATTCAATTACTTATGTTATAAATCACAGTTGATATATAAATAATACTAAGCAAATCCACAATGAGAGCAGATCCGAGCTATATAAATATTTCAAGTCAAAGAGCATGTTCTATATGTCTCTGGTATAAACATTTCTGTTAAATAAATAAATAAATTCTCTCGAATGTTAACGCTATGTTGTTAGAGCTTCTGTAATCTTTTGAATGTTAAGCTGCAACTGTTATCCTATTACTTCGAATGTAAAATCTATGTAATTTAGCAGTTAACGTTAGCTCTCTGACGCCTTTAAATGTCACAGATATATTTTAAAAGTAAAGCTATCATGTACTCTTGTTATTAATTTAAGGTAAACACAAGCAAGCCAGAATAACAATTGCCCATTATATAAATGTTAATTAACAGTGACAATTTACAGTAAGTAACAAAAGTGAATAACAGCAAGTCACGACTGTTAAAATGTTTATAAATTACATTTTTAGCAAGATATCTCGTAATTCAATTGTCTTTAGAATTGTTCAAACAAATTTGAGCCGCCTGCCTAAATGGCTAAGTTCACACAATTCTTGAAAAGCATATTATAAAAAAGTGATCATTATGAAATATAAGCAATGTTTCGAGAACGAAAGCCGGCTAACCGGCTTATCAGCAAGTTTTTATTTTGTTGTATTCCATTCAAATGATGAACATGAGAAGCTGACTTTGCGACACACACACAGAATGAGAGACGAATTTACATAAGGGAACCGGCGTTGCCGTTGGTGATAAGCAAATCTCAAACAATACATAAACGGCATGTTGCAAGCTATCAATGGAACAATCGGGAACTGAATTGAGCTAATTACCCCGGGGGCCTGCTACTAGCCAGCCGCATGGACTACGTGATTAACTACAACTACAAAGTGTAGATCGAGAAGAACACATGTGTGCACTATATATATATATACATATATACATATTGATGGTGCCCCATAATGTTCAGCCAATCTGTGTGTAACACATCAGAGCAGCAGAGTCATCTGGACGCCAGTGCCGGATGCTTGGACATATGTCCGTGCATGTATATACATATGCATACACCCAGATACAGAAGCGCTACAAAACAAATTCATAAAAGTGTGCCGCAAACCGAGATATGTCGGCAAGAGTTCGTCTTCGGGCCAATCATTTGTTTATGCCAGCATATAGTATATGTACATAGCTTTACATAGATAGGCAGCTAATCAAATTTCCGAATTTCTTTATATGGAACTCAATTAGAATTCTATTCAGCAGACGCCTCGACTGTTCTAAAGTTTTTAATATGAATGCACTGAACTCAGTTGTTGTCAAATTCCTACATTTTCTTCAGGCTTTTCTTTTGTTATAACATTTATTAACTACAAAGTAATATATAACTATATATAATATAGCATTAGCTATTCTATTTCAACTCTTTCTCCTTTACATTCAATTTTTTGTGTATCAAATTGAAATTTGAGTAGTTCTTGGAAACATTACTTCGATCTTACATTCCAAACAGTTGTTACCCAAATAAACAATAATATGCCTTAAAAAAACTCTATATCCCAAAATAGGTTTGGTAATAAACATTACTGGAGTTACATGAAAAAAAGTCAATGTTTTCCATGAAAATGGTTACATAACATATTAAGTTTTGCTAAATTTATGTTTAATCAAATAACAAATAATTGTAGATGAAGCAACAAAAGCTCAACTCAATAGAATATTAAGCAATACTTTAGCATTAACGGAAAAGTTTTTAATAGAAACTCTTTCGTGATATACATATGTATGCCCTAAAATCGCATCGTTTTTAGATCTCATTTCAATAACATTTTGGCAATTCTTCTCTTAAAAAGAATTTGCATACCAAATTTTAAGCACAACAAAAGACCATAAATTTGTTATTCCAGACGGTCGAAATTGAACGGGTTTCAGGAACTTACCTCAATATCGTAGACATTGGCAGATCGAACATAACGGCGATATCCATCAGTCGGTTCGGTGGCCACAGTAAAGACTTTGATTTTCTCTGAAAAAGATGAAAAAAGGTGTCAAATAAATACATAAACTATTTGCGTGCCCCATTAGGTACAAAAAATAGATTCAGTTAAATGAAATTTGAATTTTTTATTGATAGATTTAAATTTTTATTATAAATAGTTATTGACAATCTAATTTTCAACTTCTGCTTAAACAATAAACTTAGGGTCCAATATATTAGATACCTATATACATATATTAACAGATATGTATGTGTATATGTATATAATCTCTGCACACATACATATGTAGATACATATTGGTAACCCATTTTTGTGTCAGGGACACAGGACCTGGAAAATGTCCTAGTTCAAAGCAGAAAATCACTTCAAAAATATTGTGCTTGATTAAAGCTAATAAAAGAAATTCTCTATAATAAAATAAACAAATTTATAGCCGAGCACATCTTTAAGTACTTTGAGTGTTAACGACCGCATGAATATTACAAGCAGGCGGAAAGAGCAACGGAATGTAAACAAAAAGCGCAGCCTCACGCACGCACACAGATGCACATGCATAGACAGATGCATGTGAGTGTGTGTGTGTGTGTGTGTGGGTGAATGCTACAGATGAATGCAATTTAATGTTGTTTTGTTTTAGTACTTATGCCTTGCTAATTCCAGTGATGAACTCATTGCACCAGATTCTAGACACATACCATTCAAATTTTGCTGTGTTGCAGCTGCAACAACAACTTCGGGGGCGGCTACATCGGCATCCGATTCGCTGGCGCTGGCGGTGGCTCCTTGCAAGAGCAATAGCGACGCCAGAAACAATAACGGCATAGTTGCTGCCATGGCGTTCTTATTTATTTGCTTCACACAACACACACACACACTTTCACACTTTAAATTGTACACTCTTGTGTTATGATAATTGTTGCATATTATTCAGCGAGGTAAGTTTGTTTTGAAAAACACACAAAACAACTATCTTTCGCCGCTGCACAACCGTACGCAACAACGAAGTTAACATGAATGAATTTGCGGATGGCGACTCTAGCAAACGAAGACAAATAACTGTGCATATAAAAAAAAGATAGTGCTGTGAAACTCGCAAAAGGTTGCACACCAAGTTATCGATAGCAAGTGAAACTAGGTATTTATCAAACGATAGTATATGCATTTATTGGCGCACAACTTAAAATTTATTCAGCAAAATTTTATGCGTGCTGCATTACAAACGTAATTACATGAGTGTATGAGTATGCGTATAAATGTAATTTATGTTATATACACTTAACTGAGCGACATAGTAAACAATATAAAGTCATTCAAACCGAATTTGCTTAGTTCACGCCTGCCTTCTTTCCATCACGCCATATTGAGCATTTACGCACACATATATATTGTCTCATTTGAACAAATTGTATCAAAAATAAATGACAAATTCAAAAACAAACTAAGGCTCAACTAATAAATCATCATCGTCTTCATCATCATCATCATCATCATTATCATCATAAATTATCGGAGGTGGTATCTGTTGCGTTGCTGGAGGTATGTGTGTCAACCATTTTGACATCCCTTTGCGGCGACTACAGCATGCCAAAGCCTTTCGAGTAGTTGATTGCCTTGAGCAAACGCTCTTCTAGCTTCTCCTTGCTGCTGTATTCGGGAAGCAGCAGCACATTGAAGCACGTATGGGAAGTGGGCAGGCGATCGCTATCCGGTCCATGGCGTGTTATTAACAATCGCAAGCATTTCAAGCCGCCAACCGGTACGCGTGCCGATCCTGTGGTGAACTCGAGCAGCTTGCGCTTGGACTCGTGTGGCATTGCGTGCACAATGCTCCAGAAATCTCGTACAATTTGCGTTTCCTCCGTGTAGCCACCCTCGTACTCTGTCGAGTGCTCCAGTTCGACAAAATCGAACTCCTGCAATATTATAAAACAATTAATGGAAATCCACAAAGTAAATGAGCAAACGCCTTTGTCAACCTACTCGACTACCGCAGACCAACTTTTCGATCTCCTCTGGCCTAAAGAGCAGCTTCAGCGGCGACTCGTCTGTAACCATTTCGAAGCCCTTGCGGAAAGCCTTAAACTGCTGTTGTATGTTGACGTTCAGCAAAAAATCGCTGTACAGATTAACAAACAACCGCTTGTTGTGCTGACCCACAAGCACCTCGCTACCGTGTGGCACCAGTTCGTGCTCGACCAGTTCGCCAAACACATTGCTATAGCTAATCTTAAACGTCTGCTCGAATACCTCTTCCATGTCCTGGCCCTGATAGTCCAGCATAGTTTTCAAGCTCTTATATAGCGTTGGACTCCAGTCGGACAGGTCATAGAAGGTACCTCGATAGCCCATCAGCTTGCGGTATACGACCATAGGAAAGTTCACAGCCAAGATGACATTGTTATAAATGGCTAAGCCAATTATAATTCCGATCAGCGTGAATTGTGCGCCATTCTCGAAGGGGGTGGCATTGAACCTTCAGAAGCAATGGATGAAAACATAGAAAATACGCGATATATATTATATAGAAGACGGATATCAGGGTCACATGGTCACTCACCACATATTGTTCGTCTCCTCCTGCTGCACAAACATGCCAAAGGCTGGATTGAAAATCTCCTCAACGATTAGTTGAAAGAACTCTTTGGATACGCCGCCCTCATCAATCCCTTGTTCGCCCACAAACTCGACCACCAGCTGCTTTTTCAGATCCTTTGGATTGCTCATCGCCACCAGTTCCAGCTGCAATTCAAGCAAAGCAATAAGTACAACATTATTTAACATAAATTCTTTAAGTCGTACCCCGATGAGTGCATCGTTGATTAGTTGATCGCGTCGCACCGTCAGCTTGAGATCGGGTCGCGCACCCTCTTGGCCATCCTGACCAAAGTTGTGCAGTATCGAATAGAGCGAGGAGTAGCGCTCGCTGTACATGCGCATGCGGCAGTCGTAATAGAGTGCGTCCACCTTGGTGGCCGGCGTCAGGATGAATGCGTACAGCATAAAGCAGAAATAGTTGGTGTGGCTAGAGCCCAGCTCGCTCTCCATGGCCAGCGTTTTGTAGGATAGATAGTCCTGATGCATTTGTATGTGTTCGCTGAGCGCCTCATTGTAGAACTCCTCGAGCGGCACCAATGGACTGCGGCAGTCGATGTACGAGACTTGCAAGCACTTCTCTAGTGGATCTTCCGCAAATTTTGGCATATGCGGCTGCTGCATTGAGCTATAAACAAACAAATCCTCGCCCTCTTCAAGGGCGGCGGCGGCGGCGGCTGCAGCAGCTCCCTCGCTTTCAACAACCTCCTGCAGTGGCAGCCGACACGACGGCCGCTCCAGCACGCTGGCCAGGATGTTGGCATAAAACACAATCTGTGTGAAAAATAGATTCGTTTATAACTGATTAATGGCAGGGAAGCAGCCACGACTCACCTTCAGAACTTTGGTCACGCTTATGATATGCTCGTTCTCGCGCACCGACTCCTCGTCCAGGAGCACCTGCAGCGTTATCTGCTGCTGGCACGAGGATAACAGCACTTGCAGCTGGTCGGCACAATATTCACTCCAAATAAGAGCCAGACGCGCCTGTGCCCGCACCGGCATTACGGCAGCCGCATGGCACAGCTTGGGCAGCACTCGATCCAGGTACTCCATGTCCGTTACGCTGTTGTTGGCCGTAGCTGTTGTTTGTTGTTTGGAATGCAAATTATATATCGAAATTTAGTTATGAAATGAAAATGTTACTAACTGTTGGTGGCCATGTCAAAGCATATGACTAGGCAATGGAGCACCTGCTCCCACGAGTCCTGCCTGTACAGCCTCATGTAGCGTATATAGTCCGCCAACTGGATGACGCTGCTTGTCAGTTGCTCTGCAATGGCTGAGCACGAGGCGCCAAAGAGCAGTCGCTTAATGTGACGCAGTCCACGGAAATCCACTTTGGTGCCTCTATGTAGAAACTCCTCATTTTGCTCCTGTTGACCCATGGGCTCGTCCTCATCATTGTCATCAATATCGCCATCGCCATCGCCATCGCCTTCGCCATCGGCATCAGCATTTTCATCGGCATGGCGTTCAGCATCATCGGCATCTGGGCATCGCTCGGCTGGAGTTTCCGCTCGCTGAGTGCTGTCCTCATCCTTGTCGTGCTCACCCTCCAACTGGCGCAGCTGCTCTTTGTTCAGCGCATTGGTCGATTTGCTTTCCAGATGCTGGCGCTCCTGGCCCGGCCTGCACACAAAGCTCTTGCTGAGACGATCGACGCTGGAGAAGACATCATTAATCGCTTGATATAGCCTGTCGTAGTTGGCCGCTGTCTGGCACTGCAAATAGAGTGCCTCCAGTGATTCAGCGTCGAGGAACTCCACAGGCGGCAGCGTCGGTGTGCAGGCACCAGAGTCGCCAGCTGGAGTTGTCGCCGGCGATCCAATTGTTGATAAGGGTCTTGACAACTTCACCAAGTCAATAATCATGGGCGGCCTTTCCGTCTGCTCCACGGTGCCTTGGGGCTGCGCATTGGACTGAGACTGAGACTGAGATTGGGTGCTGGTGGTAGTTGTGGTGCTGGCGGAGGTTATGGTGCTAGTGGAGCTGTTGCTACTGCTGCTGCTGCTATCATTTGGCGAAAGCATGTCCACGTCCTGCTGTGGACTATCAGGAGGCAAGAGAAGTTAGTATGCTTTTCAATTATTTTCTGCGATCTGACCCACTCACCTGCTCGCTGTGGGCGCTGGCACTGCCGCCGCCGTCGCCGCCGCCGCTGCGCTATCGCACAATTGTGCATCCTGTGAGAACAGTTGAAGTGCTCGGGCGGCCACCTCGTTGGGCGTCATGGGCGCCACTTTGCCGCTGGAAGCGCAGTTGGCATTCGTGCAGTGGACATTGCCGCAGCCCGACTGCAGCTGATGAAAGTAACGCTGTATCAGGCTGCGCACCGCCGAACGTTTCATCTCCGGCGTGGCCCGGCCATTGCCACCATTGCCGCCACTGGCCACAGCAGCGGCCGCTGATGAAGTCGACGCACTGCAAGCAAAGGTATGCAAATTCATTAACATAAAATATAATTGCGAATGAGTTGTGCTGGCAATCACCTTGAGACGCCTGGCAACGGCGACGTTGACGTTTGCCGCGCCTTCTGTTGCTGCTGCTCGTGTTCCTCGCCGCCGCCGCTCATTGAGCGTCCCTTACCCTGAGGCACACGGGGATTCAATAAACAAATAGCTGTCACTGCGCTTGGCTTCTCGTTTAAGTTGCGTTGCGTTGCGTTCCGTTGCGTGCTTCCTTGGCAAGGCGACACTTGTCGCGCGTTTCTTTGTGTGCTAATTTGCTACGCAAAATATGCACCAAAAAGAAAAGAAAAAGGGTGCAAAAAAATCGATGTCGATGTCCCTTTTCTTGCAAGTGTGCTTTATTGTTGCTGTTCTTCTTGTTATTGCACTACATCTGTCTGTCAACATCTACAGCATGGCACTTGTAATTCACACAACGTTTGCACAATTTTTCAACTACGGCTAACAAAAATTTATTCGTTTTGATATTTTGAACAGAGGTTTTGTTTAGAAAAACGCAGCCAAGGCAAAGCAGAGTGCCTTTAATATTGAAAATCATCAACAGTGAGTGTTGCTAATGTTCGCAAATGCCCATCATAAGTGTTGTGAAACCCCTTCAACTATCGCTTAAGCGCGCGTTGTTTTTGCTGCATATCGATTTTCGAATAATTTTGCATGCATATTGAATAATAATGTTAATTCTATATTAAAAAGGCTTATTCTCCCCATTTTCTTGTGCGCACGCACATCTGTTTATATATACAAAAATAATTAAACGAATAATTAACAAATCGTTCCAATTTGAATTTATTTTCAAATCTCATTAGATACTAAAATTAAAAAAAAAAAAAAGATACACATTTCAAAATCGTCTAGTTTAAGTACATATTGTCAATCATATCAGGGAATTGGCAATCTAAAGAAAGGTCTACCTCATGCAGTCGCATGTGGAACGTAAATGTTGCCCCAGTATTTCTCTAAGTGTGCAGTATTTTTTTCAACCAGTGCTGGATAACGAGTGCCAACCCTCAGACGACGACGGTTTTTATCAGCTGTGCCTCATTTGCCTGCCAAAATAGAATAAGAACGACAAAACGTAACGAGCGCAGCAGCGAACTCCGAAAAAGAAAGTAAACATTCGTCAGCAAAAAATACAAACAACATATGCAATGGCCAAAAGCAGCAAAAGGCAACAGCAACAACAACTAAATTGAGCACGGCGACAGGTAAACAAACAACAACTGCAACGGAACGGAACGAGATGACGTCGACGGAGACTGGCAACTGCCAGTTGCAGCTGCAGCTGTGCGTGCGTGGGAATGTGCCATGGCAGGAGCTGCCGGTGCATCTGCGCTCGGTGCTGCACAACAATCAGCGCGACTACGAGAAGTACGTCTTCAACTATAGCCTGAAGAATCAGCTGCGCTTCCGCGGCAATCTGGCATCGAAGGTGTTCCGCCAGGAGCAGCGCTACTATGAGCTGCTCGTCCAGAAGAACATCAACAGCCTGGGCGTCTTTCCCTACCATCTGGCGGACATTGTCACCAAGGGATTGCGCGTTACGCCCTTTAACTATTATCTGGACGTGCTCAGCCAGCTGCTGCGCAACGACAAGAGCTACGATACGCTGCCCAATTTTACGGCAGCGGATTGCCTGCGTGTCCTCGGCATTGGACGCAACGAATATCTGGCGCTGATTAGCGAACTGAAGACCCATACGCCGCGAACGCTGCTGTTCAGTGCCAAACCCAATCCGTTGGACTTTTTGCCGCGCCTGCCGGTGCATGTGCACATCGAGCCCTGGTGGCGTCTGGACATTGGCTATGTGCTGGAGACGGATATACGTATGGTGACGCCCGCAGAGCGCAGCCTGCTGGACGATCTCATTGACTTTGGCGCCCAGCCAACGGGCAAATGTGACTATCAGGTGGTGCAGAGCCTCTATCGCAAGGGTCTCATCTATTTGGATGTGCCCATTAGCGGCGAGGATCGAATTTGTATACCGCCGTTGCGTAACTTTGTCATGAATCGCGTCAGTGGCGATTATTTCGAGAATTTGCTGTACAAGATCTTCGTGAGTGCCGATGAGCACATGAGCATTGCGGAACTGGCGCAAATGCTGCAACTGGAGCTGGATGGCGTCAAGCAGGCGGTCAGCTTTATATGCCGCCTCGGCTTTGCCCAGCGCAAGCATACGGAGCACGAGTCTCAACAGTATCACGCTAGCTGGGCAACCTACAATGAGCAGCAGCTGCCGCAAACGCCGCAGATTACGCCGCTCAACTACAATGTGTATGCCAGCAGCAGCTTTGACTTTGAGCAGCCGCAGTCAAGTCCCAAGACGCCAAAGCAGGAGAAAGACAAGGACAAGGACAAGGATAGCAGCTCCATTGGCTATCTGTCTTCGGATGGCAATACCAGCGACTTTAGCTTTGCCAATATGGTGACGCCTCCAGCAGCCGCACACAACGGCAACAACAGCGATGAGCAGGAGCTTAGCTCCGAACTGGAGGATGTTAGCGAGCGCACGACCACCACAAAGGCAACATCTGCCGCATCCGCAGCCGCAGTCGCAGCCGCCAAGAGTGGCAAGCGTGTCGGCTTTTTATTTGACTCAACACTTACAGCATTCCTGATGATGGGCAATCTGTCGCCGGGCCTGAAGAATCATGCCGTCACCATGTTCGAGGTGGGCAAACTATGCGAGGAGAGTCTCGACAGCTTTCTGGCCGAACTGGAGCAGGTCTCGCTGCTGGATGCCGAGGGCGAGGGCGATGTCTCTCGCTATTTTGCGCACGCAGTAATATTGCGCTCCACCATCTGTTCGCTGCGTCCGTTGCTGCCCGGCGGACTCGATCTGCTGCGACTGGAGTGCCTGGAGGGGCTCGACTGGCAGACGCGCGACCGTGTGCTCGATAAGAAGTACAAGTTCATCGTCTCGGCAACGCCACTGACGGCCACATTGAGTCACATGTTCAGCATTCCGTTCTTTGGCCAGTTTGTGCGCAGCTCCGATGCGTTGCCGATGTGGAGCAAGCTATTCTACAACCATATCACGGGTGAGTAGCCTGCCTCCTGCTCCTAGCTAGACTCATTGAAACTGTAATATTGCAAATCATTGCCAGGCTATGGGCCGCCCAGCTTGCTGTTGTGCCGCGGCACTGTGCTCAAGTCGCTGCCACGTCTCTTTTTGGGCTATGGCAAGCTGCTGGTGAACATACTCCATTCGGACGCATATGTGCTCAACACGGAGAACTTTCGCAACCTGAACGAGCAGCTCAAGAACGGATGCGTCCTGCTGCAGGGCTATGGCATAAGCACCGCTGGCCAGCTGCACTATGAATCATTTCCATTCCAGGTCTCGGATGCCGGCCAGGCCAAATGGAGCACGCATCGTGCTGTGCAAAAGCTGGCCACACATTTGGATCTGCGCCAGCAATGTGGCTACATAACATTCCTGAATACGGGCGTGCCCGATTTGGGCTGCGACGAGTATGAGCTGCAGGTAAAGCTGAAGCTGCCGCAGCGCAAACGCCCGTCGCTGCCCGCCGCCACCAAGTCAAATGTGCCAAACGATCAGCTGACCAGCTTTCAGCTGAAGAGTCCCGACGAGAATCATTTTGCAACAACGCCGGAGCACGGTCCAGCAAACGACTACACCTCGGCGGACTGCAACCAGCTGCTGGCCAGCGAGCTGGCCAAATGCAGCGACAGCAGTCGCGCCGAGCTGCTCTCCCAGAGCTCCGTGGAGCTGCCCATTGGCGATGCGTTTGCAGAGCCGGAGCCCAGCACCGAGGAGTGGACGCTGCTGGATGTTAACTTTGGTGTGCCGCTCTTCGATGTGGACACAAATACGCGCATCTGCGAGCAACTGGTGCGCCAGCTCAGCAGCGATGCCAATCTGCAGGCGCTGCCCGCTTGCGCGCAGCAGGCCCAGCAGCTATTCCTCGAGTTTGTGTGTCAGTGCCTGTACTTTGAGGATGATCCGTCGACGCCGGCCCAGCTGCACGAGCCACTGCAAGCGGCCAGAGCCTTACCGCATCCGCGCATCAATCTGGCCTTTGAGAATGGACGCGTCGGCTACTGGAACGGTCGTTAAAGGGCGCCTCACTTAAGTTTCATGCATTCCAGCTGCCCCACGCCAGGCCCAGTACAGTTTACAAGTATTTTTTGTATGTCTCCCGCCCCCCGCCTCTCCTCGCTCCCACCCTACCCCAACCCAACATAAATTTTTATCAGTTTTGCCTTTTGTACAGCTCCGAGCTTTATAGATATTTATATAGAAATACCTTATCGGCCCGCCAACCCATATATTCCGTTTCTTATTAGTTCTGTAAGTTCGGCAAAGTGGCAATATCCAATCGGAGGCAAAAAAAAAAAAACAAAATACACCATATATATATATATATGCATATACACACACATTACAGATGTATGTCTAAATAAATGCAATTTTAAAAACATATATATATATTTGTTTGCAGCTGAAATCGATCGGAATATATGCTTATGGCATACGAGTTGAGTCTCAAGGAATCCCGTCTGGCAATAATGCTCGGTCACGAGACCAACTATCCTCCTGGATTTTCAAGGCATTGGAAGTGGGTTTAGCAATTATCTCTTTTATTAATAAAACATTGTTCGTTAGCTCTTTGATACTCTGTTTGTAGAAATCATTCTGAGCTCTACTGAGAGCTCGATGACCAGTTCATTATGTGGGCTTTGTTTTTCCTGCAGTTGCTTGTCAGTCAGTCAGTCAGTCAATAAGTCAGTCAGTCAATAAGTCAGTCAGTCAATAAGTCAGTCAGTCAGTCAGTCAGTCAGTCAGCCAGTCAGTCAGTCAATAAGTCAGTCAGTCAGGACAAACAGTTT
Source organism: Drosophila novamexicana (assembly GCF_003285875.2). Taxonomy (NCBI): domain Eukaryota; kingdom Metazoa; phylum Arthropoda; class Insecta; order Diptera; family Drosophilidae; genus Drosophila; species Drosophila novamexicana. Next base: position 3,129,279 of record NW_020824766.1, read on the forward strand.
AATATACAGCGATCCAGTGTAAAAACGTTCGACAAAAAAATTTAGGTTCGTCTTCGTGTTGCAGGCTGTACATATGTTGGAACCGGCCGGATCGGATCACAATATCATATAGGAACCGATCCTTATCTTGACCAAACTGGGTATTTATAAGTTTCAATATGTTTCCTAGATATTCTATCAACATCGGAGCTCAGTGTCATATCGAGAATCGGTGGAAAGTTGAATTTTTACCAAACTCACGACTCGCATTACTAACTGGCCTTTTTCCGAATACACATAAAATTTATCGATATCACGTATCGATTTCGATAACTTATCGATTTCGATAACTTATCGATTTCGATAACTTATCGATTTCTATAACTTATCGATTTCGATAACTTATCGATTCCGATACACATGAAAAGTATGGATTGGCACTTAGCTACATTTAATTTCATCTAATTTACACATTGCATTTGGATTTATATGGCTTCTATTGCTGTTTGGCACGTAGCTCTAGGCTACGTTCCCAGATCCAGTCCAGAGCCAGATTGGCTGGCGGCTGCCGGCTGGTTGATCCGATGCCTGTGCGAGGCCAGCTGGGCGCGGGAGAGCACGCTGCAGTCACAGGTGGTGCAATGGTAGTGGGTGTGCCGCAGCGCATAGCTGCAGGCGGTCGACTCGCAGGACTCGTTGCTGGCGAACTTGCGAAAGCCAGCCGAACGCACGTACTCCAGCCGCAGGTGCAGGCGACGATGGGCCACCACCTTGTTGGAGTCGGTGCACACGTAATCGCATTTACGGCAATGGAAATGCGACGATTTCTTTGGAGCGGCGCCGCCCAAGACGCCCAGGCTCTTCTCTAAAAAGGGGCAGAAGGAATATATGCATATTAGGGGCATGGTCAAGGCCGCCAACAAAAGCTGCGCACCTACCTGTCGTCGATGCCGACGTGGGTGTGGCCGTGCTTGTGGGCGTGGCATAAGAACAGTCAGGCACGCCGCAGCGCATGTTGGCGCGATATTGGCGAAAATCATCGCCCATGAGGGTGTCCATGCGCTCATGGCGCGCCGTGTGCTGCACGAAGCGCGTCTTGTCGCAGAAACTGTAGTGGCAATCCCGCCGATTGCAGTGGAAATGCGACTGATGATTCCGATAGCCGCAGCGCTCGAAGCCGCAGTCCTCGTTGAACCGGAACTTGAGGTAGCCCGTGGGTATGTCCTGTTCCCGCGCCCGCTTGCCAACCGCTTGCCGACCAGCCGTAGGAGTCGGATTGGGCGCGGGCGCGGGCGCAGACTCCTCCGCTGGGCTTATGCCTGGCGCTCCGGCTGTTGCCGCCGCGGCGGCGGCTGCTGCAGCAGCGACAGCGCCCGCTGCCGCCGCATTGATCAGCAGCATCTTCTGCTGTGCGGCATTCTCCAGCAGCAGACGCATGTCCAGCCCGGCTGGCTGGCTGGCCGCGGCCAGAAAACTGGGCAGCAGCACCTGGCGCTGGTATAAATCCAGCAGCTGCTTAAACTGCATTTGCAGCTTGAGACCCGTCTCCGGCTCCGCGCGTGCCTCACTTGCCGCCGTCGCTTGGGTGGCGCGCATGCTCAGATCTTCCGGCTGCTCCGTGCTGCAGTCTGTGCTGCCTGGCGGGCAGTACGTGGTGGGCGTGGTATCTGCCGTTTGGGCTGAGCTTGCGTTCTCCGGATAGAAGGTGCCCGCTGCGCGCACAACTTGAAGCAACAATTCCCCAATAATCATATCAATCAGCATATATATATATATATATGGGGTTTACGTACCGGAAACTCGCTCCTGGCGCTTGCTGGATGCAGGTGTCTGTGTGCCGGGCGCGCTGAACATTAACTGAAATCAAAGAACTCTAGAATTAACAAGGAAATCAAGAAGGAAAGGCTTACTTCGGCACGCCGCACATTAAATACCCTATCCTAGGACAACTAAATGATATAGTTGTCCGATATTGATAAGACTTTGAATATATATAAGAGAACCATAGTGAAACGAATAAATGTCCAATACGTTCAAAATGTCTTGAAAACAAATAAGTTTTCCATAGAAAATCTCATTTTCGACCGATCGTTCCTATTGCTATATGTTAGTATTCTGATATTGAAAAGATATAAAATAAATATATAAAATAAAATCCTAAAAAAGATATCTTGAAAAATAGAAAAGTGTTTTATGGAAAAACTTAATATTCGACCGACCGTTCCCATGGCAGCTATATGACATAGTGATAATAATATGGATAAGATTTTGTAGATATATATAGGGACACATAGATATATACATATATATATATATAGAGCTTATTTTTGGTTAAAACATCTAGAAAAACAAAAAAGTTCTCCATAGAAAAACTGATTTTGGACCGATTATTCCTATAGAAGCTAAATGATATAGTTGTTCGATTCCGCCGATTCTCTTTTTCTTTAACCAGATATCCGAACCGAACTGAGACTCCAAAATTTAAGCAAAATCTTATGGAATAAATAGATCATATAGGTCCCATTGGAACCGTCAGTCAATAATCTAGAAAAAACCTTTTGGTGTCTTGGTATACATGGGCATACATTCCCTCAGCTGCTTCTGTATGTTATTCATTGCCGTGATCCTCACCTGAACTGGGGAGCTTCTCTCGGGCAGATCCCTCGTCAAAGTGTTTGTCGTCTTTTCAATGCCCGGACTCGGGCTGCGCACACTCGCCAGACTCCTGTGCGGGTCCACAGTCCAGGCGCGTGCTCTCTTCCTGCTGCTGCTGCGACTAGGTGTGAGATCTGTGGCACTCGGTTCAACAGCTCGCAGGGTAGCGAGACGCTCCTCGGCGACATCGGAAGTGGATGTTGCCAGGCCGCAGGCCGTGGCCTGATCATTTTTCTCCAGCTTGAAACTGGTGAAAATGGCTTGTGGCGAAAGCTGAGCCTGCCAGGAGATGCAAAAAATAATCATTATCATAATAATATTTATCAATTGTTTAACATTTAACAAACAAGTAAGAGCTTCTAGTCGGGAGCTCCCGACTAGGGGATACCCTGAACCCTCTTTTTCCAATACCAAACGCAGCTTGCGCTCGTTTGTAAATATAAAGATAAATTAAAGAAAAAAAAGTTCCCTTGGCAGGGTTCGAACTTGCGGCCGCCTCTAATCAACAGCCAAGCCAATAATAAATCTTAATGAGAAAACAACGAATTAAAATAGCAGCACAGAAAACAGTTCAATCGCAATTGCAATGCTGTTGATAGAAAATGCGCATGAATGTGTGTGTGTACAGAAATTCCTGCTTTAGAGCCAAGTTAAAAGTTTTTTGGGCAGCTGCATAAAATAATGAGATCATGGCAAACATTTATTGTTTTAGGGATTATATTGCCAGAAAAAAACTCCCTTATTATTAATCTGTTCTGGCCACCTTCTTTGAATTTCTTTGGGTAGTTGACGTGTTCTTCTTGTTGTTGTTGTTGTTAGTTTCGGATTTATGACAAACAGCCGCAACCCGTTTATTATTTCCGAAATTACTGTTAATGTTTATTGTTGGCCCAAAATGTCACTATTTAAATTTTGTACACGCATCAAAATCAATAATAATAATCAAAAATAATAAAATAAAACCCAAATACAACAAAAAAGAGAAACCACAAAAATATATTGGAAAAGCGATATTGTAATGCCAACGTCTGAATACCCTAACTCTAACGAATGAAAGTTTTTAAAAGTCGACAAAGGTGCAAAATTTTCGAAGAATCTAAAAATTTGATAACTCGAGAAAGTTTTTAGAAATGCCAAAATTTTCCCTATATCACATATTCCCAACATCCCTATATCACATATTGCCAGAGCATGTAGAGTATAAATATGAGGGCATCCATAATTAATAATTACTCCAAAAGATTGAAAAAGACAATGAAACGTGTTTGGCTTTACCTGATAAGTTGTCACACACGCACACACACCCCGCATATAGACCCATTCATATAAGTACACACACCTTATATGATTAAATACAATATATAGAAGTTATTGTAGTTGTTGTTGTTTCGTTCCGTTTAATCGTCATATTCGATTGTCGATGGCGGTCACCGAGGTTCGCCATGAAAGTAATCCAATAATTTACAATTGCATTTCAATATTGAGCAGCTTTATTTTTGTAAGCCTTGCTTCCATTCAAGTTTTAAATTGGACACAAATTCTAGCTTTGCATACCTATCTTTCTCTCCACAAGCCTAACTTGAATTCATGAAAATCGCATAGAAAGGCAATACTTAGGTGAGAGCGAGAGGCGTGTAAGAGAGAGAGCTTAATATTAAGCATTAACCAAAACGCCTATTATTTGTTTAGTCTGAAAGCCTTGCTTCCATTCAAATTTCAAATTGCAGACTCTCTCTCTCGCACGCACAAATTCTAGCTTTGCATTCCTATCTTTGAATTCATGAAAATCGCATAGAAAGGCAATAATCAGCTGAGAGCGAGAGGCGCGTAAGAGAGAGAGAGAGAGAGAGAGAGAGAGAGAGAGAGAGAGAGAGAGAGAGAATGAGCTTAACATTAACCATTAACCAAAAAGCCTATATCCCAAACTTAACTTCAATTTCTGGATTACTTGACGGGATCCGAACTATTTTCACGTACCTTCCGAATGTAGGTCTATAGCTCTCATTCGACTTTGGCTTATTTCCCAAAAACAAAATAAAAATAAAATAAAAAAGAGAATACCGCAAAAGGCAATGGACAAAATATTTATTCAAATTATTCGATTCACACAGACAAAACACACACGCACACACGATTCACAAAGCCAAGTACAATTGTATGTACCTGCCCGCCCATCAAAGTCTCCGGCCAAGAGGCTGACGCGTGGGCTGTGTAATCGTAGGCACACATACACTCACACACACACACACACACACACGTACGCACTTGCGTGTGCATGTGCCGACAAACTGGGCTCAAAAATGTAGAAATTATGAAAATGACAGTTAAAAGCACAAAACGTTCGACGCGCTAGGGATGGGCGGCACAGGTCGAGGAGAAGGGGGGAGGCCGACAGACGGGCAAGTGAAATAAATGCGGAAACACTCGTTGTCAATATTAATATGACGAATATGGCAAAAACCAAATCCGAAAACTCAATTCAACACACGGCACATAAAATGCCACATTAGGCCCCAACGACGCGGCCCTCTGGAAATCCATCGCGACGCGACGCGACGCGACGCGTCGCAGCACGCAAATAGGCGCAAATTCCTAATTACAATGAATGCGCCAGTGTGTGTGTGTGTGTCTGTGTGTGCATGTGCAAGTGTGTTTGCCTGTGTGCATCGTGGACAAACCGAAAAGGAACAAACAGCAGCAGGCGACAAAATCTTATCGAACGATCGCAACAAATTCAAAGAATACTTTCATAATCAAATATTAAGCCTAAGATTTAACATGTAAAGAATATATTCTATTAATACGATAATATAAGCTCAAGAAGTTCCCATCGGCCTGTTAAGAATTGAAAGAGAACAAAAAATGCGGTTCGACATTTCCAACAAGAGCCTTAAGAGTGTATTTCGAGCACTTGCACGCGCCTTTAACCGTTTGATATTGTCGCTTCGAATTGTAACGGTATCTTCGAAGTTCGAAATTAAAATTGTAGGAGAGACGGGCGGCGATGCCGAAAATGACAAATCAGTTGCAAATCGTTTCCTGTCAGCTGACGACGTCGAAAGAGCTGCGGTTTTTTTGTTGCGCTGTTTTTTTTTTGGCGCCGAAAAGAATGCTTGTTAGATACTTGTGTGCAAAGTGTGTATAGTGTGTGTAGTGTGTGTAGTGTGTGTAGTGCAGTGTAGTGTGTGTAGTATAGTGTAGTGTGTGTAGTGCGTTGTAATTTTTATATTTCCAAAAAGTTATGAAAAGTTCAAAATTTAGTTGGCGTACCCCAAGCTGCCTATATATATATGTATGTGTGTGTACATATATACAAGTTATAGAAAGGAGAGCGCGAGAGAGAGAGAGAAAAGATGGCGAATGCAAGCCAAATTGCGGTGCTTTATTTTTTTTGTTTTTTTTTTTGTGTCTTTTTAACGAATTCATTCTAGTGAATATTCGCATGAATGAAGGCGCTTTCGAAGACTGAGTAAATAACGGTAAGTAAAATATTTCTCTTAAATTGGCGCAAACGTACAATTTGACTATAAAGAGAAAGGCATAGGAAAATGAAAGTTCCTAAAATGCAGGCAAAGTGCGAAACTTTTTAAGATAGCCAAGTAATTTAATAAATGCTCTTGAAAATGTTAAAAATAACAATGAAAAAAAATACGATGTCAATTTTATCAGATACAAATTACTGAAATCAAGTTTTGAGTAAATTATGCGTCAAGTAAATAAATAAAAAAATAGGTAAATAAATACATTTATTAGTAAATATTTTCAAGAACAATTATGTCGGATTGTATCAAAAACAAGGCAAAAAAATGCTCTGCTTAAATTAAATTTTTAAGTAAAATAATTATTAAAATTAAGTGATAAATTGAAAACATTTGCGACTAACTTCTATAAACTTTAATATGCTTATTATTATAAACTTTAATATGCAAAGTTTTGCACTTGACAAGAAGACATGAAACTTTCTTATAAGAACTTCTAAAAGCTTGCGATTGCTTCTATGATTCTTTCTTAATGATTTAGATTTGTTTCAACAATCAACATTGACTTTCAACTCAAGTTTCAAGCTGCTTTTACACACACACAACACACGCATTAGCTGCTGCAGCTTTTTGCCTTAACGCGCGCCGGCAAGCTTTCAAAAGCTCACTAATACAATTACGACAGACACACGCACACAAGCGCACACAAACTAAAATCACAATTTAAAGCCTTTTATTACTGTTCCTAATCGAAGGTTCGTTCAGATATTGAGTTAGTTTTATGTGAGTTTAGTCAAGGGTTCTTACTTACGCTCTTATAGACTTCCACGAAGCGATTCTTTGGCGGTCTGCCGCGTTTGCGATTGAAGAAACCATCGATTGAGGTGATTTGCGTGGCCTGAGCCGGCGGCGACTCCTCCACATCAGCTCCCACTTCTGAGTTGGGCTCCATGCCGCGCCCCAAAGGGTTAAGGGCACGTGCTGAGTGCGACACGAAATAGAAGTGGGGGCAACTGCGAAAATTCAATTGCAAATTGATACGTTGCGAATCCGAATCCAATTGCCAAACACTTTTTAGCCAAAAATGACTCATGACAAGCGCAGGGTCAGCTGGAAGGGGGCTTAAGCTGGCGCCAGTCAGCAAAAAGACAGAAAACAAAAAACAACTCAAAGCAGAAGGTTAAACGATCCGCTTCTGGCTAAAGCCGCGGGCCAACACTTGGCCCATACTTTGGCGCTTCATATTGCATAAAAGCCAAAAACAAAACTCAAGCCTCAATGCGGTTGAAAGACCTGGCCAGAGTCCAAATTGACTCCTGTGTTTCTATCGCTGCACTGCATCTGCATCTGTCTTTGGACCTGGCCCAAAGGGACCACCAGCACGGTGCTGGCCCTGGCCGATTCCACGAATTGTTTGCATATGAATCATATTAAGGCTAAAGATAGGCACCAATTTTTGCCAAAGGACTTTGAATGGGGCTTTATTCAGCTGCATTTGAAATAAGTGTTGAAAAACGGTAAGGAAAGCCCTGACAAATCGGTTTAGATTCGTATGCAAGGTGTAGAAAAGTTTTTGAAAATTAGGAAAAGGGTTTACCAAGTCTAACCAAGATTATGTAAAATATGTAAGTCTTTTCTGTACATATAAAAATTAAAAAAAAAAAAATATGGGCATCAAATCCGCGTGAATTTGATTAACAACTGTATTTGGCACATTAATCATATTAGGTCGGGCAATGCCGGGTAATTTCAGTGAGACTAGGGTTCAAACGGCAAATAAATCAACAAATTTCTTTATCAATTGCATTTGGCACATTAATCATATTAGGCCGGGCAACGCCGGGTAATTGCGCTCGTACTTTTTGGTCAACAAGCACGAAAATTAACTTTAAAGTTGATGCAAATAATTCAAACAATTTCATTAGCAACTGCATTTGGCGCATTAATCATATTAGGCCGGGCAACGCCGGGTAATTTCCACTACTATTAATCAAAATATCGAGCATGAATTTGTGGCATACACAAAGCTAGTAAATAGAACTTTGATTGTAATCTTTGGGTTTCGTTTATAATAAGACAATTGCATTGTTTATGAGAGGCAAGAAGAAGAAGTAGAAGAAGAAGAAGAAGCTTATCTCGTGGGCGACAATGTCAATTACACAGTTATTAAGTTGACTAATTGGAGCTGCGAGTCCTGCTCTGGCCTAGCCGCGCCCAGTTCCTGCAGATAAACGATCTCTGCTCATTTATTGGTATCCACACACACACACACACACACACACACACACAGAGTCATTAGTCGAAGCTCAAAGAAAATGCCGCAACAGGAGACTTAACAAAAGACTAGATTTCTGAGATAACGTTGACATTTCGGCAGGGCAAGGGCAGCTTATCTGTTATACATATCACAGTTGCACACACACACACACACGTGCACCTACCTAACATAGAACTAGCACATTATTTTCACATAAAGCTCAGCTTGTTTTCAATTGTTAGTGCTGGAAAATGCAATAGGACAACAAACACAAAACACAATACACACGCGCGCGCGTCGTAACAGTAAACGGTTAACACAGAAGCAGCGCAGCGAAAACGCGTCCGCAGGCGCCAAGCAACGTACGACGAGTGACGACGAAGGCTGCGCAAGAGCAGAAACGCGAAGCCGACGCTGCGCAACGAACGTTGAGCGCATCGTTTGCTGTCAGCCGATTGGCACAACGAAAGCTCGGAGAGCAGCGAGCGCGGGAGCCTAGCTGCTATTGGTCGCAGCGCAGCTGGTGTGTGTCTGGGCTAAAAGCGAGCGACGCATGCGCTTAATTTTGATTTAGACACGCGCTAGCCGAGACACACAACACAGTACGTGGCGCTTTTAGAACGTTAGCCGAGACACACACAGCATGCCTAAGCTTTTAGCTCAATTTGATAGTTCTAAAATGCGTGCTTTTCACATTTAAAAAATTTGTTTTATTTTTTTTGTAGTTTTTTTTTGTTTTTATTTTTTACTCAACTTTTACACAGAGAAAAATGAAATTGCAGTTTGTTTTTTTTCGCATTTGTTTCTTACATACACATACATATACATATACATATATATATATATGTATATATAGTTTATATTTTGATTAATTAAAATTTGTTAAATTGCTAGAATTTGTTAAGCGCTACTAAAGTTTAAATTTGTTGTTGTTGTGTTTGTTGTCTTTACATACATACTTGTATATATATATATATATTGTATATATAAATAATATTGTTTTTGTATTCAACATTTTGTCTCGCTTTCTTTTCATTATTTAGATATAATATATGGAAATTGTTAAACATTATTTACTCACACATATATATGGATATATATTTATGTGTAGCTACTCGATTTACAACATTTAGTTCATATATATGCCCAACTGATAACAAAATGACAATACACTGAGAAGAAACGGTCGTGACTTTGTTTTCTTTGCAAACAAAAAAAATGCCCAAAAAAAAAAAACAAATAAATTGTTCTAGTTTTCTGTATTAAATCACAAGGTGGGATAATCGCTTAAATACATATTTTTTAATTTTTTGAATAGATCAAAAATCTTTTAAGGATGTGTGTAGGTAGGGAGAAGGGGGTGGGTGTGGGGGGTTGGGCTAGGGCGTGGAAAATTAGGACTCTTTTAGTTTTCTATTTTCTTTTTAATTATTTGATGTGCTCTGCTCTAAATATCTGTTAGTACATAAATTATGTGTGTTTTTTTTTTTGTTTTCGTTTACATTAAGAAGAATTCACTAGAAATATTATAATTATGTTTTTTCTCAATTGATTTTGTGTGTTTTTTTTTTTGTGTAATTAAATATATATTTTGTTCGGTTTACTTGAGGCGTTTGCTAATTGATTGATTATTGTTGATTAATTTGTTGTTAATTTCGAGTTTTGTTTTGTTAATTAATTGGTTCCCGTTAGACACACGCACACACGCACACACACACACATGCATGCACTACGTATTATTTTCATAGAGTTTAGGTATTATGTAAAAGTTCCACACACACACACACACACACACACACACACGCACATGTATACATATATATATAACTAGTTTTATCATTAGTTTTATTTAACCGTATATCATTATTGTTTACAAATACTTTGAGGAGCACTGGACGTGTCTAAGATTCATGTTCTTTATACATTTCACACGCATCCAATTTGGAGAACGACAAATCAAAATTTGTTTTGTTATAAACAAAAAAAAAGCGCTTAACTATTTAAAGCGTTGCGTTCTACGTTTTTTTTTTATTTTTCTTGAAGCACAAATAAAACAAATTGTTTAATTGGCAAATTATATTTTAAGTTCTACAAATTAAAAGTTTTACATTTTATTTAAACAAAAAAAAGAAACCCAAAATTGTCAACTGTTTTTTTTTTCTTTTGTTTTTGTTTTTGTTTTGTTTTGTTTTCGTTTCTGTTTTTTATTAAATAGATCACATTCATGGTTCTATTTTTTTCACTTGCTTTTTATGTTCACATTGTTTATAACTTTTTACCTTCTTTTAATACATTAAATACGCTTCTTTTTTTTCTTTAACTTTTTGCTGCTCTATTTACATTTTTTTTGTGTGTTTTTTTTTTAAGAAAATGCAAATTTGTTTTTTTATTTTTTATAAAATAATGTTTTGTTTTTTTTTTTGCTTAAAATATTCTTGCAGAAAGTTGAAATATTCTTAAAAACAAAAAAAAAAATGTTTGTGCAGCTTTTAAATGGAATTATTTTTAAGCACATTTTTACATATTTTTTTTTTTAACTTTTTTTCCAAAAAATTATTTTTGTTTTTAAAAATTCAAACAAAAAAATGGTGTAGAAATTTGAATAAAATTAACATGTTAATTTAAAAAAAAACGTAAACAGTTTTTGTAAAATTTTGAGCGCAATTATTTTGAATAAATTTGTAAAATTATTTAACATTTCTGCAAGAAAATTTTCAAAGTTTTACAACATTTTTAACGAGATCTTTTTTTTTTGTGAAAAGTGGGGGGGGGGGGGGGGGGGGGTGTTTATTTTGAAGAAATAAATAAATTCTGTTTTTGCACGTGTGTGTGTGTGTGTGTGTGTATAAATTATTTAAATGTACTTTAGCTTAAATTTGTCATATACTTTGATTGAAATGTTTTTTTTTTATTTGTTTGTTTTTGCAGCTACAAAAGTTTTTGAATCGGCTTTTAGAATTTGTTATTAATTAATTTGTGTGTTTTTTTTTTTAATATTTGTTTTTGTTTTTGTTTTACGCTACTCTATAAATTATTTTAAAATTTATTAACACAGATGACTTTATAGATTTTCCAAACATTTGCTTCAATTTTTTTGTTGCCCAATTTAATTTTTTTTCCTTTCAAATTTTTACGCACAAATACATTTAGCTGCCCCACAGTACATATATATATTATTAAGCATATATATATATTATTTTTGTAGCCAATTTTAAGTTTTTCTGTCATTTTTGTAATTGTTTAATAAACTAAACTACAGTTAAATACACAGCTACACACATTGAATTCTCTGCGTTTCGTTTCTTTTTTTTTTTTAATATTAAAATCTTAAGCTAGAAACACATCAAATATTATAAATATTTCATATATATATATAGATATATTGTATATAGGGCTAGAGTTTGGAACTCTGCACAAGAAAAATGTTTAAATAAAGAATGAAAAGAAGAAGAAAAATAATAATAAAGAATATAATTTAATTTTGTGTGAAGATTACGAGAACTTAGTTGGGATTAAAGTTGGATTTCATTGAAAACAAATCAAATTTAAATCTCAAATTATTCTTTACTCTTCTTTTAAGTATGTGTGTGTGTGTGTGTGTGTGTGTGTGTATTTGTGTTTCAATATTCATAATTATTATATAATATCACATCAACTTTGTTTTTTTTTTATTTATATTTTGTTGTTTGCAGCTGCTTCCGCTGCTTCTTCTTCTTCTGCTCTGCCTCTTCTTCTTCGTCTGCCAACTTCTCTTAAATATATATATATGTATGTATATATATTTCATATAGAGTTTTTATAGCCTAATAAGATCGTGAAGAAAAACATACATACATATTCCATATATATATATATATATATATGATCAACTACTATATAGAAATTTGTATTTGCTCTCTCGCTCTCTCTCTCAGCTGATACACACATACTCTCATACATAGCTTATACGATTAATACTCTCTTTTCTCTTACATTTTGGGTAGGTTTTGTTGTTTTTGCCTTTTTGCTTTTGCGTTTAAAAACGGTTAACCGACAACCGTTATTTTGTTTTTTAAGTTTCTTTGTTTTTGTTTTTTTGTTTTTTAACAATATTTGCAATATTTTGTGTATTGTTTTCGTTTGATTTTGGTTTTTTTTTTTCAAAAAGTTCCTTTTTTGTTTTTGTTTTCTTATAAGCCAAAAAGTCAGTCCAATAAGAGTTTTGAGTTGCCTGCAACTGCAGTTGATTTGTTTTGGGATTTTTCTCAAAATACATAATTGTGGTTGGGTTTGTTTTTAATCCTCCTCCTTCTCCTCCTCTTCTTGTTCTTTTTTGTTGAGTTGATTTGGGTTGTGTTGAATTGTGGTCCAAAGTTTGCCTCTTTACGGGTTGTTTTTGTTAATATTATAATTATTTAAATATTTTGTTTGTTTTTTTTTGGATGGGTTTCGATGGAGACGCAGACGTGAGGTTCTTGCTAGGCTCTGCTGCTGCTGTTCTTCTTCTTCTGCTTCTTCTTATTCACCATTTACTTATTCGGAGGGATTGTGTAATGAGTCGAGTGCAGCGCCACGCCCCTTTTGCACGCCCACGGCCAAGTCTACCACGCCTTCCCATTTGCCTCATATGATGCTGCCTCTGCTCGGCGAGTAGAGCTTGTTCTTGGTCAAAGTAAAATCGGGACTGATCATAATCGTATTGCTGCGCGTTAAATTTCTGCAAGAGAGAGGGGCGGGGGGGAGTCATTTAAGTAACAGTTGCTTTGAAAGCTTTTCCGTGCGCTTACTTGAGAAACTGCGGCAGAAGGGAGGTCCAGCCGCTCTTGTCCTGCTTCAGCGTCAGATAAAGCTCGAATATGGAGACCGTCTCCGGATCCACCTTGAACGAAGCAATGCGCCTGCAGATGAACAACAACAAAGAGCTTTAGTTTTCTCTTAAAGAGAGCGAGAGCGAAAGCTGCCACTGCTGATCCTCTCTCTTACCTGACGTTGTTCGGCTCGCTCTCGAACTCTATGAATATGGTGCAGGCCCGCTCGCCGCACGGCTCCCGCTCCGACATGCGTATTATTTCGGCAGCAATGCGCGACATCAGATTGTTGGGCAGCGTCACCTCGGTGCAGTCCAGATGCTGGCTCTTGGCGTCGCGCAGCTTGGCCTGCAGCTGCTGCGAAAGCTCCTGCACGGCAGCCGGGTTCACATCGTCCAGATTGTCAATGGCGCCGAAGCGTGCCGCCGACGTCGACTGCAGCGGCGACGCGGGCAGCGTGGCCGGCGGACCTGCCTGCAGAACGTTTGACATATATGCGGCGACAGCGCTGCCGCCGTTGAGCATATCAAAGCTGGCCGCCATGGGGGATGCGGGCGGTTTGGCGGCCGCAGCCGATGTGGCTGAGGCCGAGGCTGTTGAGGAGAGGCGCGGCCGCGTGTTGAGCGCCTGATGCTGACGCATATGCAGCACAGACGCCGGATGGCCATCCACAACATCAGCTTCCACGTCCACGTCTACGTCCACGTCGACAATGTCCACGTCAGCCACGTTCACCTCTGCGGCTGCGGCTGCCGCTGCCGTTGCAGTTGCTGGTGCCGTTAGCGGACTCGTCCAGTCTGCAATACAAGGATATGGAACAAAAGCGCACAAGTTTAGTCACAAAAACATCGACCGGCGAAATGCAAACGACGACAAAGATGAAACGAAACCACAAAAAATAAAGCAGACACGAAAAAAAAACAGCTGATGTCTGCGTTGCCACCGGCAAAAGCCTTGCAATAATTCCCACTCTCGTTCGCGCGCGCTCTCTCTCTCTCTCTCTCTCTCACACACACACACATGCGAAGAGCTTGCGCAAGCTCGCAATTGCACTCATGCACTGTGCGCAGGCTCGTCAACACACTCAAGCGCTTCCAGGGCGCGGGCGGGGGGGTCGACTGAAATCACCTGGCAACAACAGCTGGAAAATCAGCCGTTCGCCTAAGCACAGCCCGTTAAAGCAGTCAACCAGCCATCATTAGGTAATATGTTTGTGTGCGTGTGTGTGTGTGTGTGAGTGAAGCTCGTTGCGCTCTTTTCTCCCCCACCCCCCTTCCCACATCACTTTATGAGCCAGAGGCCTCATCGTTTCCAGCTGACGATTGCGCGTCCGTCTTCATCCGTTTTGTTCGCTCGTTCGTTAGTCAGCAGTTTCTTTTGGGCTTTGCCTTTGCCTTGCCATGCAATTGCTGTTGCTGCCCCCCCCCCCCCCCCCCCCTCCCCCGCCGAGCACTTCCACAACCATGCTTTATGTGTCTTCTCTGCCGTTTGCCTTTGGCTGCACAGTTTTATTTTTATTTTCGCTGTTATTTTAATACTGAAGCATACAAATACAAAAGCTAAGCTGTGCACAGCAGCCGTACAGTGGGCAGAAGTGCGGATTTGAACATTTAACAATTTTGTATAACATAAACATATATTCATCATTTCGACAATAACAAATGTGTTCTTTTCCCTTTAATATCAAGCATTTTCTTCTGCGGTTTCATTTTCTGCTCGCAGCTTTCAATTTTCTACCACTGTACTGTTGGCAGCCTATTGTGTTTATCTTTTTACATAAATAAATGCATGCGTATGTGTGCTTGCTGGAGTGGGTTTTGTTTAAGGTGCCCGTAGCATGTAAATAAAAACAGTTAAATATCTTACTGTTGTCCCATGCTTTGTAATATGCACAAATTAACCACTTGGCTTGGCTCAACGATGTCATGTAATTAGCGCTGCAACTCTTTCAGCCTTGCCTTCCCTCTGCCCACACATACATACATACATATGTATGCCGCAGTGCCCATTCCATTGCACCCGACTGAATGGATATTGCTATCTCGTTTGCTCTCTTTATGAGCACCCGCGTAATTAAGAAATTAACGGCACATGTTTGCGGTTCTCTTTCTGTGTTTATGCCTTTCGCTGCGTTTGTCACAAATGAATGTATGCACACATACACACGCACACACACACACACGTGCTTGTCAAGTGCTGCATGAAAAGGGTTTGTATAAACTTTACAATGTAAAATCAAAAGCGAAAGCGAAAAGGAAACAGACAACGACCGCATACACATTTAATTACATACGCACGCACACACACACAAGCATGCACATTGATTTCGATGAGACCCACACAACGTCTCCCCCCCCACTTCATCGTGTCGTCTGCATGACTGCGGGCACACATCACATTTGCGGCCGTCTGTTTTATGCATTCAAAATCGGCAATAACAACAGCAAGAAGCACAGTAACAAAAACAGCCTAGCAACAGCATCAGGCTGTATTTTTATGTACGCATACACATATGCATGTATGCATGTGTGTGCATATAATTGTTGTACATCTCTTATTGCCACTCGCTCTTTGAAAACACGCACGCACACACACACACACATTCACATGTCTGCTGCTACCTGCGGCGAATGTTAAAGCTTATTTGCACTTCTTGTTGTTATTGTAAAGCCTGCGCTCAGACAGAGGCAAGCATTCAATTTATCTTTCCAACTGCACTAGATAAGGGAGGCTTAAGCTTGTGCTTGAATTGCATCATGCGTATGCGTGAGCGTGTGCGTGTGCGTGTGCTCTCGCATCGTGTGTGGCCTTGAGCTGGAGTTTTAGATAAATGGATAGGCATTTGATTGGGATTGATACCTTGGAATGAATACTTCGACCACGCGATGAATCCTCATTGAAAGTTCAATCAAAACACAATTGTGGAACACTCAAATTAACGTTTAACACACATACAGACAGTATGTACTAGTATTAGTACATACGTATGGTACGCGCTTTTATCAAACACTGACAGAATCTGTACTACAGATCAGTGTGACCATATGCTGGATGCAAGAAATCTCTCGAATTAACTTTAAAATACCAAAAAAAAGTTAAATCGAGTTTTGTGAGTGTTGAAGAAAGGCCTTAGCATTTGCTACACATTGAAAGTGTGACTGTGCAATATTTTGGATTAAAACTATCGATAACATTCGATCAAATGTAAATAACATAGCCATGTTATGATCAGGACATAGTATTTTAAGCTCATTGAATGGGTTTTTATCGAAAAATCTGTTCCCAAACCGAACTAAATCAGGCGAGGGGCGGACATGGACATAAATAATGTTTATTTGCAGGAAATTAAGTCATTTATTTAACAACATTATTCAGTTTCTAGATTCCCCAGATTGAATAGCATATGAATATGCATGACTAATTACATTCGTATGTATGTGCATGTGTATGTGTGTGTGTGTGTCCTTCGAAAAGAAAATTGCATGCGCCCAGTCAGTCATGAAATTAAATTGACTGCAAATACAAACACACACACACGCACACACACACACATTACTGCGAATGAACGAGTGCAAAGGAGACAGCCTGAGCTGTTGCCGTGCAGCTTTCAGGTCTGCCATTCGGTAAGGTGTGCATGTGCATGTTTTTGCATTTGTATTCGTATGGGCATGTGTGCCTGTGTGTGTGACGACATGTCGTTGCATGTCGCCGTCAACATAAAGCCTCTCCCCCCTCTCTCTCTCTCTCTCTCTCTCTCCGGCTGGGTGCATTTGTGAATTTTCGGCTGGTTTACATGTCCCCAGTTGCCCAGCTGGGTTCGTGTTCGTGTCTAATTTGCGGGAGTCGGAGTGTGCCTTAGCCAAGTTTTAAGTGACAGGGATTAACAGGATGTTGCATAATCCGCACGTCAGACTCGGCAACAGGATATGCTTGCCCCCATCCTTGGACTATGCACAAAAATGCATCAAGCATATTTTCGTATAATTTCAACCCAAAAAAAAAAGAAAATACACACAAGTCCCGTTATATGCAATATACACATGCATTCAGGCATGAATATGCACATATACTGGCATGTCCCGTAATTCTGAACCGGTTCTAACTGGTTCCGGATTTAGTAAATTCGACAGTTATTTCTATTAGTTAGCCCTGAGATAAACCCAACCCATAATGGAATAATTTTGATTTAGTAATTCTTGAAAGAATACCGAAAAAAAATCTTTTGAATTGTTAATTTAAATATCTAAGAAATTAATTGAAAACATCAAATAAAATGTTTTCAAATTAAATTGAATCTAAAAAAATGGGGCATAAACTTGAAAAAAGAATAGAAAAAATATTTGTTTTTTATGTGTCTCAATAAAAATTAAGCACATTTTTTAATGAATGACTATTTCAAAGGGTAACAAAAAGTTTTATCTACGAAATTCCTTGATATTCGGCAAACTTTTTTGCATTTGCTCAAGTTAAGAGATTTCGGTTTATGACGACTTTTAATGCTTTTTCTTAAATATTTTCACACTTTTAACTAAATATTTATTTAATTGCTTAATTTGTTGGCAATATTTAAAAAGTTAAATAGAACAAATTTTGGAACTTTTCTAATAAAAAATGAAATAAAATGATAAAAATTTTATCATTAAATTTCCGCTCAAAGCGGAAAGATCTTTAAATGAACAAATTTTATGCTCGATATATTCAAGAATATCTTGAATAGAAATTTTTTTTACTGTTAAAAAAACTGTATATAAATTTCGTATGCATTTTGCAATCAGAAACTAACTAGAGTGAAGCCTAACATTGGCTTGCCTGAACTTCATTGAGCAGAGTTTCGACTCTGTGTGTTTTTTTTTTTGAACGAAAACTACAACTTTTTCACTTTTCGACAACATTTGGAGTTAAAGGAAAAGGACACACGACCAAACACACACAGAGAAGGATTATGTTATATTTATAGGGAATTGCGGTACTCACCTTTTACTTTTGTTGCCCCAATGCCGCCGAATTGTTCCTGAATGTGACATTGTACCGAGAGCACTTCCATCTTCATAATCGAATCAGAATTTCTCACTCGTTGCCGTTGTCTCCAATTGGAATTTGTTGTTTGGGCAGCATTCAAGCTTTTGACTGCGATTTCTTAGCGGTTCTTGTTGTTGTTATTTGTTCGATGCGTATAGTTAAATACATATACATATGCGCGTGTGAGTGTGTGTGTGTGTGAGCGTGTGTGTGTGTATATATATGTATATATATGTATGTATTAGAAATGCACTTTAATCACAAGAATTTGATTTGATTTTTGTGTGTATGTATTTGTGTGTGTTTTGTATATATATATATATATATTATTTTATTTAGCAATTTATTATTTTATTATTTGCGATTCACGTTGTTTTACGGCACACAATTTTCTGACTGAAGCTATGGTCTCTTGTCTTCTACTTCTGCTCTCTCTCTCTCTCTTTCGCTCTCTCTCGCTTGCTCGTTTAACAAATAATTGCAAAAAGTATCAACAACTAAATTTGTTATTCTAGTTAAACATTTAAATTTAAATACATTCTAAAAAAGCCAAAAAACTGCCGCCTCGCACTCGCTCGCTCTCTCTCTCTCTCTCTCTCTCTTTCTTTCGTTCTCTTTGTAATTAACGCACAGCACTTGAAAGTTGAGTTGTTTTTGTTAATATTATTTTGTTTGTTGCCCAACAAGGAGTTCTATTAACACGCACACACACACACACATTTATGTGTCTATGCATGTGTTGGCTACTGCTGCTGCTGCTGCTGCTGCTTGCGTCGTTCCGTCTCCGTGCGTGTCGAGTGGAGCTGTTGTGTTGCGTGCGGCGGCCGCTGCTTGACTGGACGTTGAATTCGACTGCGACTACCGTCGAGGGCTCTCTGCGGACGGGCGGCCTCTGCTGGCAGCAATTGAGTCGCTCTGCTTGCTGCTCCCAACTCAACTCAACGAAACTCAACTCAACTCAACTCAAGTCAACTGCTCACAGCTGTGCTTGCAGCTGTGTACGTGCGTGTGTGTGTGTGTGAGCTATGCTGCCAGCTGAACGAAGCTTGCAACAAGAACAACAACAACAACAACAACTAGAAAACGTTGTGTGGCAGCTGGACGACACACGGCTGACGGCAGAGAGGAGAGCTTGGGCGGCAACTTCTGTGGCGGAGCAGTTTTCCAAAGCTACTATCCGGCCGGCGGTAAGCGCGTCCGCTTTTATAGCAATTTTCCGGCACGGCAGCGCTGCTGCTGCGCTGCTGCCGCTGCTGCTGCTACTTCTGCTGCTAACGAGTGAGTGACTTTTCCCCTTGGCCGTGAATTGTCATTTACTGTAAAATGCGCGAGCGCAGGCGCAAGCGTGAGAGCGAAAGCGAGCGAGTGAGTGCTTTGCCACAGCTGTGCCCCTTTTGTGCGCCAAACATATGTTGGCAAGCGGCAGCATCAGCTGTTGTTGTGCTGCTCGCTTTTGCACTCAAAGAGCAATCAACTCAAAGCGCGCCAATTAACTCTCTGAGTGCTCTTAAAATCGAGCGCTCTTAAGCTTAAGAGTACGCAATATACGTACGCAACTCAAGAGCAGCGCTTGACATTGAGCGCATTTTGTGCCCTAAGAGCGTTGCCTATTTGAGTATTTATGAGTATCTATATGTGCGTATATTCAATTGAGTCAATTGAGTTTTCACTCCATTTTCTTGTTGTTGTTGTTTTGGCAGTTAATGTTCAACATGTTTAACAAGCATGGCTCAGATATTTGTATGCCGTTAATATCAACTTGTTATTGTTATTGTTGTCCTGTGACAGGACACTCCTATTTAGGTTAAATCCGTATTGTTGGCGCTATATAAATCATGTATTTGATTAATTATGTGCGGTCGACTTTTATCCGCATCGACGTTTGCTGCAGCGAGCGGCAACAGTAAGAGTGTGGGAGGGGGGGGGGGGGTGGCCTTTAAAACTTTGGCATCTGTGTGGCCACATGCTGGGCGCCACACCCAACCGCTGCCGCCCCCGCCCCCCGCCACGGCGTGGCAATTGTGTTGTGTAAACATTTTTTCAGCATTAACTGACATGTGTAAATCCACTCAATCCCCGCCCACACACACACACACACACACACACACACGCACAACACAAAATAAAGAACGGCAAGTTTTTGTGGCAGAACTTTTGTGGCACATAGAATGTTGCAGCCGCAGCCGCAGCCAACGAAGCTGTGACAAATAGCCAAGGCAGCGGGCAGCAGCGGTGGGCGGGGCGTGGGGCGGTGGGGCGGGGGGAATGACTGTCCATTGGCGCCATTTTTTATATTTGTATTAAGATGAATTGTTAAAGAAAAAAACAGCGACAGCTTCAGAGTTCCTGAGCCGAGCAGCATTTTCTCTATTTTTTCCCATTTTTTCTCATTCTTCTTCTTCTCCTTATGTAACAAAAGGAAAAACTATGGAAATTCCTGACAGCAGCATTAAAAAAAACAGGAGCAGAGCCAAAGATTAAAATCCCATTTAATTTTTTGTGAGCATATTCCAGAAATTTGGAGATAATTTTTTTCAAAATTATTCACATTTTTATTAAAAGTTTTTTTTAATCACAAATAAGATTAAACTAAAATCAAAGCTAGAAACAACAGTAAAAAACTCGTATACATATGACAGCCAATTCCAATTGGAACATGCCGTGTCCAGTTGGATAGTTCGTTTCTAATACAGCACAGCATATTCTAAAGGAGTTCCAACTAGAGTTTATTTATTATTTATTTGTAGTTTTTTAAATTGTTTATTATCATTTAATTATTAAATGGAAACTACAAAAAGTTATTTGGGCAATAAATATTATATTCAAGCTGATATCGAAAAGTTTTTGCAACATTCTGATCAGACGAACACGTTATGAATCTAGATCGATATTAATATCAAATCGAAATTCTGCCTCAGCTATCGATATGTCGCATCAGCTATCGATAGTTTTCTTTCGCATAGCTAAATCGAAGCATATCGAAATCTCTTATCAGCTATCGATAGTTTTCTTTTGCATAGCTAAATCGAATCATATCGATATGTCGCATCAGCTATCGATAGTTTTCTTTTGCATAGCTTAATCGAAGCATATCGATATGTTGCATCAGCTATCGATAGTTTTCGTTCGCATATCTAAATCGAAGCATATCGATATCTCTTATCAACTATTTATAATTTTCGTTCGCATAGCTAAATCGAAGCATATCGATATGTTGCATCAGCTATCGATAATTTTCTTTCGCATAGCTAAATCGAAACAGATCGATATGTTGCATCAGCTATCGATAGTTTTTATTTCCTTCGCATAGCTAAATCGAAGCATATCGATATCTCTTATGAACTATCGATAATTTTCTTTCGCATAGCTAAATCGAAGCATATTGATATGTTGCATCAGCCGTCGATAGTTTTTATTTCTTTCACATAGCTTAATCGAAGCATTTCAAATGCAGAAGCTCTTTGTTCCCAGTTCTTGTTGTTAAGCTGCGAATTTTGGCATATATTTTTTGCGTAGGAAATTTCAAAATTTTGAACACGTAATACACGAACATGAGCACTGAGCACTGAGCACTCCCAAAATGGCGAAACATCAAAGAAGTAAATTCCGCTAAAAGCTCCGATTGTTGTTCATGCCAAGGCACTTAAGCTTTGGGGCCAATCCTTTCCTGCCCCAAATCAAAATTCCAGGCAAGCAAACGCACCGAAGGTGCCTACACGTACATACATATATGTACACATGTATGTGTGTGTGTGTGTGTGTGTGTGTGTGTGTGTGTGTGTGCAGCTAGTCGCTGGCTAACTCATGGCCATAATCAGCAGAAGCTAGGGAAGGATACGATTCAACGAGCCCAGCGAATAGACCACTTAATGCGCTTCTGTGAAAAGCCCCAACGCGGATGTGTTTTTTTCTCTTCTCTTCTCTCTTCTCTCTTATGTATACCCTAAGTGGGGGTAAGGGGACTTTGTCATCATGTCTGTGAGCTGGCATTATTAGTCGCATATTCATGTTCCATTTGATATCTAGATGAAAGTTGAGTTAGAGTCTCGTTTATGAGCCTAATTCCACTATCAACATTTCTCACATTTTTTTTGCGAATGTAAAGTATGTTGCCTGCACATTTTCCCATAATAAATCACGTTTTTCACTTTTGCAAAATACTATATGTAACATTTGCAAAAAATATTGGCATTCATATCGAGTAATTCGTGTTTTTTGCGATGATTTATCGTATAACATATATCGTATAACTGAACCAGTCGAATTGTTACACGCTAACAATCGAAACTATCGTATAAACTATCGTATTGATGCAAATTGAAAGCTTTAAAAATACATAAAACTTGAATCTTTTTAGTTTTTTAAATTCTGTAAAATCTTTAGATAATGTTATTAAAAATATTTTTTGTGTGCGTTAAATTCTAGAAAAAAATAAAGAATCGAAATAAATTCGAAATGAAAAAGTTTCGTTTTTTTCGTTAGTAAAAACACTTTATAGAAGTCCATCTTATTGAAGAGATAAGTTAGGTCTTTTCTTGATTATTTATTGACTATAAAAATAGAAGGGTATTTAATATTCGGCAAGAGTTGTTTATTTGGCTCGCTTGTTGGTTACTTTATAATGCGTTGCACGTTTTACCAATAAAATAACAACAACAACAACATTGTGAGCAATCCTTTAAGTTTCGGTTACATTCGAATAGATGTTGCCCCGCCTTCCCCCTTTCCGCCCGCGCACTCCCTTCAACTGGCTTCACATCGATTTTCATGTGATTTGTGTAGACGTGTTTGGTTTTTATTGATTTTCACTTGATTCTCTCCATATGCTTAAATATACTTAAGGCAGTACGTGCACATTTCCATCTCATGGGCCCCGGCAACCGCAGCAGCAGCAGCAGGAGCGGATGCGAGAGGGGAGGGTGAGGCAGGCGCCCCCGAGCAGCTCTAATGTCAGGATCATGCGAGGTTATCAACATAATTTCCACTCCACCCACATGACCACTAAAACCCAGCCCCATTTGCACACATGTTTCTAGTTTATGATGTAGTAAGTTTTTCCTTTTGTGGAATTGCGAAGCAGAAGAAGTTGTTGTTGATGATGATGTTCATATTGCTGATGATGATGATGTTCTTGATGGGCGCGTGTGTGCGGTTCGATAGTACCTACAATTCAGGTTCAATTATTTTCGGTTTCGGTTTCAGCTCTTTCGTAAGACAACGCGCAAAATTCGCGCAAGGCCGGGTAATACGCGCTGTAACACACATATATTGTTTGGAATATTTTCAAATAAATCAACATGCGAGTCAGATTTCCTTTTTTAAATGAACAATTTGCTGCGTTTTAGCTTTCTACTTTGGAGATCCCGTATATCGTATATATGGGATTTACCAGATCTATTTTGGGATTTACCAGATCTATTTTAGCAAAGGCAACTTTGCTTTAATTATCAGCCTTTTGGCTTAATGTGTAGACCTCTTCAGCTTGAAACGTTGTAGTTCCATTAAAAAACAATGGCAATATTGTAGATACGCCCTGAAGATGTCCAAGGTCAAATTCAGTTCGTCTGCTGAATTTGAACTGGCGACCTTCCAAGGTGGTTATATATATAGCTTATCGATTTGGTATCTTTAATTAATCTTGTCATTCTCGAAGATATCGATTAGTTCCTTCAAAGTCGGGGTAAATCAACGATTCTTTGGTATGTTATAGCCTGATTCCACTATGCTCCACATTTGTTACATTTACAAACTTCATATTCTGCGATCGATCTACCTAATCGCCGAAAAATTAATGACACTTTCTTATTTTCCATTATATCGATACAAAATTCGATAAGTCGTCGAAAAAATGTAACATTCGGCACAAATGTAGGAAATGTTGACAGTGGAATTAGGCTATTAAAGCGCCATCTTTTGTCACACTTCGTTGGTTCAATTCTGAAGAACTGTCATAATCAAGGGAAAATGCTTGACCATCGTGATATAGGTAGGTATCTTAATTCCAAACAAAATATACTTGAATGCTTGCAATTACGAGAGCGATTACATTGAATTTGGTATTTTGAAAGGACAGCAAAGCCTGTCAAGAGTACAGCGCGGATTGACCCTGGACGAACAGAGGCGAGCGGGCGAATTGTAAATCCATCAAAGCAAACTAAGAAGGACGCCATGTAATCCGCCTCTTGGCTGTGGTCCACGCCTTTTGTGGTTCAGCTTTTGCCCCATTTGCCCGCGTTTTGTTGACTTCCCAATTCGATTTGTTTATTTTGAAATTGTATTGCGACAGGCAGAACATTGAACGCGACAGCGTGAATCCATCAATTCATGGGCCCAGAAACAGTTCGAAAGACTTTTTCCGATAAAAATAAGAAAACTCTGTATGTAATCTGAACAGATATACAATTGTAAAACTCTGTTCTTTTAGATTTGTTTACACACTTCATTATTTGTATAGTTAATCTTTATTTTTCGATGTCCGAACTTAAATCTCGACCGCAAAGTGCCTTGCTCTGATGCCATGGGCATTGATATGTACTCATTATATCGATAGACTTATGGTATTTTATGACATTGGCTTATTTCTAGTACTTTATAACATTGGCTTATTTTTGGTATTTACATCATTTACAGTATTTACACAATAATTACTGTACAGTCACAACTTTGACTTGTCAGGTCCACAAAATTATGCAAAGTTCAAGGCTCCAAGTATCGATGTTCTTTTCTTTTCAACTCCAACATCGATAAGGCTCACTTGTTTATATCGATACATAAATTGGCGATTTCCTTATCGAGCAACTTTTGCATATTTAACGGCATAATGTCTATTTTTGATTTTAATATAAATCTTAATAATATTAATTATTTGCATTTCGATAGAACTCCATCAATAGCTCGCATATCAACTAAATAATTAAACATTATGATTAAACGAGCCCAATATTGGGTCAATTTTTATATATAGCTCATGTAGATGCAGCTCCTCTTCAATTTAGTGTTTATTTTTGTCTGAAATATATAAAATAAATTATATTTTGAAATGCTCTGATATGTTATGTATGTGGTTCTCAAGTTATGTATGTGGTTTTAAAGTGTTCTTCTTTCATTCTACAAAAAAAAAACATATATTAAATTAATAGAGAAATGTATCATATTATCCTCAATACGTATAGCCTTATATTCCTTATATTCCTAATATTCCTTATATTCCACTATGCTTAAGAAATGTCACATTTTCAAATTTCACACTGTTATATTTTTGATAGCATCGATACGTAATTCGATAAATCAATTATTGAAAATGTCACATTTTTGAAAAATGTGAAAAATGTGTTGTCTTATAGGAATTCGTACAGGCCACATTTTTTACATTTTGAAAAATGTGACATTTTTGAAAAATGTGTAAGAAATGTGGACAGTGGAATTAGGCTATGACTAATTTTTTTGAATTCAATATGTTTGCATACATTTTCGTAGTAAATGGCATTTTTTAAGGGGTTAACTAAAAACGATCGGCTAAATATTTTACCGAATAGTGTAGATTATGAACATTTCTCAGAGAAATGAATGAGAATATGTTGGCTCGGCAAAAGATGTTAAATGTGGCTCAATGTGAATTGAATAAGTCCTACAACTCGATGTTATTTGTTTTCTATTTTAGTTAAGCGGAAATATGACAATAAAATTTTAAGCCCAAGTTAAAGGCGAGTTTTCTAGAAGAAGATGTTCTGGGCAGACTCGCAAACTGACAATAATTGTGATAGTTCAATTGAAACATCCAATCATATTTTGAGCGTGTATCCATATCTAGAAGGGATATTCCGAGCCGGAACAGGAATGCGCATAATAAGAAATATCATAACAGCATATCTGACATTTAAAATCATCGACTAATTGGAAACGACTTGAAAAACGTTTGGCTTACATCCAAGTTGAGAAAAACTAAGGCCACATTAAGTGTCCTTGGCCGAAAGGACGAACCAGCTCGATAAGTGCAGTTGCGTTGGCTATCCCTTGGGTTAGCTGAATTTATGCCACATCAGGATCGAAAGACAAAAGTGCTTGATATTCGAGCTGATGTTGATTTATGCGCGCGGCCCGTCAAGTGTTCCGACCAGACCGAATTAGATATGCAATTGTCAATATTTGATGGTCTCATCAATTTTACCACAATTTTCAAGGCGACGCGAGCCAATTGAAATGCCAGCTGGCTGGGCCCTGTATTGGTTGCTCCCAGGCCCAGTCTCTCAGTCACGCCAGGTTGTTTTCCCTCTTGCATTCGTCTCAGCTGACATTTGACATGATTATGTACATTTGTTGTGCGGCAATTTGCATTCCAGGGGTGCGGGAGGGGGGGGGGGGGGGTGAGGGTGTGTGTGTGTGTGCAGACCACCAAGCCAAAACTCTAATCTATCAGCGGTTTGTTCTGCATTCATTTTGTGCTCGACTATTCTGCACTTTGCTTTTGCCGGGCTTTCCTTCACACTTCCTTATTCGTGTTTTTCCTTGCCACACACACACACACACACACACACTCGGTCGTTGAGTGTGTGCCTGCGAGTGTCGGGGCTAGGCAGAAGTGTCCTTACAACATTTTTTACTTTGTAACGCAAATTCTGAAGTAAGCATGAATAATGCATGCATTGTGTGTAATTCTTCAAGTACTTTTGCCATGCCAACGACAAGCACACACATCAGCAAACCTCCCAGCCCCAGCCCCAGCCCCGCCCCTGGCCTAAACTCTGCCCTATAAGACTGAAAAACGCAACCAACAAAGCTCAGAGTCAACCTATTTATATTTTCCTCATCCTGTTCTGAGCGGGTGTTACAATTTATTGCACGTTTTTCTGAATTACAAATTTATTTTAATATTTGGCCATACGAAAGCACCTCAAGCACCTTAGCATAAAGAAACATATCTGCACATCGTATTTGGGCGCATTTGAGCTGCAAATATGTTTCATATCCCATATGATGTTAACTCTCCAATCAAAAACAATACGGCAGCTAACAAACCTTAAACATCTCAAATAGATAAGAACTGCTTGGAAATAAACAAGTAAGAGGTTCTAGTCGGCAGCTCCCGACTAGGGGATACCCTAAACCCTCTTCTTCCAACATCAAATGCGAATATATATTCTATTTTAGAAGTAATATGTCAAGTTTGGTGACTCTAGCTCTTATTATTTACCAAAATTGCCCCAAAAAAAAAAAACAAGATATCGATATCGATTTTTATCGATTGCTTGGAAACGGGGCAAGTTATCGATTATCGGAAACAAACTCGATCTGCGCGGGAACTAGGAGCACCTACATCTAAATTTCAAGTCTCTAGCTCTTATAGGTTCTGAGATCCTTGCGTTCATACATACGGACAGACGGACATGGCTAGATCTACTCGGCTATTGATGCCGATCAAGAATATGTATATGTCGGAGAGGAAGTACTGTAGCATCTTGATAGGCATGAGACTTTAAGGTGTGACCATGGGTTGTGCTGGTAGATACTAGTTCTGGTAGAATGGGGACTCAGTTTGCGAACTGAGGCTGTGTGTGGCTAGATCGGGTCTCTCTCTTGTGGCTGTCCCGCGTTTCCGGCGTGGCGTGAGGTGGTCACGCGTGTGTATTTAAGAAACAATAATGATCAACAAAGGTAACGAAGACTGGCTGCATCCGCCAGGACTGAGTACGGAACACCAGAATCCCAACGACCAAGCGACCAATAATGACGACCTGCAGGGAGATGACTTTAATCCTCCGACACCTTTATGTGGTCGGAGATGCTTCCCTCTGCCTGTTATAAAAAGAAAACATTTTCGTACAACAATAGATACATCACCAAAAGATAGTCCTCTGATACCATCTAATATAAAAGTCAATAACGGAGTTTGTGAAAAGTATTGTATATTTCAAAGTATTGTATATGTTTTTAGATAAAACTTTTACAATTTTCAACAGCTTTTGGGTCGTATAAGCATTTTCACTTTCTTCAACGAGACGAAGCCATCCCAATATATGGCAACCCCTTTGTCCATCTCATGATTATGATATTTGCCATTTAAATTGCTAGAAAAAATAACAATTAAATTTCAAACATTTTTTTTTCTCCGGAAATTCATACCTTAATGCACAGTTTGTGTACCACCAGCCACCACAATATTTGTCTTTACTTGCGCAGTTGCCATCATCCCAAGCATCATTATCACGATCGTATGTGCTGAATTTCTGATTGTCGTGGAAGCCCAACTCATCATATGCATTGTGCCCAGCCTTACCAGAGATGCTCAGTCTGTATTGATCCTCCTCGCCAGCGATGGCAAATTGTTCATATCTATAGTATTTGGCGATACCATCAAATCCTTTCATATGTATGTAGAGCTCATGGAGTTGGGCGCTCGTCAAGCGATGAATCTTCTCAAGTCCTAAGAAGAAGTCACCATCAAAGGCACCAAATCCGTTGCGGTAAGTGGCCCAATCCCTATAGAAGTCCTCTTTGCCATTGATTCGCTGTTGGATAACCGTCCATCCTGGACCTGCTGTCGCACTGTCGCAAAGTACGTCGAACGGATCTTTTTGATCCGGAGTAATCTTATGAATACCCGGGGCATCTCCAAAGGGAGTGCATTCACCGTAAACGGGCTTCTCTTCGTAGCTTTTTAATTTCTTGGCACAAATGTTGACTTCGTTTTTAATTTCTGATATTTGTTGTTCCTTTTGATCAATTGACTTCTTTTGTTTCTCCAGCTGTTGTTCATAGTCCTGGATTTTCAAGTCATTAGAAGTGGGTTTACCCATTTCCTCTTTTATCGATAAAATATTCTTCGTTAGCTCTTTAAGTGCCTCGATGATAAATTCATTATATTGGTTAAGTTTTTCCTGCAGTTGCTTGATTTTTCTGTCTTTGCCTTCAACTTTATTGTTATTGTTTTCAATTTCCTCCTTCATCTGATGTATATACTTTAATGAGGGTCTCACTCCTCTGCTATTCTGGTTGCCACACAAGACTAATAAGAAGAGTACGATTTATTTTCTGCAGTGCACACAGAAATTCATAAATAATGTGTCTCTTACCTCACTTTCGTTAGCCTCTGCTTCAGCTAAGATCAGTATTGGGCTCATAAGTAGAATATATTTAAGCATAACACATTTCATTTTGAAAGCACTTTCACGAATCTCAACTGCACTCAGCACGCACGTAAGTAGACTGAAATACGGCAATCAGTTGGAAGCCCGGGTGCGCAATGCATCGCTAACTCTTAAGCGATTATCAGTAGCTCAGGAAGTCAATATAAATAAACAAGAGGCAGAGATCAGGCTTTAAGTGAACTTCAATGCAAAGAAGAAAGTTTTTATTAGCTTTGGCTGCTTCTCGTTGTCAGCTTTGGCTGGTTGATAGCTATAATATGCAAGATACCTGATCTGTATATAAAATTCTAGAAGCTTCATGCTGATCTAGAATATATATACTTCTGCTTTCTTCTGTCTGCTTTCAATGGTTCAATGGATGTAAAAATAATATGAATTAACTTATTCGAAAATGAATAATATTAGAATGTATGTATAGATATTAGCATATGACAATTGTAGCCTACCTAATCAATTTAATTAACTTATTTTAACTTATCAACTGCTGTATATAATTTCGTTATCTGTAACACTCGG
Organism: Drosophila novamexicana; assembly: GCF_003285875.2. Taxonomy (NCBI): domain Eukaryota; kingdom Metazoa; phylum Arthropoda; class Insecta; order Diptera; family Drosophilidae; genus Drosophila; species Drosophila novamexicana. Next base: position 3,159,115 of record NW_020824766.1, read on the forward strand.
CACGTCTAAGGTGTGGATGCGTACGCGGACAGTTTCAGTTTTCATGTTCAGGGAACTGTGTTTCTAGTGGTTGGCTTTGTTTGCATTGCTGTCATTGTTGGCAAAATCCATAATTTTATTGTCATTTCTACTTTTTGCAATAATATCAAGCGACAGCCGTGGGAACTCAGACAAAGTGGGCCGTACCGAAACGTTGTTACCCAGGGTTCCCAACAATTGCTTGTGGGCGTCTCAAGCGTTCGCAACTGGGCCTACAACTCGGCTAGGAACGTTAAGTGGGCCAATTGAAGTGGTTGGCTTCTATACTAGGCGCTCCTGGCCTGGCCGGGTCAAAGTTGTTGTCATTATCAGGAATTGCCCATAAATAGGAATACAAATAATTGTAAATATGTAAGGGGGAAATGCTGGGCACAAACGTCCGCAACTCGTTAGACATTTAAAGTAATCTGATTCATATTGCAAAAGAATAAAAATACTTGCTATGATCTCTTAATTGAATCGAATATAACATTTTATACACTTGCAGAGGGTATTATAATTTTCTCGTGAAATGTGTAACGCAAAGAAGGTGGCAACTCCGACCCCATAAAGGATATAAACGTTTCTGACTATCAAGATATCTTGACCAAACGCGGCATTGACTATTTTCCCTGTGCTTTTAGATACGAGCATTATGAAAAGGTTGGGTCTGCAAGGGTATTAGATCTTCGTCGTGCCGAAGATAGTCCTTCTTTCTTGCTCGTTTATTTTGTTGTTGTTTAAACTCAAAGCTTAACGCAGTCTAAGATATTTACACTATGCTCTAAGCTAGGGCTTATATTGAATAATCGTAAACATCTTTGGCTTGCTAGATTGAAAGTCCAACTAACTATAACTAAGCTGATTAATCTGGGGCTAATATGATTACTAGATGTTTAAAGGAGTTGTTAGGTTGGTTCACATGCATTTCCTACTCGATAAAGTCTTTATATATTCTCCGTCAGAGCCTAAGAGCTAGAGACTTCAACTAGTATATGCAAATCAAGAATCTTTCAATTAATAGCTATGCCCTGCAAATAATTTAAGCCAATATTGGAATGCTGTTGACCTTCTCAGAATACACGATTATTCTAGTGCTGAGAGAATTGCATTAGGATTGGTTAAGGAAAACAAAAGTTATTAAAGAAAACGAGTGTTTATATTGGCAAGGAACGTGGCTGCAAAAGTTTTTAAACTTTTGCAAAATAAATGTGCAATATTTCCTTAAATTTTGCATTTTTTTCACCTAACAGCTGATGCAAAGTTGCATTTCGACAAAAATAGTGCCGCAAGCACCAAAAATGGTAAAAAAACAAGTAAGAGGTTCTAGTCGGGAGCTCACGACTAGGGGATACCCTGAACCCTCTTCTTCCAACATCAAATATATATATATATATATATGTATATTCTATTTTAGAAGCTATATTTCAAGTTTGGTGGCTCTAGCTCTAATTATTTACCAAAATTGGCCAAAAAAACAGGATATCGATTTCGATTCTGATCGATTGCTTGGAAACGGAGTAAGTTATCGATTATCGGAAACAAACTCGATCTGCGCGGGAACTAGGAGCATCTACAACTAAAATTTCAAGTCTCTAGCTCTTATAGGTTCTGAGATCCTTGCGTTCATAGACAGACGGACATGGCTAGATCGACTGATCAAGAATATATATACTTTATGGGGTCGGAGATGCTTCCTTCTGCCTGTTACATACATATGGATTTTGCACAAATACAATATACCCTTATACCCATTTTTAATGGGTTCAGGGTATAAAAAGAAAAAATTTTAAATGTTTTATTCTGTATTATCTTGATTAGATGCAAAAGATGGACGCTGTCTAGATGAAGCGGAAATATATCAAATAAAAATGCTGAACAAAAAATGATTGCTGCCTTACGTTGAATATTTTATGAAAATGAATTCACAATGATTGGGATGCTGAAAAATCGTATTTATTTTCTGAAACTTTCTATTCATCTGAGCCCATTTGGCTAATGTGTGCAGAGCAAACTCGAATATGTTCAATTATTTCGTTGCTTTCATTTAATGCGGCAGGCTCGTGCCCGGCATTAGGTATATAATGCTATTAGTGACCTGCTCACCCGGCTCTAGGCTTAAAAGAATATATGTGCACATGTGTGTGTGTATGTGTGTGTGTGCATGGTATATAAAAATAAATAAATTTGTGCTGCTGTTGCCTTTTTTACTGAAAATTCACTTTGTCATTTACGCAGCCATTAGCCGAAGCACAGCCCGGGCCGTGTCACGTCAAGAAGTGGGCAAGCTATCTACAAAAGCTACCACCTAATACCACCCCCCTCCCCGCACGTAAGCTGACCAAATGAGCAGCGGGCCCAAAGTGGCCAACTTTTCCAGGGGGCGGGCTTGGGGGGCTGCTGTGCACCAACAGAGATTGAAACTTTTAAAAGTTTACAGCTTTTCACGTTTTTTTTTTTTTTTTTTCTTTTCAATTTAAGCGAAGAAGAACCGAAAAAAAATAAGCAGCAACCCAACTGTCCGGGCCCGAAAAAGTAGCCACGGTGCGTCGTTAATGGTTTTTGCAAAAACTTACGAAACAAACTACAGCGTTCCTGACATAGACGGCCACCCGAAAGCCCCGCCTGCCAGCTTCAGGTCCAGCTTCAGGTCCTGGTCCAGAGCTGAGCATGTCAAAGTCATTGCCGAAAGGTAATGGGCACCTAGCCAGAGGTTGGCTCGTTTAGTAATCAGTAAGATTTAAGTTAGTATATCGGAGTAAAGTTCATTGTCAGCTTCGTTTTAAGAAGTACGCAAGATGGCAGCCGAGAGCCGTGCCTCATTGAAATGTACATTCTGCTTATCAGCCGAATAACAAGCATCGCATATAATACTATTTATGCTATTTTCAAATACACGCTTGGGTCTGAATCTTGAAATTGAAATTCATTTGGCAGCCCTCGCGCTAGGAACGCACAATGCAGCGTTATGTCACGTACTTTCACTTTTCTGTTTACGCCCGACCTCAGCCCCAGCCCCAGTCCTAGTTCCGACCCACTCGCAGCCCCAGGCCATGCTGTAGACTTGGCCGGAGTTGGAGCTGGAGCCGGTTCCATGTCAGCAGCAAATGGGCATTTGCTTGACTTGAATGCGTCGCCTTTCGACAACGAACCTATTCAGAGGCTTCATGCGTTTGAATTCTATTAGCCGGAGAAAGGATTTGGCTGTGCGGGGTGCGGGCTGGGGGCTGTGTGCTCTGCTGCTGTCATAAGCACTTTTGCAGTGTGGCCATATCTTTGGCAATGCCTCCAGTCCGGGTCCGGCCGTTACGTTTGGCCATTTACCCTGGGGTGTATTTTCATCATTTTCGTTTTTCGTGGGCTTCTGGCCGGGTTGCCCGACCGGAGCTGTTCCTTCTTCCATGCAACCAATTGACATTTCAGCTTAAGTCATTGTATAAGGCAGCAACACACCAACACACCAACACACACACACACACACTGGCACACACATACACTATGAATGGTAGCGTCGGGCTAAAGCTGTCCGCCATTCAAGCCAACGAATAAGCGACCCACTCGGACCCCGACCCCAAGGAACCGCCACAGCAGGGCAATGCCGAGTCGTCAGTCAGGCATTCAGACAGCTCAGTTCACCCTGTTCCGGAGACGGTGTCCGCTGTACAGTTATTCTGCTCGCTGGGCGAAAAACAAAGCGCTAGGAAGGAAGTGCAAAAGTAAAGTGCAAAAGCTGCAACGCTAACAAAGCCGCACACAATTACAGTGCACCGACGTAGTTGGGGAATGCGGAATGGAGCGCTGGGCGGAGACGGTCGTGTTTACATAAAAACATTTAGACTGATCCGGGAGATAGGCGACGAGCGACGAGCGACGACGTTTCGGCAAAACCAACAGAATGTGGGTTAAGCAGAGTGTTAAAGAACAAGAAGAAGTAAGCAAGAAAAACGAGATACGCGTCAGAGTTAAAGGCGGAGAGAGATAGAGAGAGAGGGAGGGAGAGAGTGAGGGGCGGCTAATAAGATACCAACGAAAAATCTCAGCAATGAAGTTCTTGGCGAACTTTGAATCAGTTCATTTAAAAGCTACCCATAGAAAAAAATCGTGGCTGTAAATCGATATTTATCGATATGTGGTAATATCTTTCTATAATTATAGCTGTAGGATATGGTATATATATATATATATATATGTATATACATATATATAATTGAAAGAGCACTTTGACTATAGCCCTTTCCATTCCCAAGATGTACTCACTTATAATGAAGATGCACACACTAAATCGATAACTATCGATTTGTAAAAAGAATCGAACTGTTTGATTAGGAAAAGTTTTGATTTAAGTAAGACTTTTTTATATTTATCTATATATAAATTTGAGGCTGTAGACAATGAGTAAAAATAAGGTTTCAACCGATACTAATCGATTTGCACTAAAAATCGAATTTTTTGATTAGCATTAGTTCCAAAGCAATAAAAGGTGATTTTAAATATTTAATTAAGTGTCCAGAGCTCTTCTGAAAATCATCGATGTTGTTTTAAATCGATATTAATCGATTATTGAAGTAAAAATGATATTTAAATACTTTTGATGATGAGGAAATCTAAAGTGAAGTGTTCAAATAGAGTAAATACATGAAACAGGCTTTGACAAAACGAATTTGTTTATTGTGGAATACGATAGCTGTTATAGGAATATTCGATTAAATCGATTAAATGATGTTTAAAATAAGTTGAGACTCGGCTTACGCATGAAGAAGAAGTTCAGTCGGGAAGCAACTGTCACCAAATGAAGGCAATATCTCAAATGGGTGCCACATAAACGAAATAATAAATACCAAATGATTTCATTATGAATGTCAGCCAGACATTTATTGCCGAACAGCCGTCTATCCGCAAGGGCCATGGCTGGGCTGGGACTTTATTTTCGGTGGCATTTCTTTCATTACGAGAAATTGCGAGGGCAAAATAAAAAAATTTCTTAATTTCGTTTCATTTCATCAGGAATAGCAGCACCAGCAGCAGCTACAAGATTTACAACATACTGAGAGCATAAAATAAAAATCTTTTCTCTTTTTCCATTTTCTTCATATGTTTTTTTTTTTTTTTTTGCTAAAATGCCAGCGAGCATCGCGAGGACTGAGCGAAATAAATAAATAAAATAAAAACCTTAGAAATGGAATGAATAAAAATACTCGAACGTACAAAAGGCAGCGCCCAACTGACAATGCTACGTTTTCCCAGTGAGACCCACTGCCATGCCCCCCACGCCCCCGCCCCCGACCGCTTCAAGCGGCAGGCGTTGACAACGTTAATAGTTATGGGCGTGGCGCTGGCCTGGTCGGGACACACGCAGACCATCCAATTGGAACGCATATTTCTGCGAATGCAATAAAACGCACATGTGTTTCCAATCGTCCTGCGAGTCCTGCGAGTCCTGGCGCCCTCAGAGCTCAGAGCTCAGTGAGTGCTCGGTCTTTCTCGCTGTCTCGTGCTCGTTTTCATCATAATTTCTATGTGGTTGGCAAATAAATTTGATTTTGAGCGAATTTTCTGAAGATTGACTGAATGACTGACTGTCTGTCTGTCTGTCTGTCTGGCTGACTGTGGGACTGACATGGGGTCTGCCCCTTGACAGCGACTTGTAGTCAACTCTAGGGATTGCAGCTCACCAAGGCAACTGGCATTTTGCTGAGTTTTGCGATTTCCGCCCTGGGAACTGTGCATTGACCTGCCATTGTGCCAAACAAACCCCGCACACAACAAAAAATATATAATAAAAGAAAGAAAAGGAAATTGAAACCGTATTCAAGTAATAATAATAATTCATACAATGTTATTTTCGGAACACAACACAAGACAATCCATGGGCATTGCCAAAAGGAATTTGATAAAAGCGAAATGAATAATTTAGCCGCAGAATCGTCTAAAATCAATTGAATTGATTTCTTTCACTGTCAAAGCACATTTTTTTTCTTGGCAAACTCAGCCAAAGTTGGCTGAAATATATCTAAATTTGGGCCAAAATTCTTAATTGAAGTCGCGAAATATACATTAGCTTGCTGCAAATCGAATCTGAGGCACTTTAGCCAAAAGTTAAAGCCACTGTCGTTGGGCTCAAATAATTTATATAAGGCAGCATACGCATTTGGAGCCTGATGAAAAATGCAGGCTTTAGATATTTATGCAATGGCAATTGCTCATACATAAATGGCAAGCCTCGCATACAGATAATTCACAGCTGAGCCAAGGCAAGGGCCACGCCAAAGCAGGAAGGCAGCTCAAAGAACAAACATGCCAGGGGCAAGGACAAAAGTCAAAGCAGTTGCCGGGCGGCTCTCTGAGGTGTTGTCAACAGGAAAAGCTTCAAATCAGCAAAAAAAAAAAGAAAAATGAAAGAGAAATGAAAGGCAAACAATTGTCTTTGGTGTGCCGAATTTCAAATACACTCGCCGACTTAAGACTCAAATGGATGCCGTCATTTATATGTATATAAATATTACCCAGCGTTGCCTGGGCCAAGTTTTATTCTCTTCAACTTTTAGTAATTTCTTTTCTAGCCCGAAAGTGCGAAGGTTGCTAACAAAAGAGATTTAATACCAATATTTTCGCGAATTTTCCACTTTAGCGTGTGGAATTTTTTCAAAAATCACCCCGCCGTTCTCCACTTGCCAGTCAGGGCTGGCAGCTTTATGCATTGACATACATATATTTATTTATCAAAGTTGGAAATCTTAAATATGTTTATATATATGGCATAATATCATATATAGATGTCACTGTTTTTCATTCAGGATTCGTTCAACTCATTTTTCCAAATGCCTGAACCCAGTTTTTTAGTTTATTCTTCGACTTGTCATAAAATTGTTTAAATTTTAAAATGGAAAAATAATCGGCTGATATATATAAAACGTGGATAAATAATAAATAAATCGGATCTTAAATCACAAAATAAAATCGAGATATTTTCTCATAACTTATGAAATTATATATGAATACCCTGTGTAAGGGTATGAAGTCGAGGAAAGAAAAGCAAAGCAAGTATGTTTGGTGTGTTACGAGGGCGGACAGGGGTGGGGGGTGGGTGAGAGGGTGGGTAAAGGCAAGCAACTACACATTTAGTGTTTATTTCGCATTTATTGAGGACAGTCGGGGCGGACTTGTGTGTGGGGATTTGGACCTTTGCAATAGAATGAAATCAGCACGAAATAAATATCCTTGTCGCATATACTCGCTGAACAGGCTGTCATAGCTCCCACCACACACACACACACACACACACACACACACAATATAGGAGTATAAATTGTTTCCAGGTCATTGGTTAGCCAGCCACAGAAATACGAAAATGAAATTAAGTACAAAATGAACTAAACCCCAAAAATCATATGACATTGATGATTATGATGAAAACGACAATGGAGACGACGGCGTCGTCGATGCCATATCCCAGACCAAGAAGCCAGTCGACAAAATGCTCCTCGCATCAATGATTGTGTAAAGGAGCCAGACATGTTGTCAAAGGGGCCTGCCAGCTCGTCTGCGGATTGGCCACATTAAAATAAAAGTCAAATTGTTTGGCCTTTTGTGACTGTGTTGGTCTCCATTGATGCGTGCAGTTTTAATGGTCAAAACATTTCGACAATTATAAATTGGGCACAGTTTTGAACATGCTCTTCGGCTCAATTTGATAGGGTATAAAATAAATTGCTGGAATTAATTGAGAAAATCATATTTATGTATGCAAAGAAAAGCTAAGGATTTAAAAATGAAACCATAAATGAGACAGTAGGGCAAGCCGAAGATTTAATACCCTTGCAGACCTAACTATTTATTATTGCCAAGTTTGGTCGAGATATTTTGAAAACACAAACAAGTAAGAGGTTCTAGTCGGGAGCTTCCGACTAGGCGATAACCTGAACCCTCTTCTTCCAACACCAAATGCAAATATATATACTATTCTAGAAGGATTTCTATATCGATTTTTATCGATTACTTGGAAACGGGGCAAGTTATCGAATATCGGAAACAAGTCTCTCAAGTTTCAAGTCTATAGCTCTTATAGGTTCTGAAATCCTTGCGTTCATACATACGGACGGACGGACATGGCTAGATCGACTAGGCTATTGCTGCTGATCAAGAATATATATACTTTGTGGGGTCGGAGATGTCTGCTTCTATGCGTTACACATTTCACGACAAAATTATAATACCCCCTGCAAGGGTATAAAAATGTCGAGTTTGGCAAAAACCTATCGTTCCTATGGCATCTATATGATATAGTCTGCCGATCCACCCAGTTCCGACATATGTATTACAGCAGATAGAGGGACGTATGCAAAGTTTCATAACGATAGCTTTAAAACTGAAAAACTAGTTTATATAGAGACAGCCAGACGGACAGACGAAAATGGCTAAATCGACTCGGTTTGTGTTGCTGATCAGGAATATATATATATATTTTATAAGGTGGGAGATGCTTCATTCTGCCTGTTACATACACTTGCACAAAACTATTACACAATTTGTATCCATTTTCAATGAGTTCATTTTTATACCCTTGCAGAGGGTACTATAATTTTGTCGTGAAATTTTGTCGCAGCAGACATCTCCGACCCCATAAAGTATATATATTCTTGATCAGTATCAATAGCCGAGTTGATATAGCCCTGTCCGTCTGTCCGTCTGTCTGTTTATATGCGAACTAGTCTCTCAGTTTTAAAGCTATCTTAATGAAATTTTGCAGAAGTCCCTCTTTCTGTTGCACGCAGCACATATGTGAAAACCAGCTGGATCGCACCACTATATCATATAGCTGCCATAGGAACGATCGGTCGAAAATTAAGTTTTTGTATGAAAAAACATTTTGTTTTTCAAGATATCTTGCCCAAACTCGGCATTAACTATTTTCCCTGTGATTCTTAGATACGGGCAAAGCACTATAAGCATTATGAAAAGGTTGGGTCTGCAAGGGTATTAGATCTTCGGCGTGCGGAAGATGGCACTTCTTTCTCTTTTTCATTTCTGTTGTTTTACAATTTAAAATATTGCTGCAAAATTACTCGAAATATTAAATCTAGTTTCGATAAGAATATGTCAAATTTATAATATATTCATTGGCTCTTTTAAAAATAGTTCAAATTGTTAAGTTCACACGAAGTCCTGGGTTCAAAGATATGAAATACCAGTCTCAGGAACATAATTATGAGTTATTGTTTTTATGATTTGCAGAGTTAAGCTCATTTCTAATGAATACTAAATACTTAAACCAAGCACAATTGATTCGATTTCAACAGATATAACTAAACAGGCCACATTTAATATATGTGTTAAGGGCAAATACTCTTATGTTATTGCCCAATCAAGAACATGTTATAGAAATGATGTTGCCAAATATTAGGTAAATACACCTTTTGATGTTGTATTTTTTGAAAAGTTGGCTTTTGCTGTTTAATCTCTCTCTCGGCGTGGAGTAAGATAAGTAATGCCCGTTAATACGTATTTATTTATGTTGCCCAAAATTTGAATAAAGCGTTTCGCTCTTAATATACCCATTTCGCTAAGCACTTTGTCAGGGCTCTGGCGGAGAAGGTCGCTTGCCGAGTTGGGGGAAATTCAACTGCTTCCGTTGGTGCTTAACGCAACAGCGCTTAGAATACAAAACCCACGACCCAAGCCCACTCTCACCCTCGTTCCCGTTCTCACCCTACAGCACATTTACTTTTATTTCAGCATTAAAAGTTCAGTCGAGTGGCAAAGGAAGTGAAAACAATTATCTGCAGGAAGGTGAAACATAAATCCTCGCATCCAAAAGTAAATTGCAAATTTTCGTTTATTACTTATTCTATGTGTACCGAATGCCAGGCACCCAGCCACAGCCACAAGATTTGTGTGGTTAAATCGAATCGATATATTTTATGTTATCGAATTTATTATGCAAACACACTCAACGCTAATGCCAATTGGTGTTGAGTTGCCAAAAATGACACACGCGCCCAAAACAGCCTCACCCACACAGCCCCGCCCCTGGCCAGGTGCATGCTTTGGGCATGCGATCCAAGAGCTGGATTCCAGCTGGCTGACAGGCATCAACTTGAGAAATTGGAATTGTATAAACAAGCAATTCGAGGATTCTTGCTTGGGCACATTTATGCTGCGCTCTGTTTAGCATTAAGTGCGATTATGGCTGTTGGTATTGATGATGTTTATGGCTTCTGGCTCATTTATCAAATTAAATGGGGACAAAATGCTTTCATCTTCTGCATACAATTGGCCATATTAGCCATAAAGAGCCAACAGAATTGCCAAAGGTAATAACAATTCGAAAATGTTAATTAATTTCGCATTCAGCAAATGAAACGATGGCAATAGCACATGGAATTAAACGAACAACTGTTTATATTCAAGGTAAACACTAAAGAACTACAGTTTGTTATGCGAGACACCTTGCCCAGGATCAGTATAAACGTTAAATGTTTATTATAACAATAAATAATGGCAATGGAACAGAACAATAAATAAGAAACGGTTTTGTATTTAGCTATAACAACTAGATGGACACGACTATAGGAATAAAATGTTAATTCATTTCAAATTGAAACGGTGAGAATGGAACAGAAAAGGATACAAATGCTGGTTTAGCTTAACTTTATTTATTTCGTATTGAAACGATGGAAAAGGAACAGAAAAATAGATTATAAACTGTTTTGCATTAACTCTAAGGTTCAAGAACCATATCTTAGAATACAAGTATACGGCTACGAGTTTACGGATAACAGCTTGAAACGGTGAGAATGGAACCGTAAAATAAACGAATGCTGATTAGTACTTGTATCAAGTAGTCACGATCTGGCTATCATAAGAGATTTTGTAAGGATTGAAACGATGGGAATGGCACAAAATATTTGTACCGGAACCAAGAAACTATTATCTTGGGGTAGAAGAAACCCTGGAAATGATGAAACAACAACGGCAATAGAACAGAAAATAATTGGGAAAATGTTTTGTGTAAAGCTTTAATATTGAAGAACTACAACTTGGTGTACAAATAGATGGCCACAATCAGGCCGTATAGGCCCAGCACCTCGGAAAAGATCAGTATAAGGATCATGCCCACAAATAGACGCGGCTGCTGAGCTGTTGCACGCACACAGGAATCTCCAACAATGCCAATGGCCAGGCCCGCCGCGAGACCGGCCAGGCCGACGGTTAGTCCAGCGCCCAAATGGATGTGAGCCTTTTGTATGGTATATTTCTGGTCTATGGCGCCGGATATAAGCACTGCCACAACTAGTCCATAGATTGCTATAATGCCAGCCATGACCACAGGTATGATGGATTTCATGATTAGTTCTGGCTTGGTTATGGCCATGGTGGCAATGCCCGCGCCCGACATTGCCGTGCCATATGAGGCACCCAATGTTGAAAATATGATGGAAAATGCAGCTCCCAAGCCGCCGCACAACACAGCATAGGTGGGCTTATCGTTTTCACCTAAGGCGGTTGACATGCTCGTTCGATTTTCTAGGAATTTTCTGGGTTTTACAGATTTTTCATATTTTCAAAGTTTTTGGAATCGTTAACGTTGTCAAATGAAATGCAGGAAAAACAGCATTGAACGAAATAAATTCGGTTCTATAGACGTGCTTATCCAAGCCCTCTTAGATAATCCTTATTTGACTACATAGCTGAGAGTGCAACCAGTCAAGTGCAAATAATTTGTATACCGCCGGGGAGTAGAGAGTGTAGGGAATTTTGAAGATATTGACGAACCCACGAAGTATATTTACGCTTCATCAGTATTCCGATGCGATTTAGCCACGCCCAGTTTTAAAGCTGTCGTCATATAAGTTTTCATAGGTTTAGCTTTTTGCCGCAGGTATCGGACTATAGCATATAGCTGCCATAGATCGTAATCGGTCGTAATATAAGTTTTTCTATGGATAACTTTTCAGGCTCAAGCCAACTGTTCCAAAATATGCAAATATGGGCTTTGCTCTTCTGCTAAGTCGAAACAAACTATAAGCGTATTTAAACTTCGGCGTGCCATTAGCCGCACTTTCTATACAGTTTTCAATGTGTGTGTGTTTTTTTTATGATAATTCTAATATTTATGCGCGAGCTGATATACCCCGAATAGATGATAACACAAAGCGTTAAATGTATGTCTATTATAATATGCAAGTTTTTTTTTCAACCTCTTGTTGCTGCTCGGCTGCTAACGAGGTTTATCTTTATGTGCCGTTAAATTTTCCGGCTACCCATATATATACTTTCAGCAAAAACTGTGGAAAATTTATGGCGAAAATCGTGTTAGCGGTTGGGTAAGCTCTACTCCAACCGCCGCCGAGTAAGCAAACCGCAAAGCGAATTCTGGCTATTGAAAATCGAAGCTGCGGTTTTTCTATTTTTTTTTTTGCGTTCTATGTTGTCGCTGCTCTTCTTTTTTTGCATGCTTTGAATGCTTTCAGCATTTCTTTGCTTTTCCGCACTTGTTTCAATTAAACAAATTGGAATATATGAACCCTAGTCGAGGGCTGTGGCGTGTGGATCTCCTCCAACCCGAGTGCTGGGCGTGAGCTTCAAATGCGCAGCGACAATTTTCTTTGCACAAAACAAAATGGAAATTTGTTTCTGGCACCACTGGGAGCAGGCAATGGGGGCGGTGGTTTTTCACTTGCCACTTGCCTCTAGCATGGCATGACAACGACAACAACTGCTCAATCCCTGCACAGAGCATGGTCTGATATAGCAGCTTCATGACATTTTTATTTGTGTGCCCCGTGCCCGGGAATGTTTTGCATTTTGAATATTTTGCGGGCTGAATACCACAGAGGGGGCTTACTGGGGGTTTTATTACATGGGTTCGCTTCTGTTTTGGTGCTGCTCGCGTCAGATGTGATTGTTAAGTTGTCACAAGGTGCCACAGATTCGTTGCGCCTGGGAATTTATGCGTAAGGTCACCCTCGGGCTGGTTTCTAGTCGCAATGAATGCTCAAACACTTAAAGAGTTAGCTCTTTTTGTAATTGCCACATCATATTTAATACAACGCAAATTATTTGGTGTACAAATAGATGGCCACAATTAGGCCGTACAGGCCCAGCACCTCGGCAAAGATCAGTATTAGGATCATGCCAACGAATAGACGCGGCTGCTGGGCTGTTCCACGTACACCGGCATCGCCAACAATGCCAATGGCAAAGCCCGCCGACAGTCCGGCAAAGCCCACAGATAAGCCGGCAGCCAGATGAATGTAACCCTTCCGTATGGTATATTCGGGTGACAGCGAGCCGGCAATTAGCACCGAGACGACCAGGCCATAGATGGCTATAATGCCAGCCATGACAACGGGTATGATGGACTTCATGATTAGCTCCGGCCGCATCACAGCCATGGCGGCGATGCCCGTGCCGGACTTCGCGGTGCCATATGCTGCGCCCAGGGATGAGAATATGATGGCCGATGCGGCGCCCATGCCACCAAAGAAAAATGCATATGGTGGCTTATCGTCCTCGTTCTCAGTTTGTTCAGGCATTTCTCTTCACTTTTCGCCTTTGGTTGTTGTTATCTTAGTCCTGCTGCGGCTGATTTCTTCTTCAAATTTAATATTCAGTTATTAGTTTAAAGAATTTCGGAGCCGCATTTACATAACTCTTGATTGAACGCTTTATTCTCTCGGCCTGCTTAGTCCGTTTTTATTTTTGATAGTTCAAAGGATTTTGCATCGATATTGATTTCTGCTATCGATATCGATAAATATCGATTTCAATACATGGTTCTGTTGAGCGCAACTCGTAAATTATAATAGTCAGCTTTACCCTTATTGGCATGGTTTGATGTTTATTTGCATTTATAAATGTCTCCTCTGTCATTCATTCACTCTATTTTTAAATGAAGAGCCTTCTGCTTTGGTTTAAACATCGAGTTGGTTGCCAGCTTTGGTTCAAAATTAATTAAACATCGACATTCTAGTTCTCTTTAGAACTCCTCAACCTACTGACAGTAGAATTTCAACTTTTAAAGTTTCAACAAGTCCGACGAGTTGTTGTACACGACTTTGCCAATGTTTTAAACATTTCACTCTCCCATTTATCGGCTTGGAACATTTCGAATCGTAAAACTGCAATAAAGTCTATTATTTTTATAGTTTTTTTTTTGTAGTTCTGCTTTAGACAATAATAAGCAAATCAATATCTTGTTTTGTTGATCCATTGGGCAGCCCTCGCGCAATTCAGCCAGTTGGTGCCAAGATATTCCATTAAAGATTTATGTTGCGCTGGGATTTGGTAGCAAGGAAAACTTGTTTCGTTCCCAGCTTCAGTTCCCCTGTTCCTAGTGCTGGTTGGCATTGTTGTTGCTACTGTTGCGTTTTGTGCCGTTTGTGCAACTATAAATCGTTTATGTATTTTGTTGAGTGCGAGGATTTATCGCTGGAGCTGAATATGAGAAAGGAATCACATAAATACAAATAAATCAAAAGCATTTCGAATGGCATTGGCAATACAAACAAGAATTGAAGAGATAGAGAAATATATATATACAAAAAAAAAAAAGAAGAATATGTGGCCGCTGTAGTAGTTGCTGCCGCTAGGCAAACTGTGCGAAAATTGATGTCTTTGCTCATAAAAATAAGGCATCAAAAGAATCGGCTATGGCCAGGCCCAGGCGCAGGCACAGGCACAGGCACAGGCTGAATGTGTTTTTGTTGAAAGCAACATTGTAAATTTTATGACTTTTTTATGCGTTGAAATCTATAAATTATGTAAACTGACACTGACAGCTGTCAACTGGCAGGCTCTGAGCGCAACGCTGAAACCGAAACGCTGGCAAGTGACACATGTGTCAAATGGGCTGATGGCAGCGCCTGCGAATTCGCCATGCCAGGGCCCAGCAGCACCCCAGCAGCACCCCAGAACAATTGGAATATACCCTACCCCAAGCCCTCGCCTCAAGCTCAAAACTCTGCGACAGAGCGAAAGCAACTGATGACTCGAGATGATTAAATGATTGCCAGCAGCAATAAAAAATTGATGCTTCAAATTATTGCTTATATATATTTTATACATCTTTTTTTTTCTTTTTTTTGTTCATAAGCTCCCATTAGAAAAACAGCTGAGTTCATGCGATTTGCGTTGCGTCCTTTTATTGCATTCCAACTTCTGTCATTAGTTCTAAAGATAATTTCTAGTTCTTCAAGTTAAGAAGCGTTCTAATGTGCTTTATAAGTACATACTAAAATGTTGCCATTTTCCGAGTTGAGAAATTAGCTTTTCATTAGGCATTAGGCATTAGAAATATGCTACTAAAACATTGAACTATTAGACTTAGATGTTGTCTTTTTTTTTAGCTTGTTTCATTTTGGCTTAGTACAACAGTCTTTTTGCTTGCTTGACGAAATTTAAAAACCAAGTCGAAATCTCGAACCGAAACATTTATATTTTTTAATTATAATTATTTAATTTTAATTAATGCATAAAAGACTTGAGTTCCTGACATGGCTTTTATGTATCCATATTTGGTAGATGCCAACATTTTAAAAGTGAATATATTTTTTTTTAATTAACGAGAAGAAAATTAATGCCAACAATTTAATACCCTTATAGACATTTGCCTTCCTTTTCTGCAGATATGTTAGAATAGTGAAGCTCGTAAATGCTGAGTTTGATGAAAATTTCTTTGAAAACAGATTATTTTGCCATTTTTTTAATTATTTATTTTTATTTATTTTTCGTTCGATTCATCCTAAAATGCTATATAATATAGTGTGCGACATTGGAAAGATTTCGCCCATATGTAAGTTTTATTGTTTAATGATCTCTGTTGGGCTTGTTCAAGATATCTTGATAAACAAACAAGTTTTTCGTACGAAAACTTAATTTTCAAGTGATTGTTCATGTGGCAAGTATATGATTGTGGTCCGTTTTTGATATATGAGAAGCATATTGAAACTAAAAAATCCCGAGCTAGGCCAAAATATCTTGTTACAAAAAAAAAAACTGTCTATAAAAGAAACTAATTTTCGACCGATCGTTCATATTGCAGCTTTATGATATAGTGGTCTGATCAAGTCGGTTCCGATATCTGTCCCGCCTGCAACAGAAAGACGCACGTTTTGGAACGAGAAGTTTTCAAACAGACGGATAGACGGATTATAATAACTCGGGTGTTGATGCTGATCTAGAATATATATACTCTATGGGCTCGGAGATGTCTCCTTCTATGCGTTACACATTATATGAACAAATTATGATACCATCTAGAAAGTGTATAAAATTATATGGTTTCGTATATATTTTCAAAGTAACTAAGTCCTGGGCTCATTGATGTGGGCCATATTAAAAGGCATGCAGTTGATTCGAGCCGTATCTTATATGGTTCGCTGTGCTGTTTTCTATATGAAATTATATTTTGAGATTTTTGGCACTTGGCGTCGCTCAATTTACGAAATAGATCCTATTTCTTTTATAACCAGAAATTCAGGTTAACGTCAGTTTCTGAACCCCCTTGACCTGTTTACTACACAGTTTTCACGTGTTGCCATTAACCTTTCCGTTTTATAAATTGCCTTATAGTGCGTTCCCTGCCAAAATGCAATAAATGCTGGCATGGGTTGGATATGGTACGGGTATATGGTATGGTATGCGGGTACACCAAGTGGCGGGCACTAAAATAACAAACGAAGGAAATTAACCAAAAATAAATTAACTGGAAAACCCGGCCAAAAGGGGTTTTCATTTACGCTTTGCTGCTGGCATCTGCAAAGGATGGGGCGGGGGCGTCAACTGTCGCCGACTGCGACTGCGACCGCGACCGCGACTGCGACGCTGACTTTGTGTGTGACTTTGGGATTCCCAAATGTGCTTTCGACATGCAATTTTTATTATTGACTCGCGTTGTCGTGTCAGCGCGCAGCTTTTCAGCATTTTCCGCTCGACGAGTCGCAAAAATGCCATTACTGTCAATCAGGAGACGGCAAAAAATCCTGGAATGAAATCAAAAGCATTAAAGCCCTGCTCGCAAGTATGAATGTGTTTATATACAAATAACTATATACAAAAAATGTGAAACTAAGAGATACCCTGGACAATAAGCGTAAATAACTAAGACAAAGATTTGATGAAATAATATATTTAAAGCTGGAATTTATTCGAACTACAAACTTATATTAAATGCAAGTTTCTTATATGAAAAATATTTATATATATATACATATGTATTAATTTTTCTTAAGAAAATGTTGCTGGGCGTGGCAAAACAGGCAAGAGCAAGTCTTTTTCTTTTTATTATTTATTTTTTGCTAACTTGATTAAAGAAGAAGCCGAGAAACAGTTCTGGCGCAGGATAAGTTATGTAAGTTTATGATGACAGTTGCAAGTTGCAGGTCCCAGACTAATGCAACTCCCCTCCCCCTCGCCACAACAAGCTGCGCCATAAAACCTTGGGGGTGTTGACCACTCAGGTGACAATAATTTCGCGCCATCGCGGCACAAAGGTGGAAGAGCATTAAAACGGGCGAACAGTTTGCGTGTCACGCAACCATTGCCACAATAGAGTGAGGTCTGGAAATTGAAAATTGTCAGAAATGAGCCCAAACAGGCCGAAGAGTGATTGCCAACATGCATCGCATATATTGGCGTGCCAAACTCAACGATTTAGCTAGTACATAAGTATATTAAGTTTTCTTGTTTATTATTTTCTTTAGTTTTTGTTGTTGTTGTTTTGTTTTTGGGCGTAGCGCTTGTTGATATTGGTCAAAGTTTGAGTCAGACGCTTGCGCTGATATATCTTTTATTATGTAGTTTTGTGTCATCGTAAAATCGTCGGCTATTACTTGATTGTCCTTCATGAAGGCCATAAAGTTGCTGCTGACAGCCCCCTTTGCCCTCCCCTTTTTAAGAAGCGGGCCTACGGGTGCCATTGTAAAATGATTTACTCGCCTCTCGCCTCGCTTCTCACTCATTTGTGGCGTATGAAGCGTTTTGGGCTTCTGCTCCATCTACACCAAAAGACTACTCATTTTTTATGGCTCCGCTTTTTTTTTTACGGTCTTTTACAGTTTAACGACGCATTACTGACACACACACACACACACAAACAGACTGGGGCAACCGGCTACGAGAAATCTATTCATGATTTCGTATAACAAAATACTCTTCACATTTTATCGTATTCATTCTACTCGGTCTTGTCTATTAGGCCTTTGCTTTTTTGGTTTTTCCGTTTCTTTGGGTTTCGCTTTTTAATTTTTGGGCGTAGCAATTTTCTCGGCATTTTTATGATATGCCATTTCGTCATTCCCATTGTATACCCTATATATATATATATCGCGCTTTAATTTCGTACTCTGGTTATTTTTGCTGACGGCTTCGTTATTTTTTCACAGCCCAGCATTAAGTAATTTATACAGGCCGTATATTGAAACAATTTCGGCCTAATGGACGTCTTAAAAATGCATTAGATTAATGAAACTGGATTTGTTTCGTTGCGCCTGTCGTATGTCGGTGTACATTGAAATCAGGTTCCTGCTGGGCTCATGATTTCATGTCAACTAACAAATAAAACTTAATATGCACTTTTATACGCAGATAATTGAAAGCTAATTGCATTATTATAAAAAGTGTACAAAACGTCTCATTTTATTGGCATTCATTTTGGGTTTAGTTCTTTCATACTGAGAATTCTTTGATAGAGTAGTCCGAAGATTTGTAAGGGGAATTGTAGATATGTGTATCGTTCCTTTAGCTATACTATATAGCATTGTTATCCAATCCATATGCACTTTCTGCAACAGGTCCTTGTATTTCATGACCTCGCTGTTGAACAGAATAAATACACTTTAAAAAGTCAGAGACATCTTCTTATACTAGTTTATAAAATATAAGAAGTCATTTCTGACTCTCTTTAATTAAATGTATAGCTTTTCTTAGATTCAATTTGTGTGAATGTTTATTAGGATTCAGCTACTGTAAAATAATGTCCATACCTGAGCCCTAATTTCGAGACTGAGCCCCGACAGCGATGAGCATTTGACAAGAGCAAATAAGTCAGCTACTTTATGGGCTACCGGATTAGGGACTTTGGTCTACGAAATGCACAGGTGGCCAACTCAGCATGGGTTTGGTGCGCTAGAAATGTCCTGTCCTTATCACACGGCTTGTCAACATAACTCGAACGGCGAAGCGTGAAGTTGTTGACATTGATTAGGGTGAACTCTGAACTCACCGCCGCCGACGCTTGCAACTTGTCCTGAAAGCGTTAAGATAGGTCAAAACCAAGAAACATATATTCTTGTTGAATTATTGCTGCACATTTCTTGGCGATAAGCCGTCGAAATAAACCAACGACCCTTCATCCCTCATGACTTACCCCCGCTGCTGTTTGCCGTTTTTTTTTTTTTGTGTTATTCGGTTTTACATTAAATGCCGTGTCATGGTAGCTGCCCGCTTCTCTGGCCGACGGACACACACATTAGATAAATTAGCCGTAATTATAGGAAAGTTAGCGTAGGGTATTTCACATTTATCAATGCCTTGGTAACAGTGAGGTGAGTTTTTGGCGTGTCATCAATGGTTTTTGGCAAGATATTCTATTCGAATTTATTGCATCTTTTTCAGATTTATTCAGATATATACATATATATATGTATGAAGACTGCAACACCAAGTTTAATTGGACCAAGTGTAATTATATACAAAATTAAAGGCATCTTCAAAGATTCCATTCCATTTTCGTGTATTCATTTTTAGGCAATGTCGTATTTTGTCCATGCGAAACTCTTGAATATGCATCAAATTTGTTTATTTTATTCCCGTTTGCTGGTTTTTGCTGGGTTTATTTTATTAAAAAATGTAAACAAATTTTGTTCGGCAATATTGAAAATTATTTTGATATTATGTCCATAGATGTATATTTACTCATATATATATTTTTTTAGAAATTTATTAGCTGGCACTAGGGGTGGGGTTTATTTAAAACAAAAATGGAACGCATTGTTGATTTAATTTATATTTTATTATGTATATTATTATTTGATTTAACTTTCCATAGTTTATAATATAATAATATAATATAATAATATAATATAATATATAATATAATATAATAATCTACAATATGGCATCTTATTCGTACACCCCATTATAAAAGTATTTGCCATTTTAATTGCCATTTTAAATATTTAATAAATATTAAATAAAATGAAATTATTTGTTAATGGCTTCGATAATTCAGGGGAACGCGTTGATATTTCTTCTAGATTTTATTTGTTGATCCTTTGGATCTTTCTTTCTTTTTCCTTTTCTTTCTTCAACGGACTTTCACAGTCGCGTGTTTTTAGGGCACCAGAGTTAAGCTTATAAATAATCAGCTTGAATAAAACTAGATGATGGCAAAGTTTTTCCTTCTTTCTCTGTCCTTGTTTTTAATTTTATTCTTCATTTGATACAGATACTTCGGCAACGATCTTGTAGCCCCATATATACTATGTATGCCATGCTCGTTACCAATAAAAGTTCGATTTATTTGCTGCAGTCAACACAAATATTATGATTAACCTCTATTTCGATAGCCTTATTTCATTTAATCTGCACTCTGTTTTAGAATTGACGCACAAAAATAGAAGAAAATAGAAATCAGGTGATAGTTCGAGCCTCCAAAAAATTCGCAACTGTTAACTGATAAGCCATAAGCTGTAGGTCACTAACTGGACCTACAAATATATACACTGGACTACATGTGTATACATTTGCATAAATATATATTATATATATATATATAAATAGTATATATTATCATATATTATTTAAAGAGCATTTCATCTTCGTTTTTAGTCAGTTTCTTTTTCCACTTTTAGCGTCGTTATTTCTTTTCTTGTTTTTGACAAAAGCCTTTTAATTTTCTACCAAAATGTTCATTTCATGTTGAGTTCTCGACCACTTTTGGCCACAAGTTATGTGTCATGGCTCAGACGTAGACGTAGACGTTCGGCCCAGACGTCTTCGGGCCACTTCCAGATGAGGTGGACAGCCACATGAGGCGAACAATCAGCATAAAGTAAAAACCTCATATCATTGTTAGGCGGGTGGCTCAAGTGGAACAAATTAATTTCGTTCGTTTTAATTATTTTCTTCTTTTGTCGCTCCATTCCTGGCTCCTCGGCTCTCAGGCCAGTCAAGTTGTTATAATTCGAGTGCTATTAACTCACATGCTGTTACGATCAATTTATGCTGGAATCATGGTTTAATTATTTAAATGAATTCACATTTACATTATTTTTTCGTTCGATACAACACAAAAAGCCGCAAATCATGCACATCATCAAGAATTTAATGATGTCTCCGTGTCTAACAAACCCCAAGCTATCATCCCAAAGAGAACTACATAAATATACATACATAATATATATAAAATGAACAGACATCATTAGCGTAACGCTGAATATCCTTAGTTTGGATAAACCTCTTGTTTCTTGGATATCTTCCAAATGTCTATAGTCTTAACATTTCATTTCGAATAGAAAAAGTAGGTGTAAGAGATGTTGAAGGGTAATATTTTAATTCCGTATAAAAAGAGAACCTTGGAACGGCAATCATAAAGGTTTTGTCAAATAATAAGGAGCGATATTTGATAGGATTATAATTAAATTAATTTAATTAAATTATACAGGGAGAAATTTTGTTGTAAAATCTCAGCTGATTCGAAATTTATTCATGAGAAAAGTAATCCTCTTAACTATCAATACAGGCCGCAAATTATATAGCGCGACTGAGAAGTCATCCTAATCGACTGGCTAGGCGTCTTCTGAATAGGCGCAGAATTGGAGGACTCCGAACGCGGAGGAGACTACGAAGGTCTCACCCAATAGATCTCCCAGATCGATTTATATAGTTGACACTGTAAATTTGTATATAAGACTTACCAGTAGAATAAGTAGATTGTAAATATTCATACAAATTTAATTTAAGTTGTTCCAGATAATAACAGAAAAATTAAAATAAAGCTAAACTTAATAATAAAAAAAAAAAAAAAAAAATCTTAACTATCATAATCTTTATCCTCTGAACTATCCGAAGCATATAGTGATTGAAATCAGGATATAAGATAAAGTTTTATTCTAATCGATTTTGAGAATCAAGAAGAGTTTTTCATTTCTTTGTTCCTCATTAAACTAGACATAAACAAGATGAGATAAAAACGAAAAAGACAGAATATCGTCGTCGTATTTTAATAACATTAATTATTAATAATTAATACCTTTGTACACTTTTGTCTTCCGGTTTTACAGATATGTGTTTATATTGAAGCTCGCGAATGCCGAGCTTGATCAAAAATCAATTTGGAAATCATAAACTTCGATGGGTTCTTTTTGCAGAGCTATAAAGAAAAGAAGTCCGATATTGGTAAGCTTACCCCATATATATGTATATTAGCTAAGATATATAACTGCAACAGAAAGATGGACCTTGATAAGGTAGTAAATGTCTCCCTCAATGTGTTACACATCATGTCACAAAGTTAAAATACCTTCTATAAAGGTAATAAAAGTAAAATTGTCGGTATTTTGTAATTTTGCAATCTTTAGGAGGACTCAGGCGTTAGTCGAAGGTTGCAAAAAGGATGGCTTGGGGCATTAGCGAATTATGCGAATAAAGGATTATACATTTTTTTCACGCAGCCTATCCGGGCAAATTCAACTGCTGACCCCTGACTCTCTGGCCGGGGGCATTGTTTTTGTTTGCGTGTGTGTCCACTTGAACCCGCTTGTAAATTCATATTCACACTCAGCACACACACACACACAGTTACACATGCTGTAACCTTTGCAGAATAACACAAGCGCACGCAATGTTTCCGCAAAGAAGAAGAATGCGCCTGGCCCTGGCTCTAATCCTGCTTTCGCCCGCCAGTCTAAAGTGTCCAATCAACTTTTTGAAATGAAACCTAAATAACATGTCATAATAAATAACCTTCAAGCGACCCAGCGAAATGGACACGACCACAGCCAGAGCCAAAGTCGCAGCCCCGCTAGCTAGCGGAGGGGGAATGGGAAGAATGGGTGCGGGCAACATGGCCGGAACTGAGGTTCATGCACTGCACAAAGACGAAAATCCAAAATTCTGTAATTACAACGTAAATCCAAAATGTCTCAACAGCGCACAGCCGTTGCACACCCAAACACACACACACACGCACACACACACACTTGAACTGAGGCCGAAGAAAACTTAATTCATATATCAAAAAGTTTGTCCGACCAGCGTCCAGGGCTCAAGAGTAGCAATTTACGCGCAAGTAGCCCGCTCCAAGTTGGAGTAATATATTGTACACACTTTATAGGTCCCAGGTTCGTAGCGCCCCGAAGGCGGACGGACGGTCGGGCGGGCGGACGGGCGGTTGGTCGGCCGGCCGTCCGGCAATGCGGGTGGGCTGGTCAGCCCGGTCGGTCGGTCGTTCGGCTGTTTCTGTCGTGTCGAATGCGAAACACAGCAATTATGCAATTTGATAATACTTCATTCTCGGGTAATAAATATTAATTATTTTTTTGCGAATGTGATTTCATGTTTCTGTGCTCTTCACACACATGTGTATACCGTATACCCACTGAGCGCTAGTTTAGGTTAGATTTATGGTGCCACGCCTGCTTGCGAATCAAATGAGACGTTTTCCTCTCGTCGTTCACTCCTGCTCCACAGTTTGCCCATTTGTCCTGCTGCTCCCTGTTCCCCAACATGCCTCGATGCGAATGCAAGTCGGACATGCGGACTTAGTTGAAGCTTTCGTGTCTGTGCTCCAATTTCGAACGCCTGATTTTGGGCATTGGTATTGTGCCTTGTCATGGAATAGTTTGTGAAATATCTTCTTAGAACTTTTCAAAAATTGAAAACAATAAGAAAACTTAGTGCATTTTGGGAAACGTTGGAATGGAACACAAGCATAGAGAATGGAGCTACGTTAAATTTTTATGAAACTCTCAAACATACATATATACACGTGTTTTATTGTACATATACATAAAATTATATATTACGAGTTAAGGAAACTCATTTTCTTTTTCCTGGGAGTCGAACTCCGTTTTGGTACTTGTGGAATGCGATGATGCTTACACAACTAAGAAACGCTGGATGAAACACGAACATGTGTTTGGTAGCAATCAAATAATTTTGTAAAATAGTTTCAAAAGCAAAAAGCCTAACTTAAACCTCTTGAGCTGAAGAGTCCCGAATGCAATTCTATTGCTAGACATGTCGAAAGCGGTATATAGAACGAGGCTATGCTGAGTTTATATGAAACTGTCATTCATATAGATAGCATTTTATACATACATCCCTTCATACACACACACACACACACACACACACACATACATACACACACACATACACACACATACACACACATACACACACACACACTTTGAGAGCTCGCTCCAAGTTCCAGTTATTGTCGTGGCTCGTGTATTCGGTAACTTCCAGGCCGTTACCTTTTATTCCGTTTGCCCATCAGAAATCTCTCGTGCATAAGAAACATTTTAATTTTGAAAGGAACTGACTCCAATGGAAATTGCCATAATATCGTATCACATACACACACACACACACACACACCCACACACAAATACACTCGCCCTTTATAGAGTGCCACACGGACGAGTGTGCTTTTACATAAATAAAAATAACACAGCACGGCAAAGAAATGAAAAAAGTTAAATTGAATTGTGTTCGCTCAGGATATTTACTTCTATATACATATATATATATTTTTGTTCCTCCGGTTTTCCTTGGCTTACCACAATTCCTGCTGTCGCTATGGTGTCCTTCTGCACTTGAAGCACAAGTAAAGGCAACTTTTTCCAGTTATTTCCTTATATTTGCCTTCTTTATTTTGGTTAGGTGTAACAGAACTGTCAAAGTTGCTGAAATTCTTGAATTGACTTGCAGGCAATGGAATAAGTTAAGTACAATTATTATATATAAAGAAGCATTTGATTATCCCGGCTTGAACCGGGAAATCTTTTAACTAGAAATCGAAGCTTAAACAAAATCAGTTGCCCAAGAAATGCGTAACTCGAATGCTCAGGTTTAAAGTAATAGCGTTTGAAATGTATCTCAGATCCTAGACATGACTAACTTGAGACCTTTACATGGCCTTATCTATGCCAATTTTGGATAGTTGTGAAGTTGGCTTCAGGAACCAATCTTTTGCAGTCAGTCAGTTTGGTTCGAACAGTTCTTGCTATACGCAACACGATCCTGCGTACATATATATGATGTTAGTGTAAACTGGATGAGATCAGCTGCCTTATGAGCTGACATTCAATTATAATCACATGGCAGGCGCGATAACAATGTGCGTTCAACTTTATAATAATGTTTAAGCTGTGTGTGTGTGTATTAAATATGACCTGGAGCGAGGCTAATTTCCTACGCACCACAGCACCACATAACCCAAATGACCAAACCTGTCGCCAGTGAATGGGCTGCTGTCACGTCATTCGTCTGGTCTGGTCTGGTCTGGTCTGGCCTGGTTCTTGGTTTGGGTTGGGGTTTGGGCTTACTTCTGTTTGCTCGTGTAGCGAACCCATGTCATTGTGCCTGTGCTGGTCTCTGCAACAATCAATTTCCATATACAGCATATACATATCTTTACATACTCGTCCACAACTTTGCCTGCCCAAAAAACAGAGAGAAAAAAAAACCACACATTCGCAGTTGCTGTGCTTGTTTATGAGTTGATGTTGATATTCGTGGTCACATTAAGCCATACGTCGCCATATTACAGCGCGTCACGTCACGTCACGTCAGTCAGACATAATGTCGCGGCCATGTACTAACTGGCCGCACTGACGAACTGTCAACTTACTGTCAATATAATGTCGCACTCATTATACCCTGCAACCACTCAAACTAGGGTATTCTGGTTTTGTGCACATGTAGGCAGAGGATGGCTTCTCCGAGCCCATAACGAATATATATATATATTCTTGATCAGCCTAAAGAGTATATATATATATTCTTGATCAACCATAGAGAGTATATACATGTATTCTTGATCAGCAACAAGAGTTATCAGACTGCTAGTCTGTCCGTGAACGCGTCGTTCTCAGAGACTATTCTAGTTAAAGACTATGAAAGTCCTTTCATTGTCACGTAGATCAAGCTAAGCTTAAATCAACGATAACAATCGATAAGAATCGATTTTAGGTTTAGGTTCTCAGAGCTCCCAAGAGCTAAACATACTAATTTTGTGATGTAGGCTTTCTTTTAGTCGTGCACTCCCGACGAGGGGGCACACTTGTTATAGTTGCGAGCTGGCGGCCCCCTGCCGCCCGATCCGTCACGTCATTCTGGCTTGTTATTGTTGATTTTTGGTCGTTGAGTGTTGGAGAGTGCATAAATTTATTCTTTAGGTTTTGTTTGAGTTTCGTACAAAATTTGTGCGCTTATGCTTTATTCTTGGCGACACCATCCACCTACCAGCGCCACCCTCTACTCTCTGCCCTCTACCCTGGTTTATCCGCACAAGTTGAGAACGTTGTTTGGGCTCCCTTTTATACATAAATATATTCTTTTTTGTCATGTGTGCGCGGTAATGTTGTTTTCTCGACACTCTCTGTACTCGGTAATGGTCTCGATTTGAAAGTTAATGTAATCAGCTCGAATATTGTGGCACATAAACATGCCTCCCCCATCCGCAGTGCCACTCGATTTATTGGTATTTGAGGAATACGCACATCATGATAGGCAAACATATTCTATTGAGTGCTTCTGTGGTTCGTATCAAGATTTGGTTGCAATTCAATCGTATTTAATCAGCTGACGCTTAGAACAAAGCTTAATAGTTGTTGACCATTCAAGAACTCACCTTTGCGGCTTTCTGTTAATTGTCGTTAATAGGTTCGTCCAATTTACAAAGATTCAAGTCTTCCAGTTAGACATGGGACAAGCACCTTTCTAAATTTATATTTATACATTCGTCGCGCTTCACCACGTTTTCCCAAGCTACACCAAATCAGTTATAATCAAAAGAGAGGGAAATGATATATCTTCGATTTTATTGGTTCTTTCCATAAAATAGAATTGCGCCAGCCTTTAGATTCTTTTATATCATATTCTATTCTTGTTGGGAATCCTCCACTGTTCCGGAATTCTTTTCTTATGTGGGGATCTGAACATCGCATCCAATATTATTTATTTACACCGTAAACTAAACGGATGGTCCTTTTATAATTCAACTTACGGGCACGCATCTTTCCAAAACATATTCCAGCTCATGCATTGCTCATGAAGAGTCGAACATTGCCTCTCTGTTGGGTTTCTAAACATATAATATAAATACTTGTGGAACTGCTCATTGGACAATCAGCAACTTATTGAGAAAATGAGAGTTATGGATATATTGTATTGTGCTGGTATAAAGTATGCTTATTTTATGAGCTCTGCGTGGGATACTGCGCAACCTTCTGATTGTCTGATTGGCACAGTTAAATCGCTGATGGATAACAAGTTGGCGGCAATCGCAAAAAAACTCTCGTTCCTACACACACACACACACCAGTTGGATAACATCAATGGCAGGACAACTGACTAACATAGGATGACAGCCATGTGGAACGAGGGAGCGGACATAAGCGAGCATTTGATGCCCGCACAAATGCATTCGGAAGCGGATATGGAAGTGGAAGAGGAAGCGGCAATGCTGTGACGCAAGCTGCGACGTTTGAGAAACGGCTGAAATTTGCTGCCTCTTGTCAGCCACAGCGCTGGCTAACCAGCAGCAGGAGGACCCGCGATCTGCGACCGGGCATATTGAGTGCTTGATTGCCCTAATGATCGCCTCAATGCCGACAAGTTGTTAGCAGTAAAGTACACTTTGCCTGCCCGCCAGCTGTCGCAGGCGCATTTGTCGCATTCCATTCTCAGCTGTCATTCTCCGGAATCGCTGATTTGTGACGGTATGATATACATATGTATATAGATACCCAGCAAAATAGGGTAAAATGTGTCTGTTTTTATGGAAATGTTTGTAACAGAAAACATTTCCGAACCCATAAAGTATATATATTCTTGAACAGCGGACAATCCGAATCGATCTAGCCATATTCGGCTATTAGTCGAAACTACAAAAGATAATTATGTTTTTTTTTTTTTATATATAGTTCCTCCCATTCCCTCCCATTTTTTCGATATATCCTCGTATTTTCAAAACATCGATAAGTATCGATTTTGAAAGACACCAATCATAGCATGTTGGTATTTGTAGTTATATAATATAAGATAAGATAAGATACAGATAAGCAATATTTCATTCCTTGGGTAATACCACACATCCTTTCCAAACTTAGGAAACCCTTAATTGATGAAGGGAGAGCCTTGTGCTTAGTTATGTGCTCACTTGTCTATACCTTATGAAAAATGAAAATTTCATAACAATCCAACAAAAAACACCAGAGTTATTCAAGTTTGAGTTTAGGGTATCTGTTGGGCGAAAAAGTAAGGTTTACCAACCGGACCCAAAGGCGTGCAATTGGTTTGAACCTTGAACCGAGTCTCAGGTTTGCTGCCCTAATTGATATATCTACTTACTTTTCCGCTGTTGCAAAATTTACAAATGTTTACTTTTAAAGTTTAAATAGCCGCCTTGTTGCTCCTATTTGGCAAAATAAATAAAAAAAAAACGTAAGAAGATTCTCCAGGCATATTGTGAGAACTTTATGTTAAGGACTGAAATTCAATATGTGGATTTAGTTGTATGCCACGGGCTATGCTTAATTAGGTTTCGTTCGCTTCGTTTCAGTTGGGCATAATTAGAGCCTAAGGACTTGAGCTGATTTGGTACCCGAGGCGGACGCATCAACGCATCAATAGGATGCGGCAGTCAAAGTCGAACCTTGGGCCAAGGTCCGTGCTCCGTTTTCAGTTAGGGTCGAATGCGAGTGGAAATCAAATTATTTTAATGATACACAAATTGATACTTTGAGACAAAATAACAAACCAAATGAAAATTGCTGCCAGCATTTTCGACTACTTTTGGTAGCTATGGCATCCGGAGGGACAGGACAGAGCTACAGAGAGAGAAAGAGAGAGGGATAAAGAGAGCGAGCGAGAGGGAGAGTGCGGTGAGAGTAAAAATATCAAGCAAGCAACGCTGCGATGAAAATTAAGTGAAAATTGGATTCTATACATTTTGTTCTTATATCTTTTTTTTTTTGTTTTCCTTTTTTTTCGCCTTTGCTCATTTTCATTTCGGGCAAATTGAGTTGAGGATGGGTCGAGTGGAGTGTTTAATACCTGAAGCGTGTGCAATTGCTATTATTATGCAAATTTTCCTTTTCATTGCATGCGTGTTTTTCTGTTGCTCGCTCTTCATCCTGTCCGTAATTTAAATAAGGGCACAAAAGATTGGCACAATAATGAGAGACAATTGAAATGTCAATAATGCACTGATAGGTTCTTAGGGGAAAATACTTTCAGCCGGGCAAAAAAAATAGAAAACATTGCGACAAATTTACAGTTGAGACTTAGTTCGTTCAGGAACTAAGGGTTGCTGCTCAGGATTGTCTGTGAAATACTTGTCAAATAATAATCTTAAGACAAGAAGGAACCACTGTCTGAGCTAAAATACTCATGTATATATATATATGACTAAAGGATTAATAGATGGACTTAGATATGTGAGGGGATTAGATATGAAGCTCGGACTTGCAGATTTTGGTCAGGATCTCTTAAAGAGCGCAAAACTTTTCCTTAAAAGAAAAAAACATTTATCGACTGATTCATTCTATAAAACTATCTGATATTGTTCTCCTATGTTGCAAAGATTATAATACAAGATAAAAACAAAGTCTTTCATACTAGAATGATATAGTCGACCGATCTGGTCTATATCGGCTCTGCCGTTTATACCTATTAGGAATATTTCTTTTTATACAGTCGGAGAAGTCTCCAGGCGTTACACATTTCCTTATATAATTTTAGTAAGGGTATAAAAGGTCTCATATGCCTTAACGAGTGATGAGTTATACCTGTGATGCTGGCTGTTTTATTTCCGAGCCAAACATGTGGGTAAACTACTATAAATAAACTTTCAATGCCGGTTGAAGTTTCACTCTCTGACTTATTGATGGCATCCACTTGTCGAAGCCCAACTCATTTACATTCCGGCTAATTTGCGTACACATGCAGAAATGTACGCAAATGTAGCCCAAATTAGTTTTTCAGCCTGCGAGCGGTTGAGCAAACAAAACAAAATTCCAAAGATGATTATTTTAAATAAAGTTACGAAACTCTGCAGACGCGTGCAAAAGTTACATATCAAGCAAATTTCTAAGCATCAATCCCAGAGCTGAGGCTAGGAGCAGGGGCTCTCCTTGTGAAAATGAATGCTATCCATAGATATGCCAGATCTACAGGTTCTGTTGGCCAACTGCAAACAAGCTAACAAATAAACAAACAGGCAAACAACAATAACATTACAATGCCTGACTGGATGCATAAGATCTTGACCGAACGGAGCGGGGCGGGACGGAGCGGGGCGGGGCGGGGCGGGACGGGACTCAGTGCAAAGGTTGGCATCGTGTTTATCAAGAGCCACAAGGCATTAATTACGCATACGCAACGTTGACCGCAGCCAAGCAAACGATTGTGTAACAGCCGCCGCCAGTTCGTCATTTGGGGGTGGCTTTCGGTCGGTTAACTGCGCAAGGTAAAGCATGCAGGTAAATTACAGGATGAGCAGAGTCGGTGACTTTTTGAATGCCCAAAGCACGTTTTAATTAAGTCAGCCAATCGATAAAGTGCCGCACATACATACACATATAAGGCACACATACAAACATTTCAGGCAAATTGCTATGGAGTTGCTCACAAAGAAAAGAAGCGAATAAATTACTTGAGATTTAATTGGAAATAAACATATTATCTTATTATATGATATTGATAAGGCACATATGTATATACTTTATGAGGTCGAAGATTGTTGCGACCTCTGCAAGCGCGTAAAGTACTTGTAAACTACATATATTATATATTCAATTTGGAACTAAATGGTTCGCAGTTGCCCTAACATATGTTCCTATTATAGCTACAGCAATTTGGTTGTTTATTGGAAATATATGTATATACCTTACAGGGTCAAGGATTGCAATATCATCTGCAAGAGTATGAAAGACTTGTAAAATACATATTGCTTTATTTCATTTGAAAGTAAACGGATAGGATTGATCTAACTATAGTAGTAAAGATTCGCCTGTTGATATTGATTACGAATATATATATATATAAAAGTAAAACGTGAAAGCTATATATGCTTATATTTCCTTTTGGTTCAAACTGCCTTAACTTATGTTCTTAAAATAACTTGCGCGATTCGTCTAATTATATGGAATACATACTTAACCGAATCAAGGATTATAATATCATCCGCAAGTAACATATATTTATATTATGACTATATCAATTTATCTGTTGATACTGATAAGGAAAATATGTCTATACTTTATGGGGTCGAAGATTTAAATATATTCTCTGCAAGAGTATGAGTTTTCCATAGTCTGAGGAAGTTATTTAAATCATAAAAAAACGACTTTGCAGCGTCAAGTTTCTTTTATTTTCATTTCGAATATTTGACCCTTGTTTTCCACCATGGAAACTGAACTTTGGGAAAACGAAGACCAGGCTTACATTACTTTTTGTCTATCAGTTCTTCTCAGCTGCTCTCTCGCTGTCACTTTTTTCTGCTACCCCATTGACTTTATGAAAATCGCATACAAAGGCGATAAAATGTACATACATGTGTGAATACCAGGCTAGTAATACTTCTGAAAGTTCAAGTGGAATCCTTTTTCGTTTAAATAATATACTGATAATAATTGTTGACATTCTCCGTTTTTGGTATTGAAGCTGCGTTAAATTCAAGTAAGATTTCAAGAGAGACCTCTACGGGGTTAAATACCTGATGCATGCACACTTTTTACCTGGCTGCGGCGTAAGAAAACTTTAGGCAAATATGAATGAAAGTTTGGATGAATGCTCAAGCTGAGCGCTTCAGCGGAAGCGGAAGTCAATTTTTGTGCTATAGAAATTGAAATTAAATGTCAAGAAAATGAAGCCAGGCCAACAAAATGAGAAAAGTTTGGCGAGCATAAAAGAAAATGTTGCAAATACATACATTGAGCTGATGACATGTATATGTATAAATATGTACATATGTACACATCCATTTAACTACATAGTCGAGTTTTATGGCTGACAGGAACAGCAAGCGGAGGCAGAGCGCAAGGTCGCTCTTCAAACTCAAATTGCTGCCTTTTTGTTTGACATTATCGAAGGATGTGGCCCGTGCTGATTGTTGTTGCTGCTGCTGCTGCTGCTGCTGCCAGCTCTTCGGTTTGCTTTGCCAGCAGTAACAGATACAGAAACAGGAGGTACATGGCGTATAATAAAAGAAATAAAAGCACTTTTGTCCCCGACTCGATGCGGGCTATGTAAACACAAACACGACAAGCGACCCAAAACGCGCTTTGATCTGCCGCCCGGACTCGTATACCCAGACGACAGGAGCGTAGCCTGGGGGCTGCTGTTGCTGATACTGATGCCTCATGCTGCATTACGCGGACATTGAACTGTCAGGCCAAGCGGCCCATTGTTCACGTGCTCGTGTTGGACGAGCAAGTTACTCAATTACCCAAGTGTCCAGTCGAGCTTATCAGCATTGGAACAGGATCGCCCAGGCGAGCGGATGAACCCCCGGTGCTCCATTGCATATTGTTACCATTTTATGTTGCATCCTGTACAGCTGCGAGAACCCCCGCCAGGACTCGCTTTGTTGCTTGCTTTGATTAAATGTCAAAACAATTGCGCGCTGCAGCATAATCAAAGCGCTGCTTGCGTAATTGCCCAATGAAGCGGAAGTGGCTCGAATACGGGACGCGAGCGCACAAAAAAAACAAAGAACAAAAAACTGTAAAAATAAAGAAAATTTGCTCTCGTTGAAAGAAAGAGATACCCTATAACCAGATAAGAATGCCCCCAATGCACATACACATTTAACTAGTTAGAATGTACTACAATACAATTAAAACGAGCAAATAAAAAGCAATTTGAAATATGTCAATTAGTTAAAATATATATATCTCTATTCTAGTTATCTATGCTTGAGTTAATGAGAAACGCTTAGAAAGGCGTCCTTGTAGAAGGAAAATAGATAACTTGTCACCTATCTAGTCTATCTAGTTTTATATTTAAAGCTCTCGAATGTGTCGCTTCTACTTATTTTATACGGAAGGCATTAGTACACGGAAAAGTGATGAGAATCGCAAAGAAAGGCATACTCATTGGAAATGTAACATAGTTAAATATCTAGTCTGTCTAGCTTCAGTTCATCTTGAACTAGTTTTGTCTTCCCTACGCAGTCTAATATGTCTGCTTCTGCCTATTTCTTACATAGGGTATTAAAATAACACGGCGAATATCCGCAAGTGAGGGCAGCAGATAAATTTGCACTGGAGGGTAATCGACACCATACACAACTCCTCCTAGCACAAGTGCTCCTACTGATTTAACCAAAATAAGGCCCCAGCTCCCTTTTGCTGTGGGCAAAGGATGATGGAAAATTATATTTGTCATATGTCAAAAGAAGCCTTTCTTTCGACCAGTCTTAGATGACAATCTGAAATGATTAATTCATCAAATTGTAGCCTCGAAGACTTTTGTTTAATTTTATGTGAATAATTACAAAGCTGAAATTTTTGTTGAATCTCCTAAAATAAATAGATAAAAGTTGCTCAAGTGATTACACAGCTAAAATGAAAACTTTCAGCTTGTCCAGTCAGTCGAAATGCCCGGGGTGGACGTGGCTCTTTATTTGATATTTCAATTTTGGATTGCATGAAAAATTGTTGACTGGAAAAGTGCACGCGAAATACTCGAACTGTCGGCCGAGTAAACAAAAAATTGTAAATATTGCCAAAAAAAAAAAAAGAAAAATTAATTCATAAATATTCAAATGAAAAACCTCATGCCAGGCGAACAAATCTGCGTCAGGACGAGCCAAGTCAAATCAAATTATGGATAATTTATACATACAATTTCCACTGGACTGATGCTGCTCCTGCTGCTGCTCCTGCTGCTGCACAGGATCGCCAAGGCAAGGAACTGTGGCCGCGACGGAAACTGGCCGACTTGGCTTCACTTCTGCCGCTTGATTGAAACTCATTTATCATCATAAATTAGTGCGGAGCGGGGGCATGCGGAATGCGGCATGAAATCAAGGAAGAGATTCATCATGCGCCTGAACGTGGGCGTGGCCGTGGCCGTCAGCTGGGCAGCGGCATGTAATCCAGCTCAGATTGAAAATTAATGAGGTCATCACGCTGCACACACACAGACACACACACACACACACACACACACGCACACTTGAAATTCGTTGCTGTAAAATCAGCGACGACAAAAATTATTCACCATTTCTTATATCTTGTCTATTGTGGATTTTTTTCCACTACCATATTCAGTTTAGCAGAACGCGAACCGCCCTCTGCTGCGATACAAGTCAACGCTAATGAAAGAACCTCGTCCATGGGGTGTACTCGACTTGTATGAAATGTATCAGAAAAGCATGGAAAACTTGATGAAAATATTTTTTTCATATTTCAAGATGGGAATTAACAAAGATAATCCGCATGGAAATCTGTTGAGCCCCATGTGTTTGGACAGGGTATAGCACATTCGTTGTTTAAGTTCGTTACATTCTTTTTTTCTCTCAGCTCGGGCTTTTGTTTGGAGGTGTGTTTATTGTGCCACACTTGTCTCTGGCAGCGACTGGACCAACCCTCCGGTCTTGCCACTAAAATGAACTGCGTTGGAAATAAAAATTAATTGCGGACTGGCGGACTGGTCGGAGGCATGTGGCCGGCTGGCAACCACTTACATAAATCAAAATTCAGCGCATTTGGGGCATTTAGGCATTTCGAATTTTTTCACAGCCAGCAAATGCAAATAAGATGATAAGGAATGTCCTTCATTTACGATCCCCATTGTCCACGTGGCCCCTATAATTATTTGAGCGATTCATGAGGCATACAATAAATAAAGCGCGCTTCTAATCTTCAGTCCAACTGTAGTTGTCAAATATTTAATTTTCCTTACTTGTGAAACTTTGTGCGGAACATCAAAGATAACATTCCCAACGCTCTATGCATGCTGTCATAAGGTATGTGTTGCCATAGGATGGGACGTGCTTAAATTAAATTGTTGTTTGAAGAACTTTGGGATGTATTATTAGTTGACAGAATGCCACAGAAGTGAGTTGTATTTACGTATTATATGCGCAGGAATATTAAATTCTTAATCTGTTAAGGGACACTCACAGCCAGTTCCATCGGCAAATGCGTGGCCAAAATCTCTACGCTGATATTGCAATTTATTTAAATAATCTAGCAATAATTCAAATAGCCAAAAGCCCATGAAAAAGCATTAAAAACTGGCCAAAATGTTAACCCTTTTCAACACGAAAATAAAATGGTGATGCAGTCCTTTGCAATCAATTGAAAATGTATTCGCATGTATATATATACACACCTATATAGGCGAATATCTGATAATTTATTGCCTTTACATTTTGGCCAGGACGAACCAGTTGGGTTTGGCTGGCAAGGTAATTATTATCGCTGGCCAGCGTGGCGCATACGTAATGAATGGCCGGTTTAAACGGTTTAAGGTTATGTGACATTCTTTTTATGCAGCATCGCAGCAGTTTTTGCCATTTCCCATTTTCCATTTCCATTCACCATTTATATGACTTTTTCCACGAATTTATGGCTTTGACCTTTAAGTGCCACAAGGAAAAACATTTTCATTACATCTCTCATACAAAATGACGAATTATTTATTATATTTCTTGTGCGCTTTGATATAATTCGTTACTCGAAAATCTTAAAGAAAATTCAATTAACACTTTGAATTGAATTTCATTTGCGTTGTCTTGTAGATGACTGCTCTTCCCTGATATTATTACATTAAGTAGGCTTAAAATAGAATTTACTAAAAATCGGGGAAGAAATCCAAAAGTCTATACATGTAAATTGCCTTGCTTAGCAAGCATGTCCTTTCCTCGTGTTTTCTTCGACATAACCGCAGATGGGGATAAACTGGGACGTGTTACAATGGAGTTGCGCTCGGATGTGGTTCCAAAGACCGCCGAAAACTTTCGCGCTCTTTGCACCGGGGAGAAGGGCTACGGCTACAAGGGCTGTCTGTTTCATCGAGTTATACCGAATTTTATGTGCCAAAGCGGCGACTTTACCAATCAGAATGGCACGGGCGGACGTTCGATCTATGGCCACAAGTTTCCCGATGAGAACTTTGAGCTGAAGCACTCGGGACCGGGCACCCTGTCGATGGCCAATGCTGGACCCAATACGAATGGCTCGCAGTTCTTTATATGCGTAATCAAGACTTCGTGGCTGGACAATAAACACGTCGTCTTTGGGAAAGTCGTCGATGGCATGGATATAATTCGAAAGATCGAATCGATGGGTTCTAACTCGGGCAAGACAACCAAGAAGATTGTAATTGAGGACTGTGGCGACTTGTAAAGGGGGGGCATTTTAATCGAAACGTAATTAAAAACATAATTTTACTTTTCAATTATTGGTTACCATTTATTTACTACCTCAAACGTTTGACTCTTAATTGAACACTTTTCCTGCTGATGTTACTCAAGCGGTATCCAGATTTACGTATGCTTGAGCTGGGCCTAGGCTCTGGCGTCGGCTCCTTGTGTAAATCCGGCTCACTGTCGCTAAAGGAGTCCTTCTTCGCTGGCGCTGGCCCATAGTTGGATCTGTCAAATCTTTGCAGCAATTTGGTGGCCAACTTGCCATCACTGGGCTGGATTATGCGGTTCATAAACTTTCTGCAGATAACGTTTTCGGCCGCATCGTCCTCAGACACATTCTCGGACCGATGCTCAATGACATTCGTCAACGTTACGGGATAAGTATTAAGTGTGGCTATGTGATTGTAGCCCGAATTGGTTGCCTTATGCCCGGCCACACGATTGCCCAGCGCGACGGCATCTGCCAGAGACATCTCCCGCACGTAGAGCGCATAAATGATGGCGGCCGTAAAGCACTCCCCAACGCCATAAGTGTCCTTTGCCTTTTGCTTTGTGCTTGCGGCCAGTTCGTAGTATTTGCCCTTGTTATCCAAGCAGCCGGCACCCAGTGGGCCCCAGGAGCAAATAATGCACGGCCTGCGCACATTGATACTGTATGGCAGAGGCAGAACCTTATCCAGTTGCAAACAGGTCTCCTGCACCGACTGCCAGCCCAGATCAAGCGCCAGCTCCCTGGAGAATATCAAATAGTCGCACATATCAAACAGATCGATGTTCTCCTTGTAGCAGCTGTCCACCTTCAGCGATATCTGTATGCGATCTGTGCGTCCATTATTATAATCAAGTATAGCGCGGATCATCGGTATGATGTCCAGCTTATTGCGCGCCTCAAAGTGCACCCAACCATAGAGACTTAGATCGAGCTTCCTGAAGTCCTCTATTGTGACATATGGAAAATTTCGGCTGCATTGCAAAATGGTGCGACAGCCAGTCTTGCGGACATTTATAACTGTGGTGAACGCCGGATTCTCATCCGTCCTCGGGCAGTGGCTCAAGTCAATGCCATTTCGCTCCATTTCTATCAGTATATCTCGCAGCATACTCGAGCGGCTCAGCACGCCAAAGAATTCCACCTGGGCGCCCAGCAGGCGCAGCACAAAGCTCACATTGCTGGCGTGTCCACCGCGCTGCCAAAGGGTCTCCACAGATCTGAGCTTCTCACCCTCCCAGGGCCCAGTTTCGCATTGTTCGACGATGTCTACCGACATGCCGCCAACGCACAGCATCGGCTTGGTCATGCTCAGGGCGCAGTATGGACTCATGGTTGCTAAAAAATCAATTCAGTTTTGGAAACTATTTGACATAATTTTGATGGGCGATCGATCGAAACTGTGATTAAAACCAAATAAACGGGAGATAAACCAGAGACTTTGGCTAAAGTCTTTATGAAATCCACGTATGCTCTGATATATGCATTACTAGTAAATAGCACGAAGAAACGGATTGATATAATATCCTAATATATATATATATATACATATTCAAGAAGCTATATGTCTAGAAGCTACAGGTTCAATTTGGTTACTCAAGCTCTTAAGACTTGAGAGATTTGTTAAAAAAAAAAACAGGATTTCTATATTGAATTTCATCGATTGCTTGGCATCGCGGCACGTTATCGATTATTGGAAACAAAGTCTTACTTTGAGGGAAAATTTTCTCTAGATCTTAAAGGTTCTGAGTTCGACAGACAGACGGACATGGCTAGATCGGATTTAGGATTCAGGGTCTAATCACACAACAAATCAATAGAATCTATGAAGGTGTCTTTCAACTATATGATAACTCTTCTCTAGGTCACAGAGCTTCAAGCTCCTCCTGTCCTCAAAACATTTAATTCATTGTATTGTTAGATCTTAAGTTCTCCCGCGTTTGCGAATAGCTCTTTAGTTTTATTACTCTATTTTTCTGATTTATTTGCAATTGATTTCGGGTGCAACTTTATTTGCTTAAGGAGTTTACAGAGTGTAAGCCACGTGCTCTGCAACTCTCTAGCTGCTAGTTTCTGAAATTTGAATCGGAATAAATTATAATATTCAAGCTTAAAGTAGGCCTTGAAACTCTTGTCTATTCAATGATATGTAGCTGTGTGCCCGATTCAGTATTCCGATTAAGGCTGTAAAACAGAACGGACCTAAAAGTATTTACTTATTATTTGTTAAAGCTACGAAATCGGTAAATCAGTTTACAAACATTTATCTGCTCTGAAACCAAATATATTTATTATAATTTTTTTTTTTGTTAAAGAACTGGCGTTTCTTCGCAAATTTTGTAATCAAGCAAAAATGTCGCTGCCACGTGTTTATTTCGACATCAACGCCGGCGGCGAGAAACTGGGTCGTATCGTAATGGAGTTGCGCTCGGATGTGGTTCCAAAGACCGCCGAAAACTTTCGCGCTCTTTGCACCGGGGAGAAGGGCTACGGCTACAAGGGGTCTCCATTCCATCGCGTTATACCAAATTTCATGTGTCAAGGTGGCGATTTCACCAATCAGAATGGCACGGGCGGACGTTCCATCTATGGCCACAAGTTTCCCGATGAGAACTTTGAGCTGAAGCACTTGGGACCGGGCACCCTGTCGATGGCCAATGCTGGACCCAATACGAATGGCTCGCAGTTCTTTATATGCACCGAGAAGACCTCCTGGCTGGACAATAAGCATGTCGTCTTTGGTCGAGTTGTGGACGGCATGGATATTATACGCAAGGTCGAATCGATGGGCTCCAATTCTGGCTC
Organism: Drosophila novamexicana; assembly: GCF_003285875.2. Taxonomy (NCBI): domain Eukaryota; kingdom Metazoa; phylum Arthropoda; class Insecta; order Diptera; family Drosophilidae; genus Drosophila; species Drosophila novamexicana. The sequence continues at coordinate 3,198,540 of NW_020824766.1, forward strand.
AACCACAAAGAAGATTCTCATTCAGGACTGTGGCGCTTTGTAAAGAGGAACGCCTCTTTATTTGGCTGTCAACGATATTTCGAATTGACATTTTACTCAAATTTTCAATGTTATTCGAGACAGTTTAAAATACACATACATATGTTTGGGCGTTGCAAGCAAAGTTCGTATTTTCGTGTAGGCCAATATTTTTCGCGTTTGTTATCTAGGGACAAAGCTGCTAAGCAATGGGATCTACTGGTTCTTGTCATGTTTATTTCCGTTCAATTGGGTAGAGCAAAGGCCGCCTTTGACTGTTTGGGATTTCGCACAACAAATATTTCACTTCCTCACTTGAAACATATTTGTGACCATCTCTTGAAAACAAATCTTTCAATCGAACCATTAGAGAAAATACAAGGACAATCGGCATCTGGACCCAAGGCATCTCCTTATCCATGTCTTCCAAAAAAGCCAAGCTCTTCCGTTTCGTAGCAATACCATGTTCTCCTTTCAAGAGCCTTATAGCAAGCTTTTATTATACCCTGAACCCATTAAAAATGGGTACAAGGGCGCAAAATCCAAATGTATGTAACAGGCAGAAGGAAGCATCTCCGACCCCATAAAGTATATATATTCTTCATCAGCATCAATAGACGAGTCGATCTAGCCATGTCCGTCTGTCCGTCTGTCTGTCCGTCTGTCTGTCCGTCCGTCCGTCTGTCCGTCTGTCTGTCCGTCCGTCCGCCCGTCCGTCCGTCCGTCTGTCTGTCCGTCCGTCCGTCCGTATGTATGAACGCAAGGATCTCAGAACCTATAAGAGCTAGAGACTTGAAATTTTAGATGTAGATGCTCCTAGCTCCCGCGCAGATCGAGTTTGTTTCCGATAATCGATAACTTACTCCGTTTCCAAGCAATCGATAAAAATCGATATCGATATCATGTTTTTTGGGCAATTTTGGTAAATAATAAGAGCTAGAGCCACCAAACTTGACATATAGCTTCTAAAATAGAATATATACATATATGCATTTGATGTTGGAAGAAGAGGGTTCAGGGTATCGCCTAGTCGGGAGCTCCCGACTAGAACCTCTTACTTGTTTTTCTTTTAAATTTAAAACCTACACAAGTTTCCTGAGCCTACAATATTACTTTTTTTTTTTTTTTTTGCTTACATGTGTTTACAACATTGTCATTTTACTTATTTTTATCTGAACAAAATTATGAGTCTGAATATATAATAGAATAAACGGTATACGAAATAGTTTTAGCCATTTTGAGATGGACGAGCCGAATCGAAAATTAAGCTGGGCAGTCGGCAAGAAGACGGTTTTATGTGTGGGATACTCGGTGATCGACTGCATATCGATCGTTAGGCGATTTCCAAGGATCGATGAGATCGAGCGCAGCGTCAAGGGCTACTGGCAACGGGGCGGAAACGCGGCTAATACTTGCACCGTTTTGCGGAATCTGGGAGTGGACGTGGAATTCTTTGGTGTGTTGAGCTCAGCGCCCATGTTCAGCATTATGCTGCATGATATGAAAGTGCGTGGCATCAAAATAGATAATTGTCCACGCTCCAATCAGGATCCGCCATTCTCATCGGTTATAGTCAACAAGTCGTCAGGGACATGCACCATTGTCAACTGCAATAACTCATTTCCATACCCAACTCTGGACGATTTTAAGATGCTCGATCTAAGCAAGTACGGTTGGATACATTTTCGAGGCAATAGACCCGAAATCACCACTGAAATGATGCAGGCTGTGGAGGCCTATAATGCAACGCAAACGGAAAAAATAGTCATATCTGTGGATATGGACGGATCGTTTAAAGAGCACTGGCCGCTGGTTGACTACTGTGAATACGCCTTCTTTTATAGACAATTGGCCGACCAACAGCAATGGAAGTCGCCAAGGGAGGCCTGCATCAGCATCGACGAGCATCTGGCCATGCGATTCGGCATTAATCTCAAGCGACCTTTAGTAGTTGTTCTATGGAATCTACAAAATGTCGGCATTATGGACCACAATAGCGATTACCACCGTGCGACTGCCTACAGGCCCAAGAAATTTGTCGACAGCCTTGGCGCAACGGAAGTGTTCGTTGGTGCCTTCATCTATGCCGTTTATGTGCGCGAGCGTTCCCATCAAATCGCCGCCAACTTTGCCAATCTGATGGCCAGTTACAAATGTATTAAATGCGGCTTCGATCACATTTCCGATATCTTGATGGCACCTGTACTGTAAATGTTGCAATTGCATTTTCCTATTCGGGAATGAAAAACTCCTTTGTGGTTAAGAATCGATTTTGTGTATATATTAGTCCGATTTTGATAAGGTCTCACTCATGTGTGTGGGATATGGTAGAGGTCATAAGTTTAGTCAAGATATGTTGAGTGACAAAAAGGTTTTTCGAAGCAGATAAGGAATATATATATATATATATCTAGTCAACTTAAAGCCACATCGAAAGTAGCTTAAGCTTGACTTTTTATTCGGTGCACTCGAATGCTTTTTAAGCTCAGCTCACAGTTGAGTTTCAGCAGCTCGTGAATTGCAGAGAACTTGTGCACGGCATAATTATGGCATGATTAATTCCACAGTCAGCCAGAAGTTGGTCAGGCGCAAAATAAATGCGCAAAGTTACAAAAGTTGTAGAAAAATGTACGTATTTATGTATATTTTGCAGATTAAGCAATAGGCGGTGGGTTGGCTGAGGGCAGGGGAGGGCAGTTAGTGTAAATGTTATGCATGGCATTAAGCGACAGACACAAAACGAGAATGTTTGCCGGTCATTTATCATGGCGGACAACAACAAGGCGGAGCGACAAGGAAGCAGCAACAATTTCGTCAGGAATTTAAGTGACAATTTTCATACAATTTCCACAAGCCGAAAGGACACACGGCTCAACGCGGCGTATGAGCGATGATGACGATAATTTCGGCTGGCTAAGAGAAATCGATAAATGTCCAAGCATTTGACATGCGACAAAGACAACCAACTGGAAGTGCTTCCGTACATGGAACTCCCTTCCCTTCTTTTCATGGGTTTTTTCTTTTTCCCTTTCAAGATACCCTGTGTCTTTGAGAATGTTCAGTGGTATATGTAGCTGCAGCCAACATGTATACTCTGCGTGCACTCTGTACTAAATATAGTCATAAGCTATAGTCAGGGCTTCAACATGTTTAATGCATAGCTTTAAGTATGCTGACCAAGGCCATAAACTAATTTTTATTTTTTTCTTAGCAATTTCAATTATTTTTCTACTTTGACCAGCTTATTGGGTTGTTATATCATATATATATATAACAATATTTGCCGAGTCCCACAAGCTTTGATGCTTGAAACATAAAATTCTAAATAATATTTGACCATGAACTGAACCTTCAAAAACTACCAAAATAAAACTCAAACGGTTAAATATTTTTTCCTTAAAAATGGTTTGGCACAAAACTTTCCAAGCAATTGCATTACAATCGTATTCGACAGATGCCAGCTTCGTGTAGGGATCAAATAAAGTGCACATAACTTATATTAACAACTCTTGAGTAAAACGTTGAGTAAAACGTTTAATAAAATTGTCAAATAAATTATTAAATAATATATGACAAATACATGTTCGCACCCTAACCAAGCTCATTTATGTGGAAAATCAGGTGCACGCATCGAACCTTAAATTAAGGAAGAGGTAGCATAGGATTGACTGCTAGGTATCTGTCAGTCGTGCTCGTCGCACTCTTTGCAGTTTTGTGCTGACTATTGCAACGTCGAACAATGCAAAACCCAAAATTATGCGTCGCAAATGCGGCAAAGCTAACGAGGGGAGAGGGAGGCGCCACTCCAGGCCAAGATGCAGACACAGTCAGAAACGCTTCAAAGCGGCTTCCGGCCGTTGCAGGAACTCACAGCGACAATGGCACACACACACACGCACACACACACACACAGCAGGCCGCCATTTATGTAAATTAAAAATTATTTCGACTGTAAAAATTCAGTGGGAATTGTTTTTGGCAAGCGTCGCTGTTGTCTCTGCGGCCCATTTGCAACAAAAACAGCCACACACACACAAAGAAACACTCACACACACACACTTACTACAAGAAAAGCAACTAGGACCTTGGCAATTGAGAAAAAACATTTGCTTTTTAACTACATTGGCTGTTAAGCAGATCTAAAAAATAGTTATTGTTATTATTGGCGGTTGTTTTAAGCCACAGCGCACCACATGCAATGCGCACAAATGCCAATTGGCGACTAGCAAATGGCAAACTTGGCCCAAACACGATTCGAATTTGAATTTCGGATACGAAATTGCGGAAAGGATAAGCACGAACTTATGATTATGTTCTAAGGCATAAAGTGGGCTATATTCGGCCATAAATGCCAACAAAGTGATAGTATAAGCCATACAATTAAACTATTGCCGTCTCTCTCTTTTTTTTTGTCGAAAATGTTAGTGCGAGCGCGATGAAGATATTCTATGAACAAAGCCTTAAAGTTTTTAGTTAGCCCAAGCAAGTTTCTATTTTAAAGGGCTGAAGCAAGTTCTCGTTGAGAAACAAATAAACAATTTGTGACTTATTTGTGAAAAATTGTAATAAAACAAAAATCATTTATTTATTTTAATAAGTTATGTGTTTACCTTTAAAAATGTACTTTTTACATTCATTCTAATTAAGAGAAAATCTTTATTAAAAATAAGAAGAATAAGTTTGAATTATTTATCGATTTGTGTCAATTTTCTAAAATGAAGTTATGATTTTAATCGTAGATATTCTTTCAGGAGCTTTTTTCTATAATAATAATACACACCTTTATTTAGATAGTGTTAAATATATTTTAAGACTACAATTTATAACATTAAGCAAGACAATAAAAAGCAATTATATATGCAGATAAATGTATAGAATTAGTTCGATTTTATTTGCATATTTGGAAATTAATTAGCTAAGACTGTAAGCCCTTTTCTTTTTTGGCTCTATCAGGACAGGTGGGGTGTATAGAGGCCAGACTTAATCTAATTAACAAAGTTTTGGTAATTTTGTGAAGAATGATTTAGTTTTGACACTGCATATTGGAAGCCCAACACTAATTTTTGTCGTTTCAGTTCTCGGGTTGAACCAATTTCCCGCCTTAAGTTTCGGTTCATGAGCCTGCTTTTCCGTATCTGCACAGCCAGGTTTTGATTCACGCCTTGCTTCGCCAAATTTGTATACCCTGAACCCATTAAAAATGGGTATAAGGGTATATTGCATTTGTGCAAAATCCATATGTATGTAACAGGCAGAAGGAAGCATCTCCGACCCCATAAAGTATATATATTCTTGATCAGCATCAATAGCCGAGTCGATCTAGCCATGTCCGTCTGTCTGTCCGTCCGTATGTATGAACGCAAGGATCTCAAAACCTATAAGAGCTAGAGAAATTTTAAATGCAGATGCTCCTAGTTCCCGCACAGATCGAGTTAATTTCCGATAATCGATAACTTACTCCGTTTCCAAGCAATCGATAAAAATCGATGTCGATATCCTGTTTTTTGGCCAATTTTGGTAAATAATAAGAGCTAGAGTCACCAAACTTGACATATAGCTTCTAAAATAAAATATATATATGCGTTTGATTTTGGAAGAAGAGGGTTCAGGGTATCCCCTAGTCGGGAGCTCCCGACTAGAACCTCTTACTTGTTTATATTTCCCCAGGGAAAAACTAGATTTCATTTATTTAAATTTGAACCAACAATATTTACAAATTGTTATTTGTGAAAATGTATGTTAATTTTCATATTGAGAAATTCAAAACTTTTGCAATATTTGATGAAAAAGAAACTATAAAAAAGCTTTGAGCAGCTTATTTCAATACAACTTATCCGATTAAGTTGATGTTAAATAAAATTAAAAAATAAAAAAAAGCAAGCCGCATTGTTGGCCAACTCTTCCATATGGCTCCGCTTCAGCTGATGTCCTGGGCAAGTGTTGCTAGTTAAGTTAATTTGTGGCCGTCCTTTACTACGACTAGACAATTTCTGTATTCAATTTCATGCAACGCCACTTTGCATTTAACCTAAAAGAACTTTAATATATTCCTTTGGCGTTTCGAATGTGGATCTCTCTCTCCCTCTCTCTCTCTCTCTCTGTTCCTATCGCCGGTCTGTGTGCGGGTTCTGTAGCTGGTTCTGCATGTGAAGTGCATAGATTATGCAGTTGGCTTCAGTTTATGATTGGCAAATCCAATATACGTCGTGCACTTTGGCATGCAGCCGGGCGCAGATTGGCAAGCCGAGCACTTGGACCGCAGCGACTGCAATTTCGACAGAGCTGCCACTTTATGGCAGTCGCACGCATATTTTCCATGCTCACACACACACACACAGACTCACAATCAGTTACACTTATACAGTTGCGCAGAAACAAGATGGCGGCGCGCCCGTTTCCGGTTGATGGGCAACGGCGTGATTATCGGCAGGCGGCTGGCATCGGCAGCGGTGCAGGGCAAACCGCAGCCATCGAAAAAAAATCCCACACTTGCCTTGGCTCAAATAATGACTAGTAGTTACCCTGCAAACGTACTTTCATGTGCCTTCTATGGAAAGACAATTGATATGCATGAAACGAGCCTATGAATAGTTCATTAAAGCTTTATGACAATCTCCCAAGTGATTCGCAGCTCGATTTTACTGCCAATAATACATTGATCAAACTTGAGTTTAAGGAATTCTTTCTTTAAAACTAATAGCTTTCACGTTTTCTTTAAGTCTAATGTTTTCTCTTAATAATTATTATAAGGTAATATCATTTATAATTTAAGCTAAACTTAAGGCTATTTACATTGGGTAATAAATAAATAAACAAATGTCAATGTAACAATGATATGCAGGAATATTCAACAAAATCTAAGACTTTTAAAGAAACTCATTTAATTTTTAAGAATAGTTTGAAATATTTTTATAATTTCTCGAAGATTATAATTTCGAAGAAGAGAATAATAATGAGACGTAGAGTAGTATATATTGCAGTATATATATATTCTTGATTTGTGACAACACTCGAATCCATTAAGCCCTATCAGACATCCTGTTACTATAAGGTTTAATTAATTTTGCATAGATTCCTTTTCTTGTTGCTGTCAATACATGTCTCGTTTCGGGGCGGATTGGACCATTATATCTATTAAATAACAAACGGTCAAAAAGACAAGATGAGAAATTCGGCAATTTGACATTTATTCTTCTCTCACATGTCTGCTAACTCATTTCAAATTCTGACATGTCTGCAAAATCACATCAAATCAAACTATTTTTTTATATGTTGCCTATATAGGAACAATCGGTCGGACATGCTGCTTTTGTATGCAGGCATTTCAGAGCCAACTATCTTTAAGGATATTTAATCTTAAGCGCACCAAAGATTGCTTCTTGTAAATTCTTTTTGACTTTTCCTGTTCTTTATAAAGATATTCATCTTCTTTCGCTATATACCCCTTAAAATTAGTGCACAGGGTAACAGCACACACACACGCACACACTCGTAGCAGTAGCCTGCAAAATTGCTGCCGCAGCAGTAAGCTGCAAAATAAGCCAAAAATATGCGTTATCAAGGCGAGCCAATATAAAAAGAAAAACTCTCCGGCACACACTCGCACACACACACACACACACACACACATGTGTGTGTAATAGCCGGCCGCACAGCTGGAAAGACAACAACGACAAAGGACATAGACATGGCTAGGTAGAATGGGAACGGGGAAGCGCGCGGGATAATGGGGGGGGATACAGGATACCAATTGCAGTTGCCGTTGCCATTTTGCATTACTTTGCATAACCAGCGTGAATATCCCGCTGTGTGTTCTGGAGAGGCAGCAGACGGCTGACAACAGAAGGCAGAAGGCAGTTGCCGACACGTCGTGTCGCCTGTTTTGGAGCTGTGCCTCGGATATGAAGCTAAAGTCTGCTGTTTAACCATAAACTGTTCGTCCAATGTCATTATGGGCGAGGCTCTTCCTTCTCGTTTCTGTTCATTTTGCAGTTTCCACACATTATTCTTATTTATCGGTGCTCAGCAGCCCGCAATGGCCCCATGAGTGGCCAACAGATCGTCTAGGTCATAAACTGTTGCATATTATAAAGAATTTTTTATGACTGCCTCAAGTTTTTTGCCTCTACGTATATATCACAAAAGTAGTTTCATAAAACTTAACTCAACTAATTTGCTGGCGTTCGATAAAGCATTGAATAGAAGTTTCTTTGCAGACACGGTTCAACTTAAAAGTTCAAGCAGTGCGCTGTTAGATGCGCCTGTTGTGTACTGTAAGAAAGTTAACAGGGCAGCGCTAACAGAGCGTAAACAGAATAATGAACTACTTAATTATAAAGTTTGTAATTATATCAATATTGTTTTCATTGAATACATTTGTGAATAAGTTTAGTTGGAGAAGGGTACATCTACATATTAGGTTTATTTACTTGAATATACTGTCAATTCCAATCAAAAGCAGCTAACAGAGGAGGGTTAACAGAGCATTTACAGATCATTTTATATTCATCTTTTAACATGTTTGATTTTCCGATGCTTAATAAATATTATGGGAGAAAAATAACATATACTATTCATATATCGCCTTTCAACCTACTGATGAAATCTTTTCAAGTCTTAATTTAAGCAGTGCAATCTTTTAAATTCCCCTGCAACTTGTCAGTTTGTAATTTATGAAGCCAGCTTTTGGATATTTCAATCAAGTGCTATCCAATCTGCTGTTGACAACAGCGGCAGCTAAATCAGAGCGTGTTTCGCATGTTTTTCTGATTATTACGCTCATTACATCATCAGAAAAGAAGAAGAAGGATGTGGAACAAAAAAAAAAAGAAAAGTCAAGGAAAACATTGCTCATTCGTTGCTTTCAGTATACGTCGAGGGGTTTTGTTATTATTTTTGTGCTTCGTTGCGTTTTCACAGCTCGCCGGCCAAAGGGAGGCGAGCGAGTCGCGCACGTGGTGGAAAAAATATCATTGTTTACCCTTTTACGCAGCATTTTTGGGAGCAGGCGCAAACATTCGATTTTGTCGCCAAAAAAAAGAAAACAGAAAACGAAACCCAACCCCCCAACCTCATCGATGTGTTGAAATCTTTTCAAGTCTGACAATGGACGAAGGGATGGGCGGGTGGGGCGGCAGCAGCAATCGCGCGAAATTCATTTGTTAACCCGGAAAGGGCGCCGTCTAATCCACTGGCACTGCAGTCGCGACCCGCCAAGCCGGAGTCGCAGCCGGAGGATGCAGACCCAAAGTCCCCAGCGCGTGACACAAGTAATGATTGATGAAGGTATTGGCAAAAAAGTTCTGCCAAGAAAAAAAAATGAGAAAAAACGAGACTGAGACAAAGAGAATATATTGATATGGGGCGAGGCTAAAGGCAAAGGCGTTTAAAAAAATTAAAGCAACAAATTTTGTCAAGCCCTAAACTGAGTTAACAATGAGAAGAAAGAGATTCCCGATTTAGCTAAACGTAAGGGAATGCAAAATTGGGTCAGGCTTTGAATTGGAATAATCACGAGTCGAGAGGATGGATAACTTATGTTTTTACTTAAGATATATTTGGTGCAGTATTTGATGTGAGTAAGGCCTAAACGTGCTCTATAAGGTTAAACTTGTTTTGGGTTTCATCATGCTCTTAGGAGTTTTACAAGGACTCTCTCTCTCTCTCTCTCTCTTTCTCTCTCTCTCTCTCTCTCTCTCTCTCTGATACGACCCATGTTAGAGTATGCCTCATGTATCTGGTCGCCATAATACCCCATTCATCGAGAGAGAATTGAATCTGTACAGAAACAGTTCTTGCCCGTTTTCCCGTCAAGGATTAAACTGAGATCCCTGTGTGCAGCTCTTGTCATGCTTCAGTAGACTTCTGATGTTTAATATTTCCTCTTGAATTAATCATAGAACTATGATTGGTGTCTAATTTTTTTCCTACGTTCCTTACGAGGATGACTTGCCAGTTAAACTTCTTTGTCCCTACGAGACTAACACGTATTTTTAGTCCTTCCTCTAAGCACTCCTTTATCGTTTAAATTTTTTTTAACCAACTCTGTGATAGTTATGACATGCATTACAGGATAATCTGTTCAGAGTCTTCCCTTCCTTGTGTAAAGTCATATATAGCTTAAGCTAATTAACAAGTAGATACTCTTTGCCTACATTCTTAGTTTGTATTCATTTGTCGTACGTAACACGACGGCTCCCCTCGGTTGTTATATATATACACACTAGTGGGTATTACCCGGCATTGCCCGAGGCAGGTTTTGTGCTAAGAACTCCCGATATTACTTTTTCACGCATGCAAAATTTCATTCTGTCCGTACTGTCTTAAACTAAACTTCTATATGAAAATATGCTAGAAGTCCTTCGAATAGAAGATTAAATGGTGGAATCTACGGGTTTCGCCCCTATAAAGTTGTTTTGTAGGGCCTTGAAAATAGCTTTGAGCAAATCGGACAAAACTTTAAACTTTGCCCAAAAAATTGTTGAGTTGCATTTTCCAACGACGAAGTTTGGATTCTGAAAAAAGTGTGAAACGCGTCCTAGCCTTGTTTTAGCGTCTACCTTTGCTTCCGGCGACTTCTCGCTTGTTAGTCCGACTCTCAGACTTTTGACTTTTATGTGTTGATCACCAATTTATCAGTCGATCAGGACAAACTCCTTGCCGCATATAAATACAAATTCTAAACAGATCTTAATCTTAAATAGATCTTATAGCCAGTGAAGACAGAATAGCATTCCTATCCATATAGATTAGAGTTCTGCAGTTGCAGATTGAGCTCGAAATATGCAGCACTCAGTGCGCAGCTCAGGTGGCGTCAAGAGTTTGGCTATCTAGACAAGAATCGAGTGAAATAAACTGGAGTTGGGTAGTTCGGCGCACATAAGTGCGCTACACTTAATTTGCTTTGCAAGTTTTATGTGCCGTCGCTTTTAATGGGCACATAAAGTCATCCGTTTGCTCATTTATTGGCCCGGCTTTGTTGTTGACCATTCGGGCTGCCAATTTAACCATCTCCATCAAAAGTTGATGGTGCTCTCTGCCATTCAATTCTGCCGTGTGGAGCAAACAGTTCTCCCCTTTATAGTTAACCATTTAGTGCTTTTATGGCTGGTTACTCTTCTGTTTGATGGCATTAACATAATTTATGTATGAGCACGAAACAACTAAGCACGGCAACAAAGTATCTCTCAATCTCTCCTTCTCTGCCTCCCTATCCCTCTCCCTCTCTCTCTCTTTCTCTGGCCAGAATGCATGCACTAGCTAATCAAGCAATCGAAGGCAATTTAATAGCTTCTCTTAAGTGTTTCCATTTAAAGTCGCACTCGAAGCTGCCTCCAACGGGTAGAAAATTAAAGCTCGATACACATAAAATTTGCGCATTCTAAAGCCTCTTCCAAAAACTAAATATTCAAAACAAAATTCATTTGCTAACTTTTAATATACGCAAATGGATTTTTCCACTCTTTGTATGCAACATTTTATATCCCATACAAAAATATTAATTACCAGGCAGAAACCATATATATATATATATATATATATATATATATATATATATATATATATATATATATATAAATATAACCCAGAACTAAACAAACAAAAGCTTATGAAATATGAAAAAAAATAATAATAATAGAAATACGTAAGCATTTATCGTACATTTAATTTTATGATATGCAAAATAAACATAAAAAGCGCAACAGCAATAATGCCCGAAAATATTGTAATAATAAAAACACGAGCACCTAACAAACAACAACAACGACAATAACAACAACAAAATGTGTGGCAACTTCCGTTTCCGGTGTGCGGGCAGCGCTGTCGCACACAATTACAAAATCGCACAATGGGCGTTATAAATTTCGAAACTTGTAGGATATTAATGAAGAAGAAAAAAAAAAACGGGAGATAAAATTAGTTTCAATAAAAGAAAAATATTTTCCAAAAAAGGAAAGTTAAGCACTTGAATATTTATTAATTATTATTTATAATAATAGGGTTTGAACCTTATGTATATTATTTTACATGATTTCCTATAAAAATTTCACAGCATCTAAGACAATTGCAACTATGACCCGGCGAAGATTAGTACAACGTCTTATATATAATATCATAGGAGACATCTCCGACCCAATAAAGTATATATATTCCAGATCAGCATCAACAGCCGAGTCGATATAGCCATGGCGAAGCTAGTCTCTCAGATCCTAAGTCCGTCTATCTATATATATAACATCTTTTTACTGTCACAGGAGTAATCGAAAAGTATGTTCCTATATGGAAAAATATTCTGGTTTCCATTATATTTGCAGGCTAGCCATTGTCGCATATCTGCAAGACCATAACTCAAATGACTAAAAGGGTATTTTATCTTCGAGGTGCCGAATATATCCCTACATTCTCGTTGACATTTCGTTCAGCACTCTAAATATGTATATTGACAAATTGTTTATGCATAATAGAAGATTAAATTAATTAAATTAATAAATAATTAATTAATAAATTAATATTAAATTTAGCTGTTCTCTTAAAAGATGTAAGAAGTGAACCTTAAGACCAGGCTTTAGTTTTAGCCGTGCACCGAACTATTAGCCTTAAAATATTGTAAATATTTGCTTCAAAATTTATTATACCCTTGCAGAGGGTATTATAATTTTGTCGTGAAATGTGTAACGCATAGAAGGAGACATCTCCGACCCCGTAGAGTATATATATTCTTGATCAGCATCAACAGTCTGTCCGTCTGCCTGTTTCTATCCGAAGTCCCTCAGTTATCCATCTTTATGAAACTTTGCAGAAGTCCCTCTTTCAGTTGCACGCAGCAGATATGTCAAAATCAGCTGGATCGGTACACTATATCTTATAGCTGCCATAGGAACGATCGGTCGAAAATTAAGTTGTTGTATGGAAAACTGTTTTGTCATTTAAGATATTTTGATTAACCACGGCATTAAAAGATTTCACTATGCTTCATTTTGGCAAAATAGTGTTTACATCGGACCACTATATCATATAACTGCCATAGGAACGATCGGTCGAAAACTAGGTTTTTGATTAAAAACCTTTTTTGTTTATCAAGATATCTTGACCAAACTCGGCATCAACTATTTTCCCTGTGCTTCTTAGATACGGGCAAAGCACTATGAGCATTATGAAAAGGTTGGGTCTGCAAGAGTATTAGATGTTCGGCGTGCCGAAGATAGCACTTCTTTCTCGTTGAAAATGTTTTTGTTGTTGGTATTTTTGGAAGAAAATAAAGTTTTGACCACTGTACACTGTCCACTGTGGGGAGTGATGTCCATGCTGGCATTTTATATACCCGTTAAAATTGGGCGCATGCATGTACTAGAGGCCACATGACATGCCACGCCCACTGCACACACACACACACACACACACACGCGCGGACATACACATAACCATAACCATAAACAAGCGCGACATTTTATAGTAGAGGGGCGGGCCCGTGGTTGGGCAGGGGTTTGGGTTCCGGGTTGCCGGATTGCCGGACTGTTGAATTGTTGGACTGTCGCGGGTTTCGTGCACCGGCCCTGGGCCTGGGCACGGGCAACTCTGGGCACTTGGCATAAATTAAAGCGCCGTTAAGCATAAGCTCGTCCAATTACCAAAGTATCCTTTGCCGTTATATTTACGGATTTATTATTGTGTTGACTGTCGCTGGCGTCTTTGTACACGTCCCCCCTTCGCCCTGACTAACTGCATTTACGGCGCACACACACACACACCCCCCACTTGGCTGATGTGGCACATGCATGCATGTTGTACTTTTATCGGCCCTTTGTCATTTGTCATGTTAATTTAATGATTTTTCCTTCTTTTCTTTTTTTTGTTCCACCTTTACCTCTTGTCAGTCGCGCCTCCGCCTGGCGCGTTATCCGGGCTCGTTTGGGTTTTTATGCCTTAATGGCAAAGCACCCCCTCCTCCTCTGCACCACCCACTCGCTCTAGCAGATCCCGGGGAAAGGCTATATAAGTTATACGCGCGTGTGTGGGTGTGTTTGTAATGTAACGGTAAATTTGTTTAGCTGAGTCAAGTCGAGCTTGTCAACTTGTTTGACAGACGCAAACGCAAAATTTGGTTGTTCAAAAATTAATGAACGCCCAAACAATTTGAGTTATGCGTGAGTCGCCCAATTTGTAAATAGACCCCCCCCCCCCCCCCCCCCCCCCCCGGACTGACCCAGCAGATCCTGCGGACTGATTACTTTATCAGCGCACTCGCTGACTGGATCAATATTCAAGACCGTTAAGACTAATGCAAGATATTGGTATACGAATGTCCTTTCGTCTACTCGAATTGGATTCGTTGCGGTTCGAAGGAAAACTCTGTTAAAATCAAATATATAGAGTCCACCCAATGTTCGGTCAGACACATTTTGGTCTCTCGATAAAATTTCTTAAAAAAATATAAGTATTTAAGTAGAAGCAATATACAAATATATGAATGATTTTATAGATTTTTTCGATAGAATCTATTAGATTTTCGAAACATAAAAAATGTATAAATAAAAATAAATAAAGAAAAAAAAATAAAAAATACACAATAATTGTAAAAAATGTATAAATTATATAATTTATAAAATATTATTGAATTAATTATATATAATTATAGAATGGAAAAGTTCAAATATTGTTAAAAATCTCGTAAAAAAAAAATTGGGTCGATTGAATGTTCCAAAATGCGAGATTGTGTCACAAAATGTATTTATTTGTCAGAATGGGTGCTTATAGATTTCATGACTCTAATTATTAATAATTATACATTATGCTTTTAACTTTATGCCTTATACTTTCAACGAGTTCTTGAGTTACAACATCCCAAAGAGGAATATAATAATCAACATGTGTCTTATACTCCTATCTTATACTACTCTTTTCTTTACATTTGATAGAATATATTCATTTTTTATAGCACTGCGATTGTTTGTTTCTATAGCAACAATATGATAAAGTGACCAGATCGCGCCGAAAGCTACATTTGTGACGTCAGCTTTGAACTGAGAGACTTCTTTGCATGTAACACGACGGACGGACGGGCGGAAACAGGCAGACACGGCTGTTAATATCGGTAAGGTATAAGTATTATACTATGTGTATACGACATGGAATCGAAGATTTGAATAGCTTCTACAAGAGTGTAATGAATTTTGTTTCTCTTCTTCATTGTTTATATGTTAATTGCTAATTAATATGTTATTTATTTATTGCTGCAATCATGGTATTGGTACTGATATCTTATACGAACTAGATAAAAGTGCATTTCGCCTTAATCTGGAAAAGTAGGTGCACCAAGCCTTTGGCTCAGTAATTCGCCTTTTTTAATTCTCATTCGATATCGTTTGTTCGAATCGATATGCTCTCTTCCATTGAAGTTCGAAACTCGAATGTGGGAGAGACGGCGAAAATGCCAAATCAGTTGGAAACCGTTTCCTAGCAGCTAACATCGTCGGAAGTGCTGCAGATTTTAACTTCTTTTCTTGTCGCCAAAAAGAATCTTAAAAGTGTGTAGTGTGTGTAGTGTGTGTAGTGCAGTGTAGTGTTGTGTTTTTAATTTCCAAAAAGTTAGCAGAGCTAACCAAAAGAAAAAGAAGTGTGCAAAATATAGTTCACATGATCGCCGTTGGCGTACGCGAAGTCGCTTTAAGCGCATAATTTCTGTATTCCGTTATGTGTGTGTGTATGCATATGTGTATGTGTATGTGTATGTATATTAATTGGGGCTTCTTTTGTGTTTGGCAACAGGAATGTGCACATCGTATTTTATTTCCTTTTATAATGCGCCAATTTATTTTCCATTGAACGTTTTTTTTTCTGTTTTCATACCTTGCATTAACATTGCGCATCACCTTATTAATTGCCAGTTTGTATATACATATGTAAATACGTACATGCATATATTACTATATACATATACACACATACATATATGCACATACATTTCATAAAGAATGCGAACTGAAAGAGAGCGAGAGCGAGAGCGAGAGAGAGCGCGAGTGCAAGTCAAATATAAGTGCCGTTTTTTTTTCTTTTTTTTTTTCTGTGTCCTTTTGGTGCAATTCGTAACGAATTTATTCCAACGAACTGTCGCCGAATTACATCAATGGAAGTGCTATCGGAGTGTAGTGAAAATATGTTGGTATGTATGTATGTATGTATGTGTGTATGTATTAAAAAGGGCAAAACAGAATTAAGAAGAGATTGTTACTAAGAGAGGCAAATAATTCAATTATGTTTTAATGTCTTTGGCTTTGCATAGATATTTATTTTTAATTAATACTTTTACATATGTATGTAAATGCATATGTATGTATATTACATATGTATGTATATGCATATATGTATGTATATGTTTATATATATTTATTTAACCGTGCAATATGTATAATATGCAAAATATTTTAGAATTTTACTATAAAGATCTTCTTGAAGCTCTTTCAAACAATATTTTACTAACACCCTCTTGAGCCTGGCCAAATGGGGTATATTTATGTAAATAAATTAATAAATAAGGTGAGGCTGTTTTTAGCTGATATTGGACATTGTACTCGAAGGCATTGCTATTGAGCTAATCAATAACTAACTAATAACTAACTATTTAGTTACGAGTTTCTCGAAGATTATGTGTAGGCGGTTGATTAGTTGTACCTTGCGTTGGGAAAGGGATAAAAGAGGTATAATGATTTTGTGCTAATGCATGCATCCGACATGAGGAGGAAAATAAGTCCCTATTAAATATATATATTCCTGATCAGTATAATATCAGATAAAGCCATAGGAGCTAGGCATTGCCGCAAGTTTGCGCGTGTTACCGTGCCGACCCTATAGGGTATTGTCGTAACGGTGCCACCCGCCAAACCATCAAGAACCAAAACATAAACGGTCAAATCAAGTTACCCAGACCACATAGACGCCCCCACCCCCACAGGCTAGAGTACATTGGAAACCATAGGCCAGCTTTAGAATTAGCAATTGGCGGAATAAAACACTCGATTCTTGATTGTCAAACACAGCAGACGTGCATTTAGACGTGCGTCAGCTCAACACTCAGGGTATCTGCCAGTCGGGCATACCCGATTAGAGCACTCTTACTGTTGAGCTAAGAAAGCAAAAGGAAGAAGAATTGCATTAGCTGCTTAGCTTGTCGTTTTGCAGCCTCATCACGACACACAGGGTATCTGCCAGTCGGGCATACCCGATTAGGGCACTCTTACTGTTGAGCTAAGAAAGTAGAAAGAAAAAGAATTGCATGAGCTGCTTAGCTTGTCGCTTTCCATCATCATCGCGACACACAGGGTATCTGCCAGTCGGGCATACCCGACTAGCTTCGATTTGGTATCGTGCGCATTGACAAACGTCTTTTAATTAATGCGAGATCTAATTGAAAAACAGATACGCACGCCACAGTCGCTGCAATATATTTAGTCGGGTGCTGCGGCTGTGTGTGTGTGTGTGTGTGCACGTGTGTGTGTGTGTTTGTGTGTGTGTGTGTGTGTGTTTGTGTGTGTGTGTGTGTGTGTGTGTGTATCAGCGGTGTTAATTGAAATTTAATCTAGGCAACAGGAAAGCAGCTCAAACTCTGCGAGTTGCGAATGCGTGTCTGTGTCTGTGTGTGTGTGTGTGTGTGTGTGCGTGTGTGCGTGTGTGGGAATGAGTACAGGATGTGTGTGTTATCGGCCAGTGGCAGTTGGCGGCACAGGTTAGAAACATTTGTGCGTCTAAATAGCTGGATGTGGTACGTGTATCTCATGGATACGGATGCGCGCTTTCTTTCCAAGTCTTTGCCAATCATTTTCCCAGCCTCCGCGTCGCTCGTGCAGAACGTTTTCAGTAAATGCTTGTAATGCGTATCTCTGCTTCTTCTTCTTCTTCTTGCTGTTGTTGTTGTTGTTGTTGTCTATCTACACTTGAATATCTATCAGACTGTTTGAGGCTTTGAGCTGCTTGTTCGGGTTAGTTGGACAGTTGGCCGTTTGCTGGTCGATTCTGTTGTCGCTGCTTTAAATCAATTGCCCAGTCGTGCCATTAATTTCTCAATGCATGTTTCTGTGGATGCCTTTGCTTGCAACGTTCAACGTTCAACGTTCGCTTTAATTTATTTTGTCTCCTCATGCGAGTGCCAGTCCCAGCTCGATGCAGTGCGTCAGCCCAAAGGCCAAAACAAAAAGCCAGCTCTCAATAGCAACTAAAAGCCTGAGTTAAACCGCCGCAGTTGCTGCAATGTGGGTTGCTTACATTTCTTTTAATTTATTTGAGTTGCGATTGATTCGCTTTTCACCGGGCCGGGCTACATGCGACTTCTGACTTCTTGTCTAGATACAAATGTATCTTTGTGTGTGTAAATGTATCTGCTGCTGCTGTTCGCCTTGTTTGGCTCCTCATTAATGCTACAACAGTTGCAACAGTTGCACAATTACCAACTGTACATATGCTTCACGGCTTTACGACTGCCCAATGCCCTTAAATTGACGCCCCCTGCCGCCCCATCCTTCCCTCTCCATCTGCTTGGCCATGCCAGTGAGTAATAGTAACCCAAATTGTTTGGAAATTTTAACAATCACATACAATTTGTACAACATTCGTGCTTCTTTGACTTTTACTTTGCACTACATGTTTTTTTTTTTTTGAAAAGAAAAAGTTTGCTCTGTTCAAGATTAAGTTCATAAAATCATATTCCAAATACGATTGTGTGAAGTGAGACGTTTCTATGATAGTTTTGTAACTGTCCTCTCATATGAGAGCTTCATAGATTTACTAGACTTAAATATAAAAGTGATAAATGAAGCTAGTTTTAATAACCAGCTTTACTTTAAAGTATTAAATCCAGCTGTTTATGGCTTAACATATAATTATCGTGTTCCTGTTCTGTTGATGGTTTTAGCTATGATGTATTTATTTAAAAATGCAATTATCACAGCTTCGTACCTAATTGATTAATTTGAAAAACTTAAATAATTTACAATACATGTTTCTTGTTTTACATTTTATTTCCAATGTATTTTGGGGCGTATACGGATTTTACATTTTTTTTCTTTTAAAAGACACTATATATACCTATACTTAAAGATGCCAGCCTCTTTGTATCATAGTATCATGCCATTCAAATAAATAAACAAGTAAGAGGTTCTAGTCGGGAGCTCCCGACTAGGGGATACCCTGAATCCTCTTCTTCCAATATCAAATTAGAAGCTATATGTTTTGGTGATTCTAGCTCTTATTATTTTTTCCAAAATTGCCCAACAAACAGGATATCAATAGCGATTTTTATCGATTGCTTGGAAACGGAGTAAGTTATCGATTATCGGAAACAAACTCGATCTGCGCGGGAACTAGGAGCACCTAATTTCAAGTCTCTAGCTCTTATTGGTTCTGAGATCCTTGCGTTCATATATACGGACAGACGGACGGACGGACGGGCGGACGGACAGACAGACGGACATGGCTAGATCGATTCGGCTATTGGTGCTGATCAAGAATATATATATACTTTATGGGGTCGGAGATGCTTCCTTCTGCCTGTTACATACATTTAGATTTTGCCCAAATACAATATACAATATATAAATAACAATAGTTTGCATCACGTTTTGTCCACCGAACTTTCACTCCACCTAATAAAATCGTTGCTTTCAGGTTTTCCTGTGGTAACCCACCGACCATTCGCAGCTATTAGTAGGGGCAGAGCTTGCCGGACGGGCTATATATATTCTCCATCGGGTCGGTGATATCCCATCACAATCTATTTAATACATCTAGTCAATACTCCATTTAATAGTATACATTTTCATTACTTTTTTAATAACACTCTTCTTTCCTTTTTCCTATTTAGTGTGTTTTCTTAAGTATTATAATTTTTACTTACTTTTGTCTTGTCTACTTAGCCGAAGGTATGAAAAGGGGCAGAGCTGGCCGGGCGGGCCTGCATCGTGTCGGTTAGAAAATTGTGTATTCTAGTTAGGCTGTTAGCAATTAATTCTTCTATTCATAAAGGAGGCATTTTTAAGTAACATGAGTTGTAAGATTGTCAAGTATTAATATTAAATTATTCACATTTCTTGTGGCCACATGCTAGCATACACGAGTAGCCCTGCCACTTTGTGGCCTTAAACGAGATACATATATATATATGTATATATATATGTGACATTTAGTGTGGCAAGCAATTTATTTCATTCATTTCAAATCATTCGAAAACTATGCTTGCCCGTGGCTGCTCCGGCAGCTTCCTTTCATTATTTATGGGATTTTGTGGAGCGGCAACGTCGACGCACTCAGCGTGTGATTGTTTATGCTGACCGGAACCCCTGGCAACCCTCGACAGACCGCGTTGCCGTTCATTCCATATGGAGCTGCAGTTGGTGCAATCATAATAATATTTTTGCAAGTGCGCCGCTTGCATCGATGGTCGCAATGGTTCGTCCAATGGTTGCCGGCAAAACTGGAGACTGGCTGACTGGCTGACTGGATGACTGTGCCTCTGTTGTCATCGCATTATTATTCCGCTTGGACGTTTTCTGCTCTTTTCCTTTGCTACTTTACTATTATGTGTTTCTTTGATTTCATTTTTTCCTTTTCGCTTGCCATAAATGGTTCATAAAATTTTATATGCTCGTCCATAAAGGAAACCGTTTGCTCCACTTTCCACTCGCAGCATGCGATGCAGTCCGCATTGAAAATAAGTTAGGAGAGCTTCACTCTGCGACAGCCAGGGCCAACAAAGTAGATATTGAGAGGTCTCTAAAGACAAATAAATGGCAAAATCAACAATTGATGTCTTTCATATGTTAAAATTGAGTTACATTTGTTAATTCCATGCTACAGATTTGTCAGATATGCCAGCATTATTTGCTCTACAACAATATTCGCTTGGCCTGCTTTTTTATCATCCGATATGCTGTTACTGTAGTCTAGCAACTTCTACCAGAGCAAGGATCGGTTGGTTAAGATAGCTTAGATAGCGTAGATATATACACATGGTGGATGGTATCCTACGTTCATTTTGCTTAGACTAGTCTAGGTTATATTTTGTTTGGCTGAGGATCTGCATGCCCTAAACTTGGAGCCCATGTCGGAAAAGTCTGTAAAGGTGTTCACAACTTTAGTATCACATGTTTGAGAGGATTAGCTTAAAATGTATTTAACTGAGACCATAAGTCTTGCATACTATTTCTATACATAACACGGCACAGACCAAACCGTAAGAGCTAGGAAATTGTTCCTGCATTTACTTTATGTAATGAAGGTGCACGCTGAGTCGGGGTTTTTGGAAATTCCACCCGCGTGTGTGGAAAAATCGCGAAAAACTATTGTATGCAACTTTTTTGCATTCGATCGGAATCAAACTGATTTTCAAATATCTTTGTTAGGATTTTCTATTTTATTACAAAGTTAGGGCAAGGACAATATAAATATTTCAATTTTCAAAATATATTTCATGCACAATTATAGTTTTAATGCAAAATATTTGATTAATATTTATATTATTTGCTAAAAAATATATTAGCTCAGTTAATATATTTGTAATATATATATAATTTTGCATTAACTTTTTTATTTATATTATGCTTGGCAAGGGAAATTAATGCACTTCGACAAGTGTGACTTATTGGGCAGCCTTTAAGTCTTACAGCTTTCCTGCCAAACTCTTGGGATTGCATATTTTCTGTGTCTTCTCCTTGCTAGGATGTCACATTAAATGGTAATGGGACATGTGATGCGATGATTCCAATGCCGTTTGGAGAGTCTTCTGGATCTTTACTTTTTCGTGTTGTATGCTGCTTGGCCCAGTCCAAGCCGGGTCTGCTCTTTCAATTAGAGCGCCTCCTGGATGCTTACTTTGATAGCTATTAATATAATTTCTAGCTAATTGACAGATCGAATTGCTCTTCCCGTGTTTCCGCATACATTTCCCTGTGGCCATTCGCCAGTTGCATTTTGTTTAGAAGCCGTCAAATGAAAGCCACTTGCAATTGCATTGTTTAACTGAAATGGTTTCGAAATCGCCTTGATGCTAACTCTGGCTAACTCTGGCTAACGCTGGCTAACTCTGGCGCTTTGGCTCTGGCCACATATATCCACGGTTCGTATCTTCCGCGTTGCCAAAATCAAATTGAGGAGCTTATGCAACCGGCCCAGCAAGCGGCGACAGCCGCCGCCACCAAAAACAACGCCGGCCAAATCGCAGTTGGAATCGGTGCTTACGTGACCGGCCGAACGACTCAATCGCAGGCAGCAAACAAAAAACAAAAACCGAAACAAAAACAAAAAAAAATCGTATAGAAAACTAAAAAAAAAAGTGAAAAATTACCGGTGCATGGTGCAAGCCGTTGCCATGCCCACTGCCCGCTCGCCCACAGATATTCGATTTAGTATTCGTATCTTTTTTCTGTTTCGATTTTTTTTTTTGTTTTCATATATTGTAGTTGTGTATCTTATTATCAACTCGCGCCGAGTTCGGTGGCCGTTCATGAACTACAAACGCCGCTGGCTGCGTTTTGCGCTTTGCGCTTTGCATTGCACTGCAATTGGCAGCCGCGGCCTGTCCTCGATGCGGTTGTTGGCTCTTGGGCATTGCCGTATCTGACGGATGCATAGGCATAGACGCACTGCGCCGAAAACTGAAAACCACGCGTGAGTGTGTGCAACCAGATTATCGACTTGTAGATACTCTGAATTGATTTCGCTCGCTTTGCTGCCGATTGTAAACAACTATAATCGACTTGTAGATACTCTGAGTTGCTGTTCATTCTTCAGATCTCCATGTGAACAAACAATGATAAAAAAGCGCTTTGTTTAAAGTGAAAAGCGAATTGCTAAAATCTAGTTAAAGTTAAAGCTTGTAGATAACATTAATTAAAATATAAACGCATTTTGTTATTAGATTACTATTATGTTAGTTTGATATAGTTAGTTAGTTATAGCTTTACATTCTATTAAAAATCCGTTTAAAATATAGACGAAATACTGCTTAGTATTTGTTTAAAGAGAAAACTCACATCTTGTTAAAGGTAAGACTTATAATTAATTTGGACATATTCCATGCTAGCTATATATTCTTACCTAACTTCGAGATTAAGCTTGATTTTCTTATTCAAATCAGTTTAAAATATATACGAATTATTATTTATTATTTGTTTAATATATGTTAATATATAATCATCCTATTATCAGAGTATAATATTCTCTGCAACCTATCTATACTTATCCTACTTCTAGCTTAAGCTTTATATTATATATTATTTGTAACTATTATTTGTATTATTTTTGCATCATTTCAGTATTAAATTTAAATTTGAATAGCCTTTGGCCAAGACATCTTTGCATCGATACACTACTCTAAGACTCAAAGCGGGCCACTTAAAAAAAAACTCAACTATTGAGTGCCGCAGAAATAGTATTTAAATGTATTCAATCAGTTTCTATTGCTGTATTCATTTCATTCAACTTTATTTTGTCTTCGGCTCAAACTTAATTTTAGTAGCATTGTCATTGTATATTAATTGAAAATCTACTCCATATATATATATTTTTTCGACAGGAATGTTAATTTCAATTCAATCTGCTTTATTTTTCATTCTTAAATTTTAGTTCAATTCTGTTTCAATGTAATTCAATTTAAAGTTTTTTGTTTTTGTTTTTTTTTTCTATTTCAAGTCTATTCCAATTGAATTTTAATTGTTTTAATTTAATTTCAATTCAACTTAAATGCAATTAAATGTGTTTGCACAACATGTTTTCCCTACATTTTGAACAATGTTGTCTATATATTTTGAATATAAATACCATTTTGCTCTAATTCAATTTAGATTAATTGCAAACAGAATTGTGGCAGATATTTGTTATTTTCAATTGTTATTTTCAATGTTAAGCAGACGACCTTATACATTATATAACTCAGCAGCAGAAGCTGGCTCAAAGCATATCTTTATCATTATATTTGACGATGTCTTACTTGTTGATAGCTCTTCAAAAAATTTCCATTGTAGCTAACGTTGGCAAAGACAAAAAACAAAAACAAAAAAAATACCAAGGCACTTTCCTGTACTTGAAGTTATGATGTGATGATGATGAAGCAACCTCCGAATTTCGAGTGATAGACAAATATTTCTAAGCAGGCAGTACTTAAGCTGTGCGTAATGTAAGCGCTCTGCACACCCTCTCAGAATCAGAATCGAGTCCCCAGAGCCAGAGCCAGATTCGTTTCTTGTCGTTTGCATGGGCCACACTTCAGTTCGCCACTTGAGTCACCTCTTCGTCGCACTTCACTCAATATATGCCATGAACGATATGCCAAGCCAGGGGAATAATAATAAGAAACAAGTACAAACTTCATTAGGGCAGAGCATGCATCGTTTGTCTAAAGATCTACACAATTTTCAAGTCTAGTTCATGCATTTAAATTTGATTTTCATCTTCATTTGTTTAACTGAATACAAAACATAATGCTGAGTTGCTGTTATAATTAGATTTTTGATGGGAGTGTTCTACAAAAAAAAAGCATATGAAAGCGGAGACCTAGAAATTCCCTAGGAATTCCTATTGAACACCGCATAAAACTTTCTTATTGTTTAAAATATATAATTTTATATTCTGTTCTTAATGATGTTTTATAACAATTTTATACCCTGAACCTATTGAATATGGTTAAAAAGGGCATAAGGTTATAATGGTAGGTATGTGAGAGGCAAAGGGAGGGATCCTCGACCCCATTAGGTATATATTTTTGTTATAATCAAAAGCCAAATCGATCTAGCCATGTCTGTCTGTCCGAATGTATGAACGCTTCGATCTCAGAACCTATAAGTGCTACAGATTTAAAAATTCGATATACGATAATCAATAACTTGTCCCGTTTCCAAGCAATCGATAACAGTCTATATTATAATTCTAGTTTTAAAGCAAATCTTTTGGGTTTTGTAGCTAGAGTCAATAAATTTGACACTTAGCTTCTAGAACAATTTGTAAATCAAGTATTTTTTTCATTTATTCATTTTATAGCTATAGTTAATCCCCCGCCGTTATCTAGCTTTAAATCAAACAAAAATCAACTGGAACTACCCACTAATTTAAGGCAAAATTTGTCTTTACTACAAATATTCTGTTGCACAATAAGATCAACTGTTGAAAATGTCATCAAGATCGGTTAAGAAGCACAGAAGTGTTAAATATTGACAAGCCAAGTGTCTGCAAGCGCATAGCGCAAGAATTTCCGTATAAATGTGCATTAATGAATTATATTGTGCGTTTGCTTTGAATTCTATTAAAGGAATTGCAATTGCGGTTGTACTGTATACACAGACTATTTTATTTCAGTTTCATTTATTTAGGTTAAAAAGAATTCTTCACATATATGTGAGTTATGAGGCGATGGCAAATGGTTCAGTCGGTTGAGAATGTTCTTAGGAGTGGAAGTCTTTTTCAAATTTATTTGAAAATCCAAGACAAATGGCCCTTAGATGTAGAAGAAAAAACCATGGTGAATGGAATTGCATGCTGTTATCATAACTATGAGGAGTTAATGGAAAGACAATTTAGATTCGACTCCTATCTATTGTTGATTTAAATGGGATTTCTCCTTAATTTGGAGATATTGATAAAATTGTTAATTGGTTGTTTTTTATTTGCCTCCCGATGAAGTACATTGAGAAATTCACTACATTGATTTTAGCAACTACAGTAGACGAAAACTACTTATATACTAACACGATTTGGCGTGGTTTGGATTTGCTTGGTTAGGTTGAGCTTGGTTTACTTAAGATCTGAAAGACCATTTTGTATTAGCAGCTGACGAATACGCTTGCAGCCCATTTCCTCGACATCGAGCAGTGCTTCCTCAATGATGTAAGAGAGCGTGTTTTCGTCCAGGGTACGCTGCTCCAAGCGCAACTCGTTGTCCAGGCAGGCTAACAGGTCGGCACGTTCAAAGGGGCGATAGTTGATGATAGTTGTGTCCATGGGCAGCTGCTGCAGGAGCTCAAATTGTTGCCAATAGTATTGCATATCCAGATTGAAGATGTACACCACGAGCACAGTTTGGTTGGCTGCCACAGTGGGATCACCCTCGCGCTCATGCAGCAGCCTGTTGTAGATGGGCACAAAGCTGTGATCGCACGGCGACAAATTGTCAATGATCAGCAAATTCTGGCCGCAGTCGGACAGCTGCTCGACATAGTTACGCATCATGTTGAACTTGTGAGCGCCATCTGGCACATAGGTGCTCCACGAGTAGGTGTGCACATTCTCCGGCCAGGGGAAATGTTGCCTCAATGCCATTGCCGTAAGCGTTTTGCCCACGCCGGGCGGGCCCAGCAGCGCCACGGATTTCAATGGCCTTTCGCTTTTAACGGAGCGTTCCAAACGCGCCAGTGCCTGCTCCTGGTTGAGCACCTGTTTGCCAATTTGGCGAAACATTCGCATCGTGTCCAGACGCTGGTTGCAGTGATAAGCGTGCAGTGATCCATCTGCCGGAAGCTCGTCTTGGCCGCCTGCACAGTGACTGCCCAGGCTCAGGAGGCCCGACACGCCGAGCCACAGGGCCTCTAGTGTGCCGGATAAGCCTGCAGCCTGGCCTAGCTCACCGGCTGGCGACGAGTCCAGGCTATGGAACCACAGCACCACCAGCACTGTGGCCATGCCCGTGACTATCATCAGGCCCTGTACCATGTTCGTTTGTTCGCTGCTCTGCAGCTGTTGCCGATACGAATGACAGCTGGTGTTCCGCAAAATGCCCCTCTTTCGTGGATCCTCAAAGTCGCCAGAGAGTCCAGATTCCTGGGGCTGTATGAACGAATGGCGGGAGTGCATCCTGCTTGGGGCTCTTTGCATGACAATATCCTTATTATGAAATTAAAACACGAAATTTAATTTGTATTGATGGAGGCGTACCAAGAGATTTGTATAAAATTTGTAGATTGAGGTTAAAAAATACAACAAAATATAAAAATTGTCAGCTCTGACAGACGTTTCCACTCATTAGGCTAAACATTGATGTAATTTAAAGAGAAAACGCTTCAGTCGACAAACCAGACTCGAATTCAGTATGAGGAAAGCTATAAATATATATGCATATATATTTTTATTTATATTCAATATCACATATTAAGAATTGGGTTTCTTATAGTCTGAAAAACTTAATACGTATATAAGACGGTAACTCCTCGAACTTGCCGAAATGCCAAAAAGAGCAAAACTAGCAACATATGTTATAATAATAGTATTAATACTTGTATCTATTTAAATTAACAACAGCTGCAAATGAGCTAAGCTGATTGACTGTCAAATAATGTTTAATGCAACTGTTTTCCACCAATTTTCCACAGTTGAAGGTGAAATATTAAAGGTGACTACAGTAGGAATTACAGTTGGCTAGCTCCTAAGGCTTGGGTTGTGCAAGTAAATGAGTCATATTTAGATAGAATCCATGGCAGTTCAGTGTTTATTCTAATTAGTTGATTTGTCGCTCAAGTTTCATAGAGTCAGAGCGGAAAAGGTCTGCTTGATGGTCGTTCTGTTTGCGAATTATACGCTTTGTGTAAGAAACGCC
This sequence comes from Drosophila novamexicana, assembly GCF_003285875.2. NCBI lineage: Eukaryota > Metazoa > Arthropoda > Insecta > Diptera > Drosophilidae > Drosophila > Drosophila novamexicana. Next base: position 3,226,120 of record NW_020824766.1, read on the forward strand.
ACATGAATCCAAATAAAGTACGGATGCGGTTTCTTTGCTGGCATTAAAAGCGCTTACTCATCATTATCAGGCAGCAGTCATCAGGCAACAGCCAGCCAGAAACCAGCCATCAGCTGATTTGAGGCAAAGGCAGAGGCAGAGGCCGCGGCGGAGAGACAGACATTACCATTAGGCCGACAATTAAGTTTAAAGCAGCGCGGAAAGTCGTCAGCCAGCAACTGGGCCATTCTTTGAAAGCAGCTGAAAGATCTGGCGATCGTGATTGCCAAACAACACAAACAATACAAACAACTACCAGCCGAGCCAAAGAGACGACTGGTCTGGCCAGACTCAAAAGCCCAGTTCAGGCCAGGCGAAACGAGGCGAGACGGGACAGAAAAATGAGCCATTTGGGTGCTTGGCAACAAACAACAGCTCAAAAACAACAAAACACTTCAATTCGTAGTCGTAGTCGTGTAATAGACAAAATTGAGGAAACCTTCAACTAGAAACGGCTCAAGACGCACTGCAGTTGCCCTACCTCTAATATACTTATATTTTTCAATATTAATTAGTTCTAAATAAAAGTGCACGTCTAGTGGCTTCGAACTCTTTTCCTCTGCCATCAGCGCACTACTACACTGTTTCTGGTCCGATCTTAGTATATTTTAAAGCCATTTAAATGTCGCATTGTGTGCAAAAACCCAAGGCCTTACCTAAGTTGGGCAGAAGGGAGTAATTAAAATGTATTACATTAGAGTCCAATACATACAATGAATGAAACTGAATGATTTTCGCTGTCGAAAAGCATTTGAAAATACTTTTGAGATATGCTTTTGGCTACTTGGAGAAAGGGTATCCAGACAAAAGATTTGGTGAATGTGCTGACAATTACAGATAGATGGATAGATAGAAAGATAGGTAGATACACAGAAAGAGACAGACTGGCAGACAGATGGAGACGGAGATGGAGATGGAGAGACAGATTGAGAGACAGACACTTGTTTGAGCGCAGAGCCGTAACGGTTTCTTGAAAATCTAGTTGGGCGACTTGCAAAAGTGTCTTTCATAAATCAGTCAACGCTCTGGCTAGCAGCGTCAGCTGTCAGCCGGAGATCATTTTGGTTGTTGGCCGGGTTCGGTTCAGCGGTAATTATGTCTCTACTCGCTGGAATACTCATATGTGTGTCATTATGATCCAAGAGCAGACAACAACAACAACAACAACAACAACCACAGCAACGATAACGACAACGACAGCAACAACAACTGCTACAGACTTGGCAGACTTGGCGGCTCGTTGGGGTAAAAGTTTGTTGGCCCTCAAGTGCGGCCTGGCTGAGACATTTGGCTGACTTTTCGTTTTGGCCATATTTGATTTGATGGCGCTGCCGCTGCTGCTGCTGCTGTCGGTTGTTGCCAACCGTTTTGGAACGGGCCAACTGCGACGGCCGCCTCTGCTGAGTCAGCGCATTTAATTGTTGCCAAAAGCGGAAAAGTTTTGCAAGTGAAAAGTAGGCAATGAAAAAGTCATTTGGAAAATTGACAATCAGCAAACGAAATTTACAAATCAGTCGGTAGCGGAACGCGCTGCACTTTAACTTTAATTATTGGGGCTAACTGCATGAAGGCTGTGTCTGTATCATGAAAGAAAATAAAATATTATTAGAGCCAGGTTTGTTGTGCTCGAAAATGCTAGAAACGGGAATTCAATAGTTTCTGTTTTAAAATATTTAATATTAATAATAATAACTATTATTATATTAAATCAGCTTGACAATAAATGTTTATAGCAATTGGCATTAACTACATGCAACTAGCTCATGGCAGAAAAATATAATATAAACAAGTATGAGCGCTCTAGCTGCGAGTGCTCGACTAGCAGATACCCTAGGTCCAGCGCCGAGTAGGGTATACACAAAACCATAAGGCTGAGGAGAATTATCGACAAAGTGAAATATTTGTCATTTGTATATACTGTGCAAAAACTTTCCTATAAAGCTTGGTGTATCTAAATTCCTATATCTCAAAATCGATATATATCGATTTCATGAAAATGTGTTCTTGTTCTGAGTATGGAACATATCTATTTTCAATTTCAAGCCACAAGCTTTTGTAGTTTCCGTGATTTCGGATATGCTTCCTTCTGACTGTTGAATATATATTTGCACATAAAAAAAATACCCCTTCTATTCCATTTGAAATGGGTTCAGGGTACAAAAAAGAAAAAGAAAAAACGGAGCTAAAGAGTTTTGCGAATTGCAATTTATTGACGCTGCCAAAGCGTCGAGAACACGAACGTGTTCGCGCCAGTTGTCGAGTGAGTACGTGTATCTGCAAGATACAGATACATGCAAGCACTCTGCTCATTAGTTCGGACGGCAACGACAACGGCTTCGTCTGTTTCTGTTGTTGTTGCTGTTGCTGCTGTTGCTGCTGTCAGTTGCAACTTCAATTGAAACGCATTTAATTAGTTTGTGCCTAATTTATGCTGCCATCAACATCGACATCGATATCATCGACAACAACATCAACGTTCAACGTGGAAGCTGTCGGAGTGCGCAACATTTTATAAGCCAGAGAGAAGAGTATTTCAGTTCTGATGCCAAATATGTGTAGTAAATGTTGCAAAAACTACTTATAAGAAATATAATCTATCGTTATATCAATTTTCTATTAATTAAACAAAGCTCGTGATAACAATAATATTTGATGGTGGATTTCACGAATGAAACAACTCGATGAACCCATAATTTAGAATTCAATTAAATTTATCATATTCAAAATTTTAATTTTTATTTAAAGTGCGCTTTATTTGGAGGAAATGTGTAATTGATAATTTTTAACAAACAAATAATTTTAAATTAATAAATGGTTAAGTTCAGACTTATGCTTAGGCCGTTCCTTAATCAAATTCCCGCTTCAATCCGGATCGGCTGACGGAGGGCTTTCAACTTTGTTAACTAATACTTAAAATGTTTAAAGCTCCACAACAGAATTGCAATTGTATACATTTATTGTAAATGTCATCAGAATAATCCGCCAGGGTATTGAATCTTCGGCTATTCGCACACAGCTGTTCTTTTCTATTATCTTTTTTATGGTAGACATTAGAGCTAATCAACGAGCGACGGTGACAGTTACGGTTCTGTCATTTGGTCGGGGTACGAAATGCTTTAAGACGAGTGCATTGGTATGCGCCCAAGAGCTCCGGCTTGTAGGTCAGTTCTCTATGGAGGCATTTGCCTGCTGGCCGGGTCTGGGGCCCATCATAAGTAGCGGGGCCCTCGCCAAAGACGCCTCAATTAATTTAATTAACGAACGTGCTTCGAACGCCTTCCAATTGACGTTGTGTCATTTGTTAAATTGTTTAAAGAATAGAACGGAACCAGAACTAGTCAGAGAATAAGAGAGAGAGAGAGATGGGTGGGAGGGGGAGGAGAGCCAACGAGATGTGGGCGGCATGGCTTTTACTTTACTTATTTTGATGGCTTTGTGGGGCTTCGTAGTAAAATCTACTGAATGCGTTTCTATGATTAACTTTCATTTGATGAAATATTTTCATTTCGGCTTTCGTTATACCTCCTCCCCCCCCTTCCCCATTTTGTCATCATATAGGGCTTCGCAGTTACCCCTCGCCCGTCTACGTCTTCGGCAATGTTGTTGCTACCCAAGCTGAGGTCATGAGGCTTGAAATTTTTCCACTTTCCGTTGGCCATTCGTTGCGTCAAGCGAGCTATATTAAATGTTATATATCGTATGCCAGAGAGTCGCTTGATAGTTGTAATAACTTGCGGTAAAGTTAAGCTAATAACTTTTATCCCAGCTTATCCCTATACTTGATAACTTGAGAAGGCTCTGGTATTATATTATTTTTTAACATTTGTTCTTTTCTTATTATTTTGAATGCGTTTTTGATTCAAGAGCGACCTTTCTTTGAATTCAACATAGGGAACTTATGTAACAGACAGAAGGAGATTTCTCCGACCGCATAAATTCCCCCATACTCCTGCTCAGCATAGACAGCCGAATACATCTACCCATGTCTATCTGTCTCTATGCCCGAACTCTGTCGTAAAGTATACACAAACCCAAAATCTTTCACTTTTGGGATACCTCCTTCCGTAGCTCCAAAATTTGTAAATAAAGATGGTAACTTGAAAGAAAGGTCGGACAATCAATACCGAAAGAACCCATTACCATAGATTAGAGTAGACAGAAGAAAATATATGAAATTTTCATTATATTAAAAAACAATTTGATGTACAAAGCTAGCTGAAGGTTCCTTTTCCGATATCTTAGATATACTTTATCTATTTATCAATCAGATACGAACCTATAAACTCTTGGGCGCATGAGTCATGTGAATTGTAGCTGATTTCCTAGGCTACCAGGTGGTTGTGGCCAGTGCCTGCAACTTTGTTGTTGATGACTCTTGGGTGAAGGCACCGAGACCGGGGAATATACTCGTATTTTGTGCGACGATATCGCCACATGTTGATCTTAAAGCTCTTTTATTATTATTATTATTATGATGAAAATGCAAAAACAAGCCAACCGGCAATCGGACAACGGGCAGCCTCCAACTGGCCGAACTGGTTCTCCTCGTTGCTTGGGGCTTATTTGAGGCCAGGCCACTACCGGAGTTACACCTACTCCCGCTGGCGAGTTGTGGACTTGGATTCAGCTTTCAGATTCAGCTTCAGCTTCAGCTTCGGCTTTAGCTTTAGATTCAGATACAGTTGTTGGCTCGACGGGGTGTGCGTTGTGTTGTTTACGTTTAGCGTTCGTTCCTTCATTCCACGCTCGTTTGTTTTGATTTTAAAAAGGTTGGGCTAGAAAAAAATCAAAAGCCAAAAAAAAAAACTCAAACTGGATGCCCTTGTTTGTACACAGTTCGGTCTTTAAATGTTTGGTCTTTGTTTTCGTTGCTTTGGTGTGTCTCGCGCTCTCTCTCTCTCTCTCTCTCTCTCTCGTTCTAGCTCTCTCGCTCTCTCTTTCTGGCTGTTGTGCTCTTCTCTCGTGCATAGAGAGACCCTTAGCTTTATTATTTCAAGTTGTCATTGTTGTTGCTCAAAACAATCTTTTTTGTTGTCCTCTTCTTCTAGCATTATTCTTGTTATTTTTCTCGTATGTTATATGGGATAGGGTTCAGGCTCGGGTTCAGGTTCAGGTTCAGGCATGGGCTCGGATTCGGGTTGTGTCTCTAGCTTTTGCATAATGAGTCTGAGTGTCGCTTGTCCATCAACCAATTCCCCACGTCAGGCAACAACATTCAGAGTTGGCCCCTTTTTTTTGGTTTTTCTCTTCTCTCCTTTTGCTAATTAAGATTCATGACGAGTTAATCTGCGGCTGGGCAGAGAGAGAGAGAGAGGGAGAGAGAGAGAGAGATATTTAACTAGTCAGCCAGCAGACGCTGTCTTATATGGTTTATGGTATGGTCTATATGCTCGTTCCCACTCGAAGCTACTTTAATCGAGTTTTTATCTCTGGTTCCATTTGGTCTGCACACATTTCTGGAGTGTCAACAATGGAGCTGAAATTTGTTATTATCTAATTGTCTGTTGTTCCTACTACTTACGCTCCCACCGGGGAGCATCGGATAGAGCAACTGCTGCTGCTGCTGCTGACCCCCACCCAATGCCGCCCAATGACTAACCGCCAACGCGGGAGCTGCAAACAGAAATAATAAACACCAACAAGTGTCGTAAAAACAAATTAACGGCGCACAAGCAAACACTTGTCCCTGTTCCAGCTCCGCTCTGCTCCGCTCCCTCGACCGAAGCGTCGCCTCCTAGCCTGACCCTGCTGCTCTAAAGCTGTAGCAGACCCTAAGTTTTAAATGAGCAAACATTATTTTAATTTATTGCATCGCCGGCGAAACCCCTCCGCTACACTAATCCGCACAATAATAACAACAGCTATACCATTTGGTTTCTCCCCAGCTCCTCCATCCCCTCCGCATGCTGGCCCCCATGCTCGCTCCCAAATGCATTGTTGCCCCCGGCTCCCGCGCCGCTTGTACGCTGCTTCACACGGCCGCCGACCATGTTCCCGCCGTCAATTCGGTTGGAGGGGAACAGCGAATGGGGCGCAGCTTAACAACAGATTCCCCCTGGGTCCAGAGCACTTCTCATATTCTCATGAGAGCCAGCTCTGGGGAAGCAACAAGGATTGCTTTCCAAAAGTGAAGCGATTTCTCATAAATCTCTCGGTTCCCAAGCTTAAACAAGTGCAATATATCAACAATTTTGCCATGCGCTTACGAATATATTCCATCTGATAGTTGTACAATTCTGTCTTAAGTTGGACTTTTTTTGTTCACGCGTTCAATTAAAATTCAAATGACGTCTGCGTCTGTTAGTCGAATATCGAATTAATTTGTCAAAAATATAATTAACACGTCGCAATGGTCATTGGACAGTTTTATTTAGATAGAGTATCCGAATATGTGGTGGATATATGTACGTATTCCCTCAGCCCCATTCCCATGACCGCGCCCTGAACGTGCCTCGAATGAGCGTCATTATCAAAATTAAATAAGTAAGAATGCTTGACTAGCAAATGCTCGACTATAACATACCGTGTGTCAGAATGCGTTAACCAACACTGAAATCGATAACAAACGGCTTTTCGCTCTATCAATCTGAGTTTTTCCCATCAAGAACCAATCAGATAGACATACATAACTTCGAGTACTAGACCCCCCAGATACCCCTTGTATACACTCAATTGATGAGTATATGTTATTTAATTTCATTTGTTGCCTTTCAAATGGCTGACAGCTGGACCGGAGCTGCCGTTTATTAGAGGCTTTTACAAATTCTATTTGGCTTTAATTATAGATTTCAGTTATAGCCATCATTTCTGGTCACTTAATTGTGGCCACTTCACACACGAACCTAATTATTCTCGTAAAATATATAAATTTCCGTGGCATTTAATTTGCATATAAAGAGCGACGCTCTAATGGCTCGCATTTGCATAATTTTATTCGACTCGTACCGCGTTTATTCTTATTTATTTAGTTTCTCTTTTGTTTTTCTCGCTGAATTTATCATTCACTCAAAATAAGAAAATGAACAACTTTTAGTTGCATAGAGATACAATTCGGTATCCGCTTTGTAGCGGTAACTTTTAGCCTTAATAGCATATTTGGCTAGCAGCCACATTTGGATTCCTAGAACTGTTTGTGGCTCGGCATAATTGCCTAATTATTATGGGAATGTACACCCAAAAGTAATTCTAAACAACAATTATATGCTTAGTAAACTTTCATGAATATATTTAAGCTCTTCTTTCGCTACACTTTAGATTTTCGATAAGCTTATATATATATCAATCAATATATCAAATACTTTTTCTTTTCCATACTTCCATATCGTTAAGGAGATGGCTCTTCCAATTCCACCCGCAAATGTGGAAACTTGACAGAACACAATTGTATGAATTCAGTTGAAGCGTGTTTTACACATCGTCCATGTACATTTTTTGGGGTAAGTACAATTTCATTTATATACAAAAATAAAAATATTCATTGGAGAAAACTTAGACCTGATCACGATAAACCTCTCTGCTGTAAATGTATCTAATAAAATGTTGTATGCATTTTTCTGAATATCTAGAACATGACTTTTAGTAAATTAATAATTTGCTTGGCATATGCTGTAGGCAAATATACTTGAATAATGATTTATCTGGAATAGTGTTTGAGCATAATTCATGAACTGAACTGATTCGCATGTAAATTGGATAACCTGTGCACTCCGTCAATTAGGCCCCCCCATCATCATACCCCCCGCTCATTACATTCGCTGTTCAGTTGCAGTCTGGCGATGATGCGTGGCGGCCACGGTTGCCATGGGCGATCAGCCGCGGCCATCTGTACCATCTGGCAGCCTTATGAGTCACGCGAATGTCTGCTGCCTCGGTCGATCTGTGCTCCACATGTTTTCACTTAGAGCATAATCATTGCTATGCTCCGCAACGTGGGCCAACTGGGGTGGCTGGCGATGCTCGGGCTCGGGCTCGGGCTCGGGCTCTGGCATGGGGATGTGCCTGTGCCTGTATCTGTATCTGTGTCTGGGCCTGATGCAGCGTCTGCTCCATTTAACGATGCATTTCAGCTGAAATTTAGTGGCAAAACATTGTTGAGCGCATTAAGTAATTATGCTTTGCTGTTGCCGTTGCCGTTGCCGTTGCATTTGCATTTGCCTGCAGCTAAATATGAAAGTACATTCGATTCATTGGCTGCAACTTGCTCAGCTCGATTCCTAGCGCCCCTCCATCCGCCAGCCCGCAGCAAGTGCGTGCATCCAGTGCAGGAGCTGATGTGCCCCTCCAGCGGATAGGGGTCGTTGGGGTCATCTTGCAGCGCATAGAAATGTGCCGCAGCCATTTAATTGTTCCCACCAAATAAGTTCATTTATTCATTTATTCACATGGAAATCCATTACTCTTGGCAATATATCTTATCGCAAGTATTATTTCGTGTACAACCTAAAAACTGCAGCTTGGTTTCTGTCTGAGGAACTGTTGCTTTCGACAGACAAAGAGGCTCCTTCGGAGCAGACGGACAGAAAATATTATATATATATATATACTTATATTCATATACTTTAATCTGTAGCCATAGATTGGGAGTAGAAGCAAGAGGACAACCATTCATTATGGCTGCCATTTATCAAGTGCATGGCATTAGGCGCATTCCAAACGGAACTGCCCCTCTTTTTACTCAAAAAGTGAGCGCGGGGGAGTTGGAGTGGGGTTAGTCGAACTGCCAGTTATGGTGGTCAGTAGTGGACCAAGCGCGCCGGGGCCATCCATCAACTTCATGAAGAGCAAAACGCGCAAGTGTGCGTGTAATTTCTGTGAGGCCGCACACTTATCGAAATGCCGGGATGGCGTTGGAGGGGGCGGAGGGGTACGTTAGCAAGCACCTATGTATATTGGTTTGGCCCAGCAACGAAATCCTTCGTCCTCAAGTCTAGAGTCCATGCAACCATCCATCAGGCACATCACTTACTCATTCATACATTCGTTATTTCGTTCTCTTTGCTTCCTGCTTTTTCTGGCACTTCATCAACATCAACATCACAATCATAATACTCGCGTCCTGCCCCCGAAACCCTTTCTAACTAAATAGCCCCGAACAAGGGGTTGCACAAGGTCTACAAAATCTGTAAGCTGATTGACAATACTGAAATTCCTAGAGGCTATTGTATGCCATTTACTTTTAAATCCATATGAGGAATATGCACATGTTTTAATGTTTTATATTCCGTTGTAATTGAAATTCATATTTTTATACCCTTGCAGAGGGTATTATAGTTTCGTCTCGAAATTTTCAACGCAAAGAAGCAGTCAGTTCTGATCTCATAAAGTATATATATCCTTGATCAGTATCAACAGTCCATCAGCAATGTCCTTCACTTTGTCTGTCTCTCAGTCTTAAAGCTGTCGTCATAAAACTTGCACTATTGGATGCAGAACATATATCGGAATCGGCCGAATCTGACGTCTATATCATATAGCTTGTCTATCTCGGCATTTATTAGTTTCCCTATGCTCCTCATATCTAAGCAAAATCCTATCAACATCTGACCACTGTATCATAAAGCTTCCATAGCAAGGATCAGTCGACTGTCTGATTGTCGTGGAACGAATCACCTCTTGCATTGCCCACAGCCTTACCAGAGATTCTCATTCTGTATTGATCGTTTTCGCCAGCGATGGCAAATTGTTCATATCTGTAGTATTTGATGATGTCATCAAATCCTTCCATATGTCTGTACAGCTCTCTTCAAGTTATGAATCTTCTCAAGTCCTAAGAAGAAGTCACCATCAAAGGCACCAAATCCGTTGCGGTAAGTGGCCCAATCCCTATAGAAGTCCTCTTTGCCATTGATTCGCTGTTGGATAACCGTCCAGCCAGGACCTGCTGTCGCACTATCACAAAGCACATCGAACGGACCTTCTGGATCCGTCTCAATTTTATAAATACCCGGAGCATCAGCAAGGGCGGTGCATTCACTGTAAACGGGCTTCTCTTCTCAGCTTTTTAGTTTCTTGGCAAAAGTGTTGATTTCGGATATTTGTTGGTCCTATTGATCAATTAGCTTCTTTTGTTTCCCCAGCTGCTCTTCATAGTCTTGGAATTTCAAGGAATTGAGAATAAGTATACCCATGTCCTCTTTTATTGATAAAACATTGTTCATAAGCTCAATAATAGTCTATTTGTGGAATTCATTCTGAGCTCTCAGTTCATCGACGACCTGTTCATTGTGTTGGTTCAGTTTTTCCTGCAGTTTCTTGATTTGTCTGTCTTTACGTTTAACTTTATTGTTATTGCTTTTAATTTCATCTGATGTATATACTTTAATAATGGTGTCACAGCTTTATAGATGTACTTTCCACATTGCTCCTCTGCTATTCTGGTTGTCGTAGAAGACTACGCTTTATTTCTGCAGTGCCCACAAACATTGATAAAAATTCAATTTTAACCTTATTTTCGTTAGCCGCTGCTTCAGCTAAGATCAGTATTAGGCTTATAAATAGAATATATTTAAGCAAAACACATTTCATTTTGACAGCACTTTGATTTTGAAATTAAAGTGCGAATCTCAACTGCACGCAGCACACACGTAAATAGACTGAAATACGGCAATCATTCGGAGGCCCGGGTACCCAATGTTTCGGTAAATTTTGAAAGATTATCAGTAGGTCAGGAAGTCAATATAAATAAGCAAAAGGCAGAGATCAGGCTTTAAGTAAACTTCACTGAACTGTTGATAGATTGCAAAGAAGAAAGTTTATTAGCTTTGGCTGCTTCTCGTTGTCAACTCATTTTTCGAGACTAAAAACTAGTTTCGAAACGAGCCGAAATTCCAAAACCAAACCATATTTTCTCAAAAATCCCTATGTTCAAAATAAACAAAAAAAGGTTCTCTAGTGGATAGATCGAATCAGCTCGTCGTCCTGATCAAGAATATGTTATATATTCACTTTTTGAGATCGTTGTGCTGGCTGTAACATATTTTTGCACAAATAAATTGTGCCCTTTTTACCCATTTTTAATGGGTAATTTTAATACTTAATTGGGGAATACAAATAATATTAATTTAATTTAGAGAATTATGTAAATATTTGCACCGACTAAAGTATACAGATTTTCTACCAAACTAACATCAGTGGAAAACATACATTCATATGAGAACACTAATTTGGGATAGGTCGGGGTCTGTGCTAGAAAACTAACAAAATGTATGTTTTGCCAGCAAAAGCCAAAGCATTGAATGTCAACACATTCAAATATGCTGATATGTTTGTATATTCACAGACATACAAACAGAATTGCCGAACCTGAGATTAAATTCTATTTTTGACGCTTTCACTCTTTCGGCTAAGAGAGAGCACAATGATACTGATTAGGTTTTCGTTCTCAATTTTCAAAAAATTATTCTTATATTGTCTTTGGTAAAGCCACGCCCTGTTTGTCCGGCTGTCTGCTTCTATGCAAACCAGTTCCTCAGTTCAAAAGCTATCTACATGAAAATTTACATCGGCCCGTCTTTCTGTTGCAGGCAATATATATGTCGGATAGTTATATATTAATTGTATATAATTCTAGGAAACACATGCATTTTTTATGATTCTATTTAGCCTTAGTTTTGATTATAAAACGGCTTGCAGCTTTGTAAGATACGTTATCCCTCAAGTTTTAGCTTTCAAAATTGTCTGATGCTCGTAATCCTACAAAAGTTTATCAAAAATCTAAGCCTGATTGCAGCTGCTGGAGCAATCAATAATTCCTTTAACGATTCGGCAACGAAATATTGGCTGCGTATACGGAAGGGAAAACTTTTGCAGAGAATATACACCGTGCGGACGGGTGCCCATTCGATAACTATTTGGATGCCCTACCAAAATCCTATTGGCTTTCCATTTTGATGTGAGCTTAGGACTCACATCACATTTGATTTCAAACTGTGTGCCGTGCAGGTCTGAGCCTGTCAACTGCGCCCGCACGCATCCTTCAATCTAACAATCTAAACTACCACCTCCAACTCCAGCTCCAACTCCAACTCCGCCTCCAACCACATTCAGTTTCTCCGCCCTGCAGTGTTTTGAGTTGTTGTTGTTGTCTTTTATTTTTTATTTTTTTGAATTTGTATCTGCTTTTTGAGAGTCTGCACGTTAATATTTGGATTGCGTGTATTTGTGTTTGTTTTCTGGTTGTGTTTCCTGTGCAGGGTTTGTGGGCGGATTGGGCTTGGGCTTCGGCACGGCTTGAGTGTCACGGGGGGGTACCGTGTTGCCAAAATAAATCCGCTATAAGCCCCTTGCGCAAAAATGTTTTTCCTATTTTGCATAAAAACGTTGCGCTTATCCCTTTTCGCATTCGAATATTTAAATTCGTTTCTCTGATATTTGAAATTCGATTTTTGTACATCTTGTTTCTTTTCGTTTTTGCCCTTACCCCCGCCACCGCCTACTCATTCCCTCCGCCCAAATTGCCTAATTCAACCGTATAGCAGCAGTTCCGTATTCGCATCCGCACTCCATTCGAACGGCAGGTTTTTCAGCTGCATGCTTATCATTCACAAGGTTTTCGTTCATTTGCGTTTCGTGTATTTCACGTGTGTGCCACGTCAGTCTGCTTGTTTATCCTTCAAATTCACACACACACACACGCACACACACACACACAGTCATTGTTTGCTTGCGTGTGAAAATTCACAAGTGCGAGTGAGTTTTGGGGTCAGGCGGAGCCGTCAGTTTGGCTCTGACGCTGGCTTATAACTATTCGAGGTGAATTTAAATTGTTACAACGATTTCAATTACAACTGACAGTTAAATAAGCAACTCTTGAAGTTAATCAAGGTTTTGCAATTGGAAGCCCTCATGTGCAAGCCTTTCCCGAATTGCAAACTGTGCCCACATCAGCTGTTGTAGACTTTCATAATTAGCATAGTTGAGAATTTCACATTAATTCATATATATTGCGAGCCAATGTTGTGAATTACAATGTTGGCTTGGGTCTCATTACATTTCGTTTCACCTAATTGAAAGACAAAAGAAAAGGTGTCCTATTCAACTTTGAAGAGCTCACAATTAATTATATGTATATATATACTATATATTTATTTATAAATAGCATCAATAGTCTTGACATAAGAAATGCAATAGACTTCTCAATGAAAATCCGCTATTTGACAAATCACTCGAACATTTGAATGCCATGACAAAGCTAGAAAAGCCTTGCAATTGCTCTCAAGGACCCATGCGAACTGGGAGCTGGGAGCTGCGAGCTGCGAGCAAAGCTGGCAATGCAGCCAGCGCAAAGGTCAGTCCAAGGACGAGGCGAGACGCCAGCGAAATGCACAAAAAAAGAAATGTTGCTCTTATTAAAATCGATATTTAGTGGGTGAGACTAGACTAGGTGTACGGGGCTGGGGTACTACGTTAATATTGTGTACAAGGAGGAGGGGGGCTGCTGGGGTATTTGCATTAAATTATGCGACGAGCTGCGGAAATGTTTGCCATCAACTGCGCGAGGGTAAATGGGCGGGGTGGCTGGGGGGTGGGCGCTTGTGCAGACGAGTAAGAAGAAGCAGAGCGCAGCATCGTTAAGTGCGGCGGAAACAATTTCACTCTTCAGCAGAAGAAAAGCCATAAAAGGAAATAAAAGGAAAGCAGCAACAAACGTCGACAGCGACGTCGACAGCGACGCCGACAGCGACGCAGACAGCGAGGCATTTGTTAAAGTGAAGCGCCGCAAAACAAATTGTAACAGAAATCCTTCAAACATCTGTGAATAACTCGCCTGCAATTCAGTTCCAGACCCAGACCCAGACCCAACCCCAACCGCAGCCCCAACCCCTTATGCGCCCCAGCCCCTTTTGCCATTCATACACATGTGTGTGCGCGCGTGTGTATGTATGTGCACTTGTATTTATAATTGTTTCCTTTTTGCTTTATGAGTTTTTCATGTATCGCACAAAGTGTCACCCTATGCCAGCCATCTACCCCACATACATATAGCACGCCCCTGCGCAAGCTGCCACCGTATTAGCGACTGCCTTGCACCTGCGTGCCAGTACCCTAAACACTGCCCCCAGCCCCCCTCGCAGCACGCAGCACCATGCTCCATGCTCATGCCCCGCGCTCTAGTTACGACGCGCAACTTTTGTGGAGCGCATTTTAATCGTCGTCATTAAGGCGACAGCGCGTGCAAAATGTCCTTTCATTTCAGTTTTGTTTTCCTCTGGATGGATATTTTATGTTTTTGTTTTATTCTTGAGTGTTTAGCCGTTGCAATCTGTCCAAAAACGACATCAAAGTGCTTTAGCACAATGCCAGAACCGGGATGACAGTGTGTACCGAGAGCGGACGAGATGCCAAAGCTCAAATGTGGTAAGTAAAAGCTACTACGAGTTCGGCTTCTTCTATTTACTGAAATAGTAGTTCGTAATCTATCCAAAAGAATAGTCCTCGAAGCATATGATGTCTTCAGGTTTTTTTCATTAGTTGGGATTCGGGCTTTGTTCTGATTCGGTTCAAACCCAGTTTGCAGCTGCCTGTAATTGGATTAAGCTCAAGCAAAGATGAGTTCTTTTATTCCATTTTATAAATGAAATGTTTTATTAAATCAGGTAGAGTGTTGTTTTCCAGCATTCCATTGGCACTTTGTGAAAAGTTGTTACCCATACAATATCTTTAAAAATACTATTATTTTTTAAAATTCAACCTATCAATGTGCTGCTGCTGTTTTACTTAGTTTCATTTGAGGGAATGGATGGACTCGCACTCAGCATTTAAAAACGACCCCGAAAACGCTGACACCTTCAGCCGAGCGTAAAAAATTGGTGAAGGCAAACGTGGAGAAAAATCATTAGACACAGCTGGACGCCAACTGAGCTCGACTAATAACTTTCAATTGCGGTTATGATGGACCCGAACCGCAGCCCAAGCATGCCCAGCAGGGCCAGCCGTCGGCAGGCAGGAGCAGGCCTTGTCCTTGGCCACCTATTAAATATTTACAAAATGTGTTGTAAGTAGGAAATTGTGTTCGTTCGCTTTTCAATGTACCACAAAGTCATTCAACCCAGCGCACACGAACTGTCCCTTCCATCGGACGCCGTTGGCCCATGTCCAATGTCCATCAGTTGGTTCGCCCTGTGTCCCTCTCAGAAGCTCTTTTATTTATTTATTTATTTATTTTATGCCTGTGCGTCGGTTGGCACGTTTTGTGCCTCTTTGTGGGCCATTTTCAAAAAGCGCAAAACTTATTTTAATTTTAATAGAAATTAATGAGGTAATCTTCTTTGGGCATTCGCCTGCCTCTTGCACTACCCCGCCGCCCATTCGGTTTGCTTCCTCCCTTTGGCAAATGGATTTCAATTTGGGGTCCAACCCCGGACACCCTTGGCCCACAAAGTGTAAAACTTTTCAAAACCAAAAATGCTGCCGTACCGCCTCTTTGTACAGATTTATAATTGTTTGTTGCGCTCCGTCCTTGGCAGGGGGAGGGGTGGGGGTTCTTGATTGGGCGCGCAGAGATATTTTTCCTTAATACGTATTTAGCTGAAAACTTCACGAAAATTGGTTGCTAGCTTCGTTCGTTGATTGCAGAGTTATCCAAAAGAGAGTTTCGTGTTGGATAATAATCTTTATCAGCAAAAAAAACTCATTTTACAAATCCTATTATTAACTGGAGAGAAAAACAACTCTGCTTAAAATTGATATTTCAAGTCATTCCAGCACTCTAAGCTAAAAATTTGACATGCCAGCATGGAAATTCTTTAGTTCTAGTACAATAATCAGTATTACAAAAATTATATCAGAGCTAAGCTACTTATGTAGTAATGAATTACGGCCTTAGATGACCTACTGGCGCCTCCTGCGCCTTGAACTCCCTTGTGGTAGTGGCGCCTTATGAGCCGCCGGATAGGTGTAGCCGTAGCCAGGACTCTGACCAAGTGATTGCTGTGAGCCAACAGTCGAACGTTGTATTGGCGCGAGTGAAAGGCGATCTGGTCATCGACAACTGCCAGATTCATGTATACATACAGAGTTAAGTTCCTGACGTACCATGGACAATCCGTGATTAGGCGTAATGCTTTATTTTGCATGGCTTGCACTCTCTTACGTTGAGACTTGGCAGCAATTATTCAGATCGGAATCAGTACACTCTGTGCCCATTGTTGAGAGAAAGCTTGCTCTTCTTGGGCTGCACAGCTGGAGAGACACTTTTCCATATAGTTTTTGCAATTTGATATATTTGGTTTTACAAATGTTTAATTAATTAGAAAACCTCGCCACCCCAATAATTGATGAAGCACCTCCTTGGTTTATAGAACCAGCAGAAACACCATTATTCACGCCACTCGACGCGAGACAAGATATGATTGCTGATCATTTCTAATTTTTCAATTGAATAGTTTTATTTCACGAGTTGTGAATTTTCTTGATTTATTTTTTACAATATCTGGCTTAAAACAGAGGTACAAAAATTGGCTTACGTTATTTTTAAAGCTGAACAACAATTGGAGCTCGTGAATGCTGCTTGTTTAAACTTTACAAATTTCCCTGTCATCTTTATATAAGTTCTTAAGTGCCTTAAAAATTAGTTTGAATCAAATCGGACACAACTTGATTCCTTGATTCTGCGAAAAATTTGAAATACGTCTCAAATAAATTTGAGCGCGAAACTTCACCCACCAAATCTTTGACATCCATTTCCACCTAGGAGGTATATATTTTTAAAAAAGTGTGAAACACCCCTCAAATGAATTTGAACAAAAATCTTTGAAAATGAGTTTGAGGCAGATAAGAGCTAAACAAAAAAGTTTCATTCAACCGTTTTTCGCGAATTTTCCACACAAGCGGGTGGAATTTCCATACAATGAAAATGTCTGCTTTCTAGGTCTTTCGGTTTGGGCTATGCCTTTAGCTTTATGCATAGAGATACATTTTTCTTTTCCCAAATACATTCCCACATGGCCAAGCGGCTAGAAGAACCCAGTTACGAACTTCTTCTATACTTGTTGCCCCTTCGTACTTCTTGACCATTCGATTACAGTTCACATTCCTCTCTATGAATTTCTCTGGGCGAGTATTGACCGAACGCGTAATTTATGCAAATATTCCAATTTGCTGAACTGAAACACTTTCGAGGCGAGAAGCGCTGCCGAAATAATTATGTCGATTTATATGACTAGAGTCGACAGTGGACGGCGCCTGCTACGGCTCTTGCTGCTGCTGCAGCTGCTCATTACCCCTTCTGGCAGCGGGTACCCTGCATCCTGCCAACGATGCCCGGTGCTGGTGTTTTACTCCTGGCGTTTCCTGTCAAGTGCGTATTTTGCGTACACGAATAAACTTTATGGCGCCATTGTCGCAAAGTGTCGTCGCCGTTGGTCCTGCTCTGGGATGACATAATAAACTTGGATATTTGAAATTCGAGTGAATTTTTGGAGAGCTGTGACTCAGGGCTGCGAGGCTTCATTACGCTGCCCGCCCAGCTTATTAACATAATGAAACAATGAAATAGGGAGACGGAACAGCTCCAGCTGCTGCTGGGTGGCATTCTGGTCATAAGGGACCAGGCAGTCCAAGGCGGGCACTTGGAGAAGCTTTCAAATGAACGCGATATCTTTACGCATTATGCTAATAAATTTTCACGAAAAAAAAAAAAAGAAAGAAACTTTTCGTCTTGGCTCTAATGAAAAACAGCACAACAGTGCAGAGATTGGAGCCAGATTGAGAAATCAAAAGTAAATACACCTGCCAACAAAACTGAACTCAAGCAGCTCGATAGGTTATCAAGGGACTTATGCGTGGATACTCGAAACTAAGCACATAGTTAAAACAACGAAAGCATATGGCTGACGTGCAAATACTCTACAATTTATATAATTTGAGATTTATATAGTATGCATTGCGATTTAAGGTTTATTGTTTGCTATGCAGCTTGGAGGGGATCCGACTAGATTTTGCACACGACTAGATTGGGCACCTGAGCCCAAAGTTCCCGATCCGACCATTTTTTGGGTTATTATATTTTATGTGTCTTGCATTTTGGGAGCTATTGCCAATTATTGTAATTTATTTTGCATGGAATTCTTATTGTGAAATGAAAAATTTGACTTAAGACATGTTGATACTCTGGATGGCATATGTATGCATGTAGTCGAGCGACGCGTGGTTGTAGGGCATAATAGGTATTATAGTCTGCGGGTGGGGTGTAGTCTGTTGGCCAGCTGCCTTATTTGGTATTATGTAGCACGTGCGAGCTTCCAATCGTCAGGCCGCCTGGACGCCTGGAGAGCTCGTCACTGGATTTGATTTGCGCCTGGCCTCCCCTTGGTTTCCTTGGTGCGGCCTGTCTTCCTGATTATAAGTCACAAATTGCCTTCGCCCAGTGGGCGTTTTGGGGGTCGGCTTGGGCGTAGGCTACGGCCATGGCTTGTTGGCAGCGCAAAATATTTATTTTATTTATGACAGTTCAGTTTACAGGCATCGCCATCGCCGCTTCGAGCCCAGCACAAATTGCCAAATTCACTTTGAGCCATGACCGTGGCAAACTTTGACTTCCTTCTATTTGACGCAATCAGTTTAATGCGCAAAATATAATGCCCGTCCATCGAAGTGGAAATCAATTCTGATTGCGCACTATACAGAGACACTGTACACACTGGCGGTCACAAGCCAAGTATTCCACCAATGTTTCCGGTGTTGTGAAACTGAACTGAATGCTTGTGATTACTTCAACTTGAGATTCATAGCTTATTCCGGTTCCATGAAACTTTTGGCTTTAAATACTCTGCCCTGACGTTACTTCAATAGCAAACCGAACGCTCTGAATTTCATGCATTGTACAACACTAGCCAATGCTTATCGTACACAGGTGAATAATTAAAGGCCACCAGTGTTGTAAATTATGTTTAAATCTTTACTTTTAATAATAATTTCTTGTCTGTAAGGCCTCACACTGTATCATATAGCTGCGATTGAAATCATCTAGTACATATAACCTTTTTGCTTATCAATTTCTCGATCGAACTAGGCATTAATTAGTTATATTATGCTCTCTACATCGTTTTAAGAATTTGTGGACAAATGAGATTTTGTATGGGAAAGTGTTCCATTTTTCAAGACATCTTCTACAAGCTTGGTACTTACTGCCTTTAATATTCTCCTCACATGTCTGGAAAACCGTTGGCTATAATCCTTATGTCCTTATTTATGAACGCGTCGATCTCGAGAACAATTGGCCCTATTGATGTGCATATCGCAGATCACGTTTGTTTCACATCGTCGATCGTTTTTCTGTTTTTATTAATTCAATTAAATTTGTAATGAGCGTATCTCATAATATTAAGAATTAGACTTACCAAAAGTAACAAATCGCTTTTCGTCAAACATACAGAGATCAAGAGTATATTTTTAATGGGAGTACAACTTCTCCATGCTGCAACCTTCAACTGCAACCGCGGATATTCCCCGCCGTTCCCGTGGCAAGGTTGGTGAATGAGGTTTCCGCCCTTGTTATTCCTGTTTTGAGAGTCTTTAAGCCGAAAATTAAACTTTCTTACATTAATCCTTTGACCCGCATTTTCTATCCAACGGCAGTGAATTTTGCAAAAAACGTATCAAATAAATTCTCACATAAATCTTTGAAAATAAGTTTCAAGTGTTTTCCGCCCATTTACCTCTGTTGCGGGTGGAATTTGTATAACAGGTAAAGCACGTTTTTATTAGGCTCTTTGAAGATTTGAAAGTAAATATTAACCAAATCGGAAAAAAACTAATATTTTCACCCAAAAAAGTAGTTGGAAATCAATTTGAACGTAAAACTTTATTCTGCAAATGTTTAACTGCTATTTATACCAAGAAGGAGGTGATTTTCCGAAAAGTTTGAAGCTTTTCTCAATTGAAATCGAATAAAGATCTTTGAAAATGAGTTTGGGGTCGATCGGATGATAATAATAACATCAAATTCTTCCATATGTATGTAGAGTTTATCAGGCTGGGCGCTCATCAAGCAATGAATCTTCTCCAGTCCTAAGATAAAGTCACCATTAAAGATGCCAAGTCCTTCACAGTAAGAGATCTAAGTCCTTCACAGTAGAAATCCAGCCAGGACCTGCTGTCGTACAATTACAAAGTGCATCGAATGAGCCTATGTTTGGAAAGATAGTATGATAGTAGTATCTAACAAGAAATCTATGCCGGTTCATTATTTTATCTAAACTTTTTTTATCTAAACCTTAAGCCGAACCAGTTTCTCATAAAATAGACGAACCGGACCCCGAATTGAAAAACATTTTCTCGAAAATAGTTGCGTATGAACTATAATAAAAGCAATAATAATAATAATAAAAATCAATGAATAATTATTAATTATATAATTATAAAGTATGCGCATCAGAACCAATAGCTTTCTATATGTTTCTTATTAGAAAACTGTTTCCATATCTATTGCAATCTATAGTTACGCATGCAAATCAAAACGGATTCTTTGCTGAATTAAACGACCATATACAAACGATACCAACTTGGTGCGGATCGAGAATATAGATATATATGCATGGGATAGGAGATGCGTTACTCATTTCATGTCAAAACTAAAATACCCTTTACAAGGGTATAATAAAATGGGATCCAATTGTTTATAATATAATTCAAATTTATTTATTAAGCAATCCAATCTTCTGCTCCTTTCATTTTTGGTCCATTATTATTTATTTCCGGTTCAGGTGATCCATATTATCATTATAACATGAAATAATGTATATTGCTTTTGTGCAATCCCAAAGGTGAATATATAACAAACTCTTGATTAGGACGACGAGCTGCTTAGATATATCCACCAGAGCACCCTTTGTTGTTTATTTTGAATATAAGGATTAAAGACAAGAGGTTCTAGCACGTTTGAAGTAATAAAGATAAATTAAAAAAAAAAGTCCCCTTGGCAGGGTTCGAACTCGCAACTGCAAGTGTATAATTCAAACGTAAAGACCGCCAAGTGTGCTGACATTGTAAAAAGTATATTTGTTGTCTATATTCGATGATTAGTTATAAGAAACGCTTGAATCTTAATGTTGTTCCCCAATTGGAGTGGGTTCTGATTGTTGGCTACCGAAATGAAATTCAAAGGTATTGCGATTAGCAGAGACCCTCAATGTTGACTACAAATTGTATTTGGACGGCAAATACGCACTTCAGATTGAAAATAGCTTGAATCTAAGTACATACTTGGCTTTCGAGCAGCTAAAATGAGTCTATTGATATTTTAGCTAACCCACAGATTACTCAAAAAAGGGGGATGTCTTCGTTTTTGGGCTGCGTTTCTTGTAGACTGCATGGCACCCGAACGAAGCCCGGCTCCCAGTTAAATGCGTTGTCGAGTTGTTGTTGAAGTTTGCCACGCCTCCATGTGAAATTGTTGTTAAGTTGTGGCGGGGTGGGGCGAGTCGGGGCGGGGCGGTTCGGTCTGGGTGTGCTTTAGCCGCCAAATGCTTTTCGCTTAATGAGTTTTCTACTTGCGGTTTCGAGGAAAATTTGCGCAAAAATGCGCCACTTTACCTACAACAGCGAAGTGGAGGAAACGCGCGGAGGCTTTTACCTTGACTCCAGCGAGGGGCGTGGGGCGGCGGCTTTGCTGTGTTCGTTGTAAATGTTTTAGTGGTTACTGCGTTTAAGTCATTAGAGAAAATTCTTAGCTAAAGTGCGGCATAAAAGGAGTGCGGCTCAATGGATGCGACAAGGGGCCGCGCTGTGGCCGGGCGGATACTTCTAAGTCTTAGAATTTGGCATCTTTTGTAGCTGTTCAAGCAGGTTGGTGGGTGGGATGGTTTGCCGTGAAGGGGGCGCAACCGCAAAGGTGGCAATGTGGCTGCTTAGACTGTAAAATTGCTGCAGGCGAGGCGAATTTACGGGGCTTTGTGGCGATTATTTTATCGTAAAGACTTTTTGAGCTTTTGAATATACATATGTGTATGCCAAATTTGAATTTATCTCAACTCAAGCAATTAAATTCAAACAATTTATGAACAAGTACGTACCTCTGTATGTACTTATGTGTATGTGAAATTGGAAGTATGCTACATAAGTTTCATAATGCAATTAATTTTTATATAATGCGGAATATACCTAATTATATTTTGCTCTTTGACGTTTGTACGGCAAGAGCGTCCTGATTAACAGCGACAAAAAGAATAAATTCCATTTGTATGTTGACTACTCGGATAAATCTGAAGACAGAGAGATTTTGAGGATTTTTAAATATTCTTACTGAAGACTTTTCCGATAATACAAATACAAATGTTTATCTTTGTATTTGACTCTAAAATGAGGGCAACATAAATGTAGACATTGTTGTCCTTTGCCCACAGAGGATAATCTTCTTATTATGTGTAGTATTAAAATCATATTTTAGCTCATCAAATCGTGTATTCATAGATTAAAAATCTGGTTAATTAACAGCAGCTGATGCCACTCCGAGTGTGGCCTTTGAGTGACTTGCAGCAGGGTAGAGCAAGAGAATGAGCGCATAAGAGTGTCAGCTGCTCTTGAGCGTGAATTTAAATGCACTCTCTTACATTATTTGCACTCAATTGCTATGTGCTCTTAATTTTGTTATATATTGAGCGCACGCTCCTCTCTCTCTCTCTCTCTCTCGCTCTCTCTCAATTGCAGTTTTGAGGTGCTCGCCAAGTTTTTTGTATCTCTGAGTCAGTTGGCAAAAGTATCTCAACGTCGCGCGTCTTGCTTTGCACAGGAGGGTTTTTCACGCTCTTTCACTCGATTGGCAGTGTTGAGTTCATGTGTTAAGTGCCGAAACTTGGCAATGCCTCCATTAACCTATTCTCCAAAAAACAGCAGACGAAACTATTCGATAATATCCCTAAATACTTGTATATAATCATTTGTCATTTGTGGTACTATATACGACACTTTTTCACTTTTATTTTAAAATTCGCACATAAATCTTATATAGGCTGAGTATATGGCTGTGTGTACATATACACATATATATTGGATCCAACTAGACAGCGTGTCGTGCATTTTTATTTTTTGCTGCTTGCGTTTGATTTTTTCTGTTTTTGTTTTGCCAGACGACTTAAATTTGATGTATAAATATCAGTTGGACGCTGTTTAGCACACATTTATCAATAAATGTAGCAAATAACTAAAATAGCAAAATCGTTAACAAGCAATTAATATAAATTTGTGCCTAGTATTCATATATAAAGTAGTTGCCTTTGACAATAAAACTTACGAATTGTATTATTTTGGGAAATAATTTCGACTACCTCTACTGGGGATAATAAGCTGAAGTTATTGCAGAAGCTTTCTTTTGGGTCGAAATTGAGCACTAAGACAAGCTTTTGGGGAAAGACAGCTTGCAAGTGGGGAAAAAGTAGTCAAAATTTAAATGAAAATGTCAACGGCAAGACAGTTTTCTTCAGCTTGCGTGGCTAAGTTGTCTGAGCGTCGGGCCAACAAGCGAGAGAGTGCCGGTTCAAATCCAGCAGTTTCTGAATATTTTAATATTTAGTGACCTAACTGATTAATTTGCTATCATTTTTATTATGTACAAAGAAAAAAGCATTTTCAGCACAATTCATATGCACCGGGCAAAGTCGGGTAATTTCTTCAGTTTGATTAAAGCAATAAATAGAAATCTACCTAAAATGAAAAAAAATGTACAAAAGACGAAAAATCATTTTAAGCATTTCATATAGAAATATTCTCAAAGCTAAACAAAATGTGAAAAATGTGAAGAAAAAAACTAGCCCAAGATTCAGGCACCCGCCCTTGTTGACAGGCGGCAACAAACCCTTTGCTATGCCCCTTAATAACAAAATATCGCACCTTCCCTCACTCTCGTGGTAGGCCCTTAGAAAATCTGGCAAGGAGCTTGAGGGGTTTTTTATTTTTGGACGGTTCGGGGGGCTTCAAAGCGCTTTTCAGAGGCGCCGTCGTTGTCGCTGCCAGACGCAGCGGCGTGCAAACAAAACGTCAACGTCAAAGCTTCCCGACACGTCCGACTGCGGCCCCGTGCTGTCTTCAAAGTTCCGTTCAAGAGTCGGGCCTTATCGCAACAGTCGCACAGATGTCATAGCATATATACTCATATGTTCATATACCCTTACACACACACGCACACACATAGGCACACCCGGTCGCGTTCACATTCATTTCAGTTGGGCCTTTGTATATAAGTATTTTGCGGCTGATAAGCTGCGCGCGCACATTCAAATATTTACAATAGACATTTGTACTAATTGCACTGTACATATTTAGTTAGATTATTTATAAGTACAAAAGTGTGTGTGTGTTGTGTGTGAGTGTGTGCGAGCTTAAGTGGAACAAGACAAGACAGTTGACCGATTGTAATTGCTGAAATACGTTACAAAATGGTCACGATTTGTCAATTTAAAATTTCCACACGACAGCACAATATGAGAGCAGAAAGCATCGATATGCTTAGTGATGCGATTTGATTGAGAGTATGTAGAAATAAAAATTAAAATAGAATTGATCGATAGAGGTTCTGGTAGCATGAAAATCATGCGAAATATAAATTTATCGATTAATTGAGGGATTCGAAGCATACATTTATCGATCAAATGAAATGATTCCAAACATAAATGTATCGATAAATTTATCGATAAGTTTGTCGATAAATTTAGTGATGAAACTTGATGTTAAGTGTTTTGAAAGCATCATAATCATGCTCAGCACTTATTAATATGTTTAGTTAGATACGCGTGTTGATATCATGAAAAATATAGATTCGAAATATAGATTTATCGATAAATATAGGGATGAAACCTGATGTTAAGTGTTTTAAATGCATAATGATGATTCTCAGCATAGACTTGGTGATATCTCTAGTTATACTTAGATATTTTTGATGTGCGTTCTGAAAGCATTCAAAGAGGCATTTCGTTATATACATTTATCGATAAGTCTAGCGGGTGAACTTAAGCAAGGGCATCTTACCTGAAAATATAGGGCAGATGATGACAATAAAACAAAACAAGTCATCAGTTTTCTTATTTTTTAAAAGATTTTATAAAGTTATTTTTTAACTGGAGAAGCACCTTTTATCAATGGTTCCAAAACTGTTCCAATCTCGATAGTAAAAAGACATTTTAACAAACTTTATTAGTATATGCATTTAAGAAGAAAGTTATTACATAGGAGCATTTTCTGTATATATCATCTTCATCTAGAATAAAATCCAACGATTTTTTTCTTTGGAACGCCGAAATGCCAAGAAAATATGTATCTAATACTTACACATACACTTAAAAGGAAATTCTCTTATCATAACCATATTTACAACATATGCCATGCGAACTTATCAATTACGCGCACAATAAGAATTGTTTTTATTGTCTTTGGACGGGCAGTCAATCAGTTATCGTTTTTTTTATATATGTATATACCATATATAAACATACATATTCTGGTGTTTCATGTCTGTTCTTATCAAGCCCGGTAATTAACGTGTTCTATTTATAGATATCGTCTTGTAGCAGAGCTCTACGTTTGAGACACTCTATCAATTGAATCATCAATTGACTTTTCAGTTGTTGTAGTTGTCGTCGCTGTCGGACTCGAACTCGGACCCGTCTGGGGAACGAGAGCGAGCGCACAAAGAGATTATCAAGCTGCAAAATCAACAGTAGCTGCCGTCGAGCTACTGTCTCTCATCTGAGTATTGCGGCAGTATAAAGGCAGCTCGGCTGCGGCGGCGACTCTGGCAGCATCTGTTGTTGATTGTTATTTTTTGCTGTTGATTTAATAAATTAAAACCCGTAAATTAACTGTGAAGGCAAAACGACGCGCGACAAATCAAATAAATAAATAAATGGCAAGCAAAAGCTGAAGACTCTGTGGGCATTCAACAGAGCGAGAGAGAGAGGGTGAGTGACAGAGAGAGAGAGGGAGAGAGAGTGCGAGCGAATATTCGCCAATTTATGTCGCTTGACCATTAATTGAACAATTCTAAAATCATTGTACGCTTTGAACTCTTTTTCGGGTTGGCCTCAAGCCAGTTCAGAGTAGTTCGAACTGGTGGACTCTGAAAAAATGGAATTAAAAAAATAAAGGTGTTTATGTAAGAAAAAACATTCCGTTCAATCACAACACACTTAAGAAACAAATCAGTCGATTAAATCTTTTTATATTATATATTTTTTATTATTTATTTATACAAAAATAACTTTACCTAAAAAAAATGTATTTAATTTATATAGTTGTATCTGAAGAACATATAAATATAAACACATTAATGCGAAAATGTTTATCATTTTTATTCCATCTGAAAAATCTCTTGGGGTAGTAGTTACTAGGGACGAATGGGATATGGGATATTTGGTTCAGATACATTCATATATATCAGATACATATATCTGTTACCTGTACCTAGAGAAAGCACTATGCCCTTACCTATATCTATATAAATACCTACACCCTCGAGTAGAGTATCTAGTTGAGCTCTAGAGTTTGTGCGTCTTCGTTTTTTATTTTGCTAAAGAAGTGCATCTTGGCCAAGTTTATTTCTGTTAGGTCCTTTCAGTTTTCAGCTTCAACTTTCATTCCTTTTCCTGCTTATTGCGTCCCGTCGAATTTCAAAGAAACATTTGTTTGGCTTCCCACAGTCGGAATAGGAGTCGGAGTCGCAGTAACTAACATTTGGAAGCTAAGACCGAAAATTAGCACACGTGTGCTGGCTGCTCGGACGACCCAATGATAAAGCCACTAAGCCAAAGGTATGCGACCCATGGGCAATTGTATACCACATATATATACACACACACATTCATACCAGAATATATGCCCGTCAATATGCCTTCCACACCCATTCGAAGCGCTGCTGTTTATTTAGCCACAGCTGGCAGCCCGATGACGACGACTTATCAATGGTTCCCATCTGTGTTAATGATGCCCTGGCGCTCTGATAACCGTTAGGTATCTGCCCGTACCGGCACGTGTGCACTGTTGGCCCCCCGCCCATGCTTGTGTGTGTGTGTGGGGGGGCAGGATTTCGATAAGAACGGACAGCCCCCACTTGGTGTTTGTATAATATCAGCTGTGATAAAACCTTTAGTAAACTTGAGTCTATTGGGCAGTCAATCGTCAGCTTTGCTGCAAAGTCGTTAACCCCTTCTGGAAGGTAATGCAGCATGATTGATTTATCGCTAGGGTCGACCAGGGTCCATTCGCTAGCTGTTGCAGTTCACAAAGGGCCCCATAACTTAATTGAGTCGAGTACGAGTGTGGGCTGAGCACTGTTTGCATAATCAAGACAATTCACTATTCTCATATTGATCGATGGTTTTATTAGGCCTAAAATACCTTAAATAACGACTTCAATATGGGGCAAAAAATTCAATTGTTATGTTTTTCATGAAGGGAACTTAAACAACAACAAAACGATGAGGCATAGGGATTACCTGTGTTTACTTGTGCTCTAACTGGGTCTGTTCGTGTCAGATGGAAGAACCTAATGATCAGGACTTAGTTCATGAAAAACAGAAAATACTAAACCAGCTTAAAGCTTAGTTTTTACCAGCCCGAAGCAATTCGAAGATGAAATGTCCTTCTTTTTACATATAAACAGCCGAAGCTAAGCTCAAATCTAAGCCTGGACTCAAGTAAAACAAATAGACAACTTCGATTAAATTCACAACTTTCGGTACTCAGTTATAGGGAATCTCTTCTAAAAATAATTTCGATAATTTAGAAACTCTAAATAATTGTTAATGAAGCTCTTTTAAAGCGTCACACACATATATACACATTTAAAATTTAACTTAAAAAGAAAGCCCGACCAACTTTATTCGTAAATTATGGATGATTTTATCTAACTTAGGTCATTGATAGTGAAAAAGTTATCTCTGGTATTAAAAAGTATAGATAATTCGATAAGTTTTATGGCTGCTCTGTTCTTTTAAGTCACAGAGCGTCGTCGTGGAGAGCTCTACTTGAACATAAATACTTGAGTGTGGAGCATTGAAACATGTGTGACCAGGCGCCATCTAGGATACTATATGTACATATATATGCATGTAGGCTAGCCGTTATCACACCCCTCCGCCGCGTTGGGCCTCTTGTGTGGCGCTTGGGGCAATCTGAAGTGCGGCACTTCAATTCCAATTCGACAGCAGCCAATTGCAAATCGCAGATGAAACAAGAACAAGGCTCGGGGGTGCACTCCAGTTGGCAGTTTTTGTTTTGAAGACGTCCTCCTCGTGGTCCTCCTCGTCCTCGTCCTCGTCGTCGTCGTCGTTGTTGTTCATGTTGTCGCCTGTTTCTGTCAGTTTGCTTTATCCACTTGGGACACGAAGCAGCTGCAGCGAGGGGCCCGCTCGGGGGCATAAACTGGCGTACAGTGCAGCTTTTATTTTATTTTTTTGTTGTTTGTTGTTGCTGTTGGTGGCTCCAGAGGCTCTTCACATATCCTGCGCAGAAATTGAAAAACTACAAGAGCTAACTTCAATTGAGACGTGCTCTGACCTGTCCGAGCCACGATTGAAATTCCAAGCACTGCTCGTGGCACTTCCCCCCCCAAGGGACAATCCGATAAACACTTGAATACAAAGCCATTTGATGAACGACGCCAACTCGTAGGCTCTCTGCTCGCATTACAGCTAATTACGTGGACGAGCACCCGGACGAGCACATCGACTGAGGCGCAACGAAATCAATAACGAAATTGCGTTACGCCTTTCAGTAAGGCCCATTTGGCCCATTTGGTTATATGCCATATACTCGCACCGGATAGTGTTAGTCTTAATTACAGATGAAGACGCGCCGCGATAAGGCACCAGGGCGGAGGCTGTGTGCCGCCAAAGGAAAACAAACAAATATTTACTGTGCGCACTCGCATTTAATTGCCCGGTGGTCGGTCAGGCCTCTCGACCCGACCGATGACCACAAGCCTGCGTTTGAGAGAGACGCGGCATATGGCGCTGAAACGTGAGTAGCTCACGTTTGGTTGATTGCCACGTGAGTTGAACTGGACAGCCGGTACGCTTTCCATGCAGAGATCAGCTGGCCAAAATGTTCATTATGAGCCTGTGGAAAGGCCCGAGTGTCTGTTACGGGCAAAATTTGCAGACTCCGGGCGGGTTGGACACGCATCTCTCAGCCTGCGATTGGGTGTTGAATTACTATACCTACTGCACAAATGGTTTCGTGCCATGTTCAGCTGTCTGGCTAACCGCATGACGGCACGAATCTATCGTTGGCTAGAGACTCCAATCTATGTTTGCTCACATGCGCGTCTGATGATGTTTAAGAGTGAGACCTCCATTAAACATTGCTCATGTACGCCTCGGCTTACGGCTGAATTCAGTAATTAATTCGTTCAAATTTATGTTATGTAAATTCAAACCGTGTTTCTGTTTGCCATAATATTTTCACCAACTTATCAATTATCTATTCTCACATCTCATATTTCAATACAGTTCCTTTAGCAGTCAATCATAAAACTAAGCAAAGAGGTTGCTGATTCAAATCGTGAGGTTTCGTATAACGTATATATACGTACACACATTCTTGATTTTTGTTTTATAATTTTTTTTTTTAAATAATAATTGTTATTTCTCTTAAAATATATTAAAGTAATATTAAATTATATATTCATATTTATATAAATTAATTGTTATTATATTAATTATTATTAACAATTTTTCAAAATAGTTTCTTTAAGCCAACATTTATTTGTAATACTACTTAGTTCAACTACAAATTGTTCTATTTGTTATTGTGGTTCATTTCGGTTACATCCCTTTCTTACGTTCAAATGTAGGAATTGTTCATGAGATATTTGAAAAAGATTTACTGAGACAATTACGATTACGCTTCAACACCTTCTTTTATACTTTGTTCCATTATCACATATCCAACATTCAAACATGACGCAATAAGGACGGTTACATTCGGCTGGGTTGGGTTCGTTGGCAAGGATGGTTCTTCCTGTTCTTATTTGTTGTGTTTGCTTTTTATTTACATGCGGCGCAAGTAATTTTTATATTTGCACAATAAATGTGGCGGCCTAATTGAGTTAGAGGCGTTTCGTGTGTGTAAATACAGCAAAGTGACAAGAACCCTTGAGCAGCCCACACACAAAGACACACACTGCATTTGTGCACACTCTTTTGTTTGTCTTGCTGCCTTACAGCAAAAGCAAAAGCAAGGACAAGAACAAGAAAAATATTGTTAAAAATTACGCATTTCTTACAAGAAAAGTAAACGAAAATGTATTTAGGTTAACTTGGAAATCACTTAAGCTGATTATATCTAATGCCAATTTATGCATTTTAAAAAGTTATCCAAAATCTGATTCCCAGATCGATTATTCCCGAATGAGACGCTATGTGAACTCACATTTCTGTATATTTGGGCGTGTATAATCAGTGCATCTTAATTAAGTAAGATGACATTGGTTCTGGGTGTTCCACCAGGCGATACCCGGGCTTAAATTATGCCTTAGAAACTAGAACCTAGTCTTATATTGTGAATAAAATATAGATAGTGAAAGCCTTATATTCGCTTTTGTACCCATTTGGCACAGGGTATATAAATATATGGGATAACTTAACTTATCTACCGGGTATTCGAATCCTTAAACTTGACAGCGAAGAACTTAGATTACAAAGTGGAGGACGAAATAGCAGATCCCATCTTAATGGATTCAGAAAGCCGAGACTATATACAAAATGTGTCAAGCTGGCAACTCTTTTAAAGAATTTGCAAATTGGATTCATAGAAAATTAGCTAAGAAAAAGTCAAAAAAAACTAAATTGAGTTAATCAAAGCTTAACTTAAAAGCGTATCAAATGCATGGCGCAGCGTAACATTGCTGCTGTCAACGGCTTCTGCAGCAATAGGCTCACAATGAGCTGAAGTGCCAATGGAACGACGTATTTGGTTGGCTAATGCGCACAAGATCCGTTTGGTGCTCCATGTGGCGGCCAGTGTGAATCTTGGCTATGCGCTGTACTACGACTACATGTATGTGGAGCTACCGGCGCTGGCCGTGGAGCTGCGGCTGGAACCACCCATGGGTGGAAAGTTCAAGTACCTGACCTTTCTAACAGGATTGCTGCAAACCGGATACTATATGCTAGCGCTGGGACAGGATTTGTGCCATCTGCGTACACTGCGACAATTGCGGGACTATCTGCTGGCCAGCTTTGTGGTGCCGCTGGCATTGACGGTGAGCGTGACCTTCTGGACGCTGTGCGCCATAAATCGCGAATCGATCTATCCGCCGTTCCTCGATGAGGTCTATCCCAAGTGGCTTAACCGGACCATGCACTGCTATGTGGTGATCTATGCGCTGCTGGAACTCTGCACTACAGCACATCGTTATCCGAAACGGGGCAAGGGATACGCTGGACTGGCTGCAGTCATGGGCTGCTATCTGATTTGGATGCATCTGGTGCATTACTGGACCGGCATCTGGATCTATCCCTTTCTGGACGCACTGTTCGGTCCGCTGCGCCTGTGCTTCTTTGCCCTGATCGTGGGACTGTCCTTTGTCTACTACAGGCTCGGCGAGCACATCAACTGTGTGCTCTGGGCCAATGGGCGCTAAGGACTAGAATTCGCCCAACGTAATAAAGCAATTTCCGCTTCTCCAATTCACGTTGACTGCTCGGCAGAGTTGGGGGTTGGCTAGGTGTAAAATTTGCATAGAAATGCGCTCGAGTCGCGCTGCTCGAGGGCCAACGGAAATTGAAGGCAATAATAATGACAATTGACTTGTCAAAATGTTGCGAGTACGAGTTAAAAAAAATAAAAAAAAACCAAACCCAAGCCGAAACGGACCGAGCCGGACTGCGTTGCCAAGGGTTGGCCTCAAGCAGCGAATGCATTTCGTCAGGGTTTGAGGTTTTTCTTCATTTCTTTCCTTTGCGGTCGTCGAAGCGTGGAATTAACTCAAATCGATTCGTTGCACTCGTCAAGGGGACGTGGCTACCGTTAGGGTTATAAGCGTAGCATCCACTTAAAGGTTTTCAGTTTTTCAACAGTTATAGTCGAAGAAAAGGTTTCAGACTTGGCCATGACAAGTGTATTATAATTTTACAGTTTGTTCCCAGTGCTCTTGCCAAGGTTTTGTTGAGGGGTGAGTTTAATAGAGGATATATAATCTGTTAAATGTTAAAATGGTTGCTACATAAAATTAATTCCTAAGTGTGGTAGAAAATTCGCTAGACTCGAAAAGTGCCGGGTATGAAATCAAAGAGTTGCATAAGGATGAGTAAATATTATACGAAAATCCCTTGATGTAAAAGGATATCCCAGTACGCGGCATATGAGCTGCCTAAGTGGCTCCTAAGTGTCACTCATGCAGCCCAGATGGGAAGATCATCGGTTCATATCTTCACTAATGTTCTTACGTAGTCGAGTTGTAGAGAAATAGAGTAGTAGAAAGTGGACATAGTTGATCACATGGTTATAATAATACAAACGAGCTGCCTCACACATCGAGCTATATTTAGCTGGTGATAATTGCAATTCGGTGCTCGATAGTTAAGCCCAAGCCGAATCGATTAGCGATCCCAGCGAATGCATTGCCCATGCGTGCACCAATATCTTCGATGGGTAGCCACCCCTTTGCGAATGCCAATGTCAATTCGGATCGGATGCCCAATTCCGTTTCTGTTTTAGATACATAAATCATCGGCCGGCAGCTGTTTGGGTCACGTGTAGAGAGGCCAGCTAAATGGCGACATTCAGCTGCGAATTGCTGAGAAACAGCTGAAAAACTGCAAAAGGATACCGAACATGAGTCAGTCAATCCTTTCAGCTGGGCCCATGCTTCGGCTGGGTTTTCCATGAAAAATGGAAAACATGCTGCGCACCCACACGCGGCACTTGTGCTAAAAATATTTCAATATTGAATGGGAACAGCTGAACTGCGTGCACACACACACGCACACACACATAAGGTCGCATGCCTGGGATTTGTTTATTGTAGGCCGGAACCAGGCCAGAGCGTTGCCGGAAACGTGTTTCATATGTCAGAGGAAGTGATGTTAGCTGCCTGCGCCTGCGCCGCAGCGAGAGCTCATTTGTGAATGGGCCAGGACTCGAGCTGCTCAGGTACTCGAGCTGCTCAGCATGCAAATGAACCGACAAAGGAGCACTGGGAACGGCATCAATTGAGTCATATGGCGCATGCCTGCCTGCCAGCCGCAGCCTGAGAGGATGTGCCAGGATCTGTGTCAGCTGTCGATCGAGTGCCGATTGCTGGCGACCCCTCTGGCAGAGCTGAGTATATTGTTCAGTTGTTCCACGCACGATTGATTCAATTGGCCCCTCCTCTGCATATATCATCGAGTCGAGTCGCTGTGGTCTTGTATGGCATTTAGCTTTTTCGATTTCTCCCTCCCCCTTTGTATAATTTGTGCAAATATTTTGTGAGCCGCTGGCAAACAATGGGATTCAACTTTTGTCTTCCTGCCCGCCGCACACAAATTGTCAATTTGTCACCCGCGTGAATTGCCGGGCCCGGAATGCAGAAACAGTTACAACAGTTGCCACAGCCCGACGCGAGTATCTTTCATCCATTGTGCCGGAAAATTGTTTATTTATTGTTATTCAGCGTCGTCGTCGTCCGCTCTCACAATGCAATTTCACGTTTAATTGCGTGCGTCTGTTCTCCCAAACGATTTTATAACTCTGAACAGACCCAGCAAATATGCAGGCTGTTTGTTTTACCAAACACACGCAGGTAACAATTTTAATGACACGAACACACAATTCCCAGACAAGCTCGCGGGCCGGCCTCGGCGAATCCCGCGAGCCTGCATAAGTTAACTAGATAAGGCTATTTTTTATAGCCTGCCTCTATAGAGTATATTTATATATACCTTATGCCGGATCAGTTTGGCCAGCTGGATTGGCATTGCAATGACTGCTCGCCTATCTGCTGCCCTTCCGTAACGCTCTTCTTCCTTTCTTGACATATATATATATATTTATCAAACAGGTGGGTGTACGCTGATACAATATTATCATATATGGGCACAGAATAGTTGTTCGTCTCCAAAGACACATGGCTTGACTTTATTTTATTACACAATTCTGTTTGCATTATTGATCTGTATAAAATTACGAGTCCATATATGCAAGTCTATATGTTTCTGCGCTATTCTTCTCTCAGCTTAGCTGTCTGATAAAACTATATCGTATAGATGCTAGAGTACATAGCTTTATTATAAAGCTTATGTGGGTATGCTCGTTAGAAAATTAAGTTCTTATTTGTTATTCAAGACATCTTGAACAAATTTTACGTTAATTGTTTCCATCATTTGCTTTATAACTATTGCACGAAAGAAAGAAAGAATCAAGAATCTAAAACCGAAAGTAACGAGCTTTCGTATGGAAATATAGTTTATGTATAATAACAATATAGTATGTTAAAGCTACTATTTTTTAACTTAATCCTTAATTTTATCAATTTGAAATTTCATTCACAGTGGAAAGTATCATTCGGCTAATAGTTGCCTGAAATTTCGAATACTTTGAATATTTTGCCGCAGTTTATTTAAAATAAGCGGAAATTCCATGCCAAAGATATTCAATTTTGATTTGCCTTAGCCGTATCCGTAGCCATCATCCCTGTAATCATTCTTGAAGCGGCTGCTCCTGCAACGCGTTCTGCGTCGTCGTCGTCGCCGTCGTGTCAAAAGCGATGCCCCTCCACAGTTGCCGCTCGTTGCAGCATTCCCCTCCCCGCCCATCGCATTGTCTTCATTGTCAGCATTGATTAAACTTTCTGTCTGCGCTTGTCTCGCACGACGACGCTGCTCCCCGTTGCATGCGTGAAATTTCGCCCATGTTGCACAAATTGATGTTGCATGCCACTGACGTTGTTGTTGCCATTGCCGCTGCTGCTGCCGATGCCCCTGCCTTGTCTTTTGTTGTGCTTGCTGCGCTGGTGGCATGTTCGCGAAAAGTCATGCGATTTCCTCAGACGTGCGCAATTAGGAAGGGGATATCCCGCCAGCCACTGGCTGCCGACCCCTGACAAGACGACCCTACCAGGCGAGCTGCTTTGGGGTGGGGGAACTTTTATTGTTTTAAAACTCAAGTAAAGTCAACTAAAGTATTCCACTGCGGGCGCACACTATTAACCCAATTAATGGCAAAAGTTTAGCAGCTCTGATTAGAATCAGCTGGAAACATGATGACTACAAAGCGTTACGACAGCAGGTACACATTTTGCAAAATCATGATCTCCTCCACCCAGCTCGTTGAGGTACAAATGGATTCAGGTGCTTCGTCGTGAAATTCCGGTAGATCTTTGAGCAAACGAGTGCTGCGTTCACATATTCTCTAGGCTTAATATCAGAATTATTCAAGAACTTATCGGTATTGATGGAAAAATGGCATCTTATTTCCAAAATGGATGTTGCTCAGATTTCATGTATATAAGAAGAAAGAGCGGCTATCTTTGGCATTCCGAAGATTCAATACCCTGGCTCAGAAGAGTTTTGATACGGAAGCTTAAATTGCGACAGACACAATATGGTAGTCCGATTTGAATCGGATTTGTGAGAAATTTAAAGTCAATCTTCTAAGTACTGAAATTGATTATGATAAAAAGTATTATATCCGAGAATTATGTTTGTATATAGAAGCAGCCAGACAAAGAGTCATATCGACTCGGCTGTTAATAACGATCAAGTCTATATAGTCTATACGTGCTTGGAGCTGTCTCATACTCTGCGCTAAACGTCTCATGAAATTGTCATGCCCCCTTCAAGGATATTGAAAGGATTATTTCCAAACAATATGATATATGGCATGTAGACTACAAATCCAAGAAGCGCCATTTTACGCTGTCGTTGAGCACGTTCTGAAAACGATGCGAATTTTTTGAATATATTTGTGACAAGAAAAGAAAAGAAAAATTTGTAAACATCGTCGAGAGGATGCAGAAGGCAACATGTGTTGGCCGTGTGAAGGGATTGGAGCGTGGCATATCACGATTGCGGCAATCAACAAATGGAGCGGCAACCTCATTAGTCAAAAGGAGGGAACAAAGCGCCGCAAAAAGGAATCACGACGCAAACCTCCGGCTCCGCCCACTCTCCTTCACGGTCCTCGGTCCCCAACGAGGATGTGCGGCATATGTGGCCACATTAGTCAGTGGGTCGCTGAGTGGGTGAGCATGAGCATTCACTTACAGATACCCACCCACACACACACACACACACACACGCACACGTGCGTGCTCGCGAAATGGTCTCGTTGGGGTAAACGCAGCGGAAATTGTAAATTTTTTACTCGCAAACGAAAAAAATAAATCATATGCGTGAAATGTTTGCAATGCCTCCGACTTTAACTCCTCGATGGGGCACAACGGGATAATGGGACGACAGCAGGTGCACAGTGGTTCACAGTATTGTTATAAAGCAAAACAATCTGAGCTCTCAGTTCGGATCTTTTCTTATCATAATCATAATTTAGTACCTTAACAACACATAGATGGGAAATGTTATTAAGAGCCGAACCCCATAACGCAGTATGAGGATTTTAATCTCTTCTTAGTTCACTATTTTTGTACATTTAGCTAGCATTTGTTACAGGAAATCGTACTCTAAAAAGTATGCTACAAAAATGCACAGAATACTAAATAGGGCAGGAAATGCTTACAAAACTAAGTTTGTGTGTAAAAAGATACATTCATATGGTGAATTTACCAGTTTTGAATTCGTTTTTAATCAATTTTAGACCACGGTGCTGGCCACTCTATGCCCATCAACCGAACATAAGCCCGCAAAGGATGACAAACAAAAAAAAAAGAAGGAAAAAGAAAATATAGAAAGAAAAATCTCGTAACACAGTCACAGACACAATTACGATTTTCTGCTAGGGACCAGCATACGCCATCACTTGCCACATTCCTTGCCAGCTAACGGCACACAGGGTATCTCCTGACGGAGCGACACATGGCACTTGGCTCGGATCGGATCGGGCAACGTGCTGAAAAATATTTACATATTCACAAATGCAAACAATCCCCGAGCACTCCTCGACCATGTTGGTGGCGAAAATAAAAACGTCATGTTGTTTGAGCCTCCGCCACATGATGAAGAAAGATGCGAACGGTAAATTGCTGTGTCGCTGTCTGGGGAATGGGTAGCGGGTGCTGGTTCGAGGGTGCGGGTGGGCAGCGGCTTGCTGTGGCCAACATTTCCAGTTGCCACTTTGTAATGCGCGCAAAGACGAAATAACTGGGAACAAAAAAAAAAGCAAGTAGAGTTTTCTATTCGAAAGGGTACGACTAGCAGACACCCTGTGCCCAGCACACAACTGCCATTATAAACATTCCAGCTTGATTTTATCCTTGTGGAATTTCATGGTTTAACTATCACATACAAAATTGTGTATATACCAAAGCCCTTTGTTTCTCTAAAAGTGAGATATTTTTAAATATTGGAAGGAACGATAGATGAGCTTCGAATTATGTAGAGTTTGTTCAATTCCGGGAAACCTTTAAAGTCCCCGAAAGCGACGCGTTCTCTTATAAACATTTACAGAAAATGTTGCTACCCTTTATTTTTTGACAATTTCCACTTGTTACAGGGTATAAAAAGAAGGAAATTTGCGCTGCTATGAAATCCATAAGCAGCAAGTGTTTCCTTCGGGAATAGATGGGGAGCTGGAGCAGGACCTGGCTTGGGCAAGATGAGCTGCTGATGGTTGCTTGCTTCGTTGGTTGCCTGTCAGCTGCTGTCCTCTCACACCGCACACACACACCCGGACACACTCACACACACACACACCTCGACGCTTTGCATAAAGTAATTTCGAGTGACAAGCGCGCATTGTTGGCATTTTTGGTGGCACAAGCAGAGCACCACTTCCGCCCCGCCGCTCAGCTTCTGGTTCCTATCGCGTTTCTGCTTATAAGAAATTCTATTTCTGTGATTGTCACACAGATACACACACACACATACACCCGCACTCATACATACATAAGTATATAAATTATGTGCGAAAACTTTTTGGTGAGCCGCAGCCGCCGCACAGGTGCGATCAAGTTCGTGAGGCCAGAGTTGGGGGTGGTGTGCTCCAGCCCTGGGGGCCACCGGGTAAACAAGTGACATTTTTAATTATGTCGCATTTGAAATGATGTGAAATACACTCGACACATACGCACACACACACACACACACACACACACACACATAAGCACACGCATACATATTTATTGTGTTTTTCGCATTGTTTACACCGCCGTAACTTATTTATTTAAATGCATTTCACGCGGCTGTCACAGAGCAGACCACTCCCCCCGCCCCCAAACGGCTTGCCGCACCTGCGCCACCTTCATCATCTGTAGTCGCATTTCAATTTATTGCCTGTCCTAACCTGATGGCAATTTAAATAATGTCCTGCCCGAACTGCCAACTGCCTTAACCTGATCCCAACGCCTAGCGTCCTGCCCACGCGCACGCCCACTCCCACGCCCATTCATTTGGAATTGTCACATTCGGTCGCAGCTGGCAAAAGGAAACTGGAGTCCAAATACTTATTTATTTAGGCTTTTGCAGCAACTTTTTAAAACAAACTACATTAACAGCCGACCGAAGGATATTAACAGGACTGTATATATAGTGTTTATATACATATATACTCTATCCTTTCATCCCTGCTGCGTTTTTTTTTACCAGCTGAAATTAGATTGCTCATTTTATCATAATCCTAGGATTTCTGCGAGGATAACATGAGGAAAAGGCATCAAAGCTTTACTATTAATTTAATTTGAGGAAAGTTCTACTCTTACCTAGAAACTATGTGATTATTGTATTTTCTTGTATTTGATTGTTTGTCTTAATAACAAATTGTTATCGATCAAGAAAAAGGAGGTTTATGAGTGGGCATTTCTGTGATAGGAGATCGTGGACCAATATTTACTTGAACTAATGCCAAGTCTCCACCTGAAATTTTTATGTTAACCAGGTTGAGGTTCACGATCCGAGCCAAGGTTCGAAACTTTAAGCCGAACCATCCAGATTTCTGGTTTTGACTTACATTAATCTCTTGGCTTCTAGATTTTGTTTTGTCTATTCCCGTCGCACGCAATCTAATCGCCTAGTCGCGGGTTCCCTACCGGCAGCGGATTACTTTTTTCTGTTTTTGTTTTTGGTACATTTGGATATTTTCGGGCACTTGGTTGAAAATGGAAATTACTTACTGCAAACGTGGTCCGATACGAGCAGGCATAGCTAGGTCATAGCCAAAGTTTCGGGCATAGTTTTTCTGTTGAACTTTTCAACTTTACGAAACCTGACACTTGAAATGGAGCCAGAGCCCAATGCCAACAGTGGCAATTGCTTCGGGCCTACCAAGCCAG
Organism: Drosophila novamexicana; assembly: GCF_003285875.2. NCBI lineage: Eukaryota > Metazoa > Arthropoda > Insecta > Diptera > Drosophilidae > Drosophila > Drosophila novamexicana. The sequence continues at coordinate 3,265,508 of NW_020824766.1, forward strand.
CACACACACTCACACACACACACATAGGTACACATAGGCACACACACAAGTCCAAAGAATGCTCAACTTTAATTATCAAAAAATTGTTTTCATGTGCGACTACTACAAAGTGTGGGCTGTGCCAAGTTGTTAGCTGTTTTAGTTTCGGTTTTAGTTTAGGTTTTGTTTTAGTGCCAGGCAGCAGCAGCAGCAACAACAAAGTTGGCACAAAGTAATAAGTGCACGCCAAGGGAATTTAAATTAAGTTACAAACTTTGCATATTAAGCGCCTTATATACCCCACCAGACCCTTACTCCCCGGCAAACTAAACAAACTCGCTTGCAAATACAAACACAAAACTCGAATGAAATTTACCAATACTTGTAGTTACCCTTTCATAACCGACACACAACCACATAATAGGGCTACACTGTAGGGTCTGTACACAACCAACAACAAATGCTCGATTTCTGTATACCCTGTACCATGGACATATTCCCATATAAAATTCCCATGAAATAAACTGTTAAATTAAAATAAAAGAGATTCAGGCTTATCTGAAAGATTTAATTTCCGAATACAATATCAAATATCTTAAGCAAGCGATATCTAGTTGAGTTCATATATTTACAAATATTAAAATAAAAAACTAAGAATAAATAAATTTAGTAAGAGATGCTATAATTTCCCTTAAACGTTTTTCTTAATCATTTCTCAAGTCTTTCTCCAAATTCCTCACATATATTCTTTTTGATTTTCTTAAACTGCTCATGCACATTTTGGCCTGCCTGCTAGGCGCAAGTTACAGGGTATTACAAAACATTATGTTCCAGATTTTAGGCCAGCGCTGTTCACTTCAAAGCTCTCGTTTATTACGGAATGCAGCATTTGGGCATCGTTTGGCTTTGCGGCGGGCCGGAGTGTGGAGTGAAGGCGTTTGTTCAGGAGGGGGGCAAGAACTAATTCGGCAACGAGGGCTTACATGATTTTCATATTAATGCCTGGCTGGCATAGGCGATATGGCAGCTTGTTAGTCGGAAACATTCGACATATATTTTATTTTTGTTTTCCTACTTTATTTTGCATTTTTTTTTTGTTAGGTTTCCCATGAAGTGCTCCTGGGTTGAAGCCTATTAAAAATGATGTTTGGGGCTTCTAAATTGCAAACTTTGCTTTTATCTAGCCGTTGGGCAAAAATACCAGATGAGATTTGGAGTAGTTTGGGGCCCGTTGTGGCTGAGATTCCTTTCCAGATTGCTTCAAGATTGGGGTTAAGAGCAGCAGCAGCCATGAGTGCGATACACATTTTGTTTTTATTCGCTTTTTTTATTTATTTATTTTTTTTATTACCAAATGACATTTAATGGCATTCAGTTGCTGTTCTTATCAACACGCCAAAAGTGGACGTGGACGTGGGCGTGGTCGCTGCCCGAACGGCAGACACGCTCCAAAATTTTATGATGTGTAAATGGCAAATTAAAACCGACAGACGACCAACAACTTCTGCACTTTGCTCAAGGCTGACCGCTCCGTTGCGTTCCGTTTCGTTTGGTTTCGTTTAATATTGAAATATAAGATCATAAAATATTATATGTTATTATATGCACGTAAGCGTTCGGTTTCTCATTTTGTCAAGGCAAATCAAGAACGAAAACAGGTCGTAAAAGACATACAACAACAACAACAACAGCACAAACTTGAGAATGTTTCGCACTATCTGTAGCCGAATTCAGCTCTGCTGTCCTTTACGACTGCGATAGGCCCGCAAAACCATGCCTGTTACCATTCCCACTCCCCATTTCTCCCTCAATCCCCATTTCCCGGCTGCCTTTGATATCTCTGCTTGCTCGGGAGTGTGATAGCACATTAAAACCGCACGCGTTTCGCTTTTATTATTGCTGCAGGGGAATCGCTGGCATCGATGTGTAGGTAGGTGTGTTCCCAGACTCTGGGCTGGGCTGAGCTGGGCTGGTTATATCGATGATGTTGCCTGCTACAAAAATAATCAAGTGCAATCAACTGTTAACAATTTATGACATTTATTACAATTTTAATGTCGAACGCTCAGCTTTTGCCTCGCCGTACTGCTTGATTCCCCATTTCTCTTTGTTTCTGTTTGTTTTGAGTTGGGGGAAGGTCTTAAAAATTCGGGCACTTTGATAACAAGCTCTTGACCAGAAAACTTAAATGTTTATTTTTATCATAACCTTTATTTTTTCAAATAAAATTAACTATTATATACCGAAGTTATATCATAAATTAATTGATGAGATTTATATACTCTATATACTCTATTTGGTCGGCGGAATCTTCTTTGACTTACACAGCGTTGAAAAATGAAAAACACAGCACAATTCGGGAGCACAGCCAGTTTTGAATACGACCAAAATAGGGTTTGTTTAAGCCGTTTTCGCTTTATTGAATGTGTTATGCAAATGCTGAACGTGTGTGTGTGTGTGTGTGTGTGTGTGGTAGTTATTAGCATGTGCCATGTTAAAAGGGGCACAATTTGAATATTAAATGGAAAGGGCTGGGCAAGGCAAAGTTGGAAAAGCGGAAAAGTGGAAAAGTCAGCTAAGCGAATGCAATATGCATTGAAACACGTTGTGGGATATAATTTTTTAATTGACGGGCTCCCGGGCGTTACGAAGGCTAAAATTGAACCCAATGGAGCGATGGGAACGAGAACATGTGCCATTAGGATGGGGCTGCAAAGGAAGGCAATTCGCAGTAGCAATTTATACATCAATAATTGAAAAACTTGAGCCAAATTTGCTGCGTAACTTGAAACTAATTGCCAATTAAAAGTTAAATGAGTCACATCTAAAATTTATAAGCTGTTAGGCAACAACAACATCGCCTAACAGCCAGCTGGCAGATTGGCATCACTCGCTAACTCCAGCCATATTGCCAGATTCCCAACAATTTGAATATATATATATATATATATATATTGTCGTAATAGGAATCCAATTGGAAATACTTTACTTCGCTTGACTTGGGCCACATTCTTTGGCTGAGTTCACCGAATAATCGCAATCAGCATACGCCCGACTCCTGCTGCTTTTCATCTAAACTTTTTGAGTTGTTTTTGGAAAACTGTTTAGCATTTGAAAATAATTCTTCAAGCGTTTGAAACACGATGAAAGATGTCAAATTTCCAGCACAAAGACAACGATGAAAGCTGTGAAAATGGGCAGGGTCTGAAACGGGTCACAACTTTGCATATAATTTACGTTTTCTATTAAAATTTAAACATGCTTTTTATTTAAATTGAGCTATAAGTTTTCTGGCCATAAAACAGCCGAACTTTGGAAACAAGTCTGCATTTGAAGCAAGCAAAATTATTTATGAAGGCTGGAGGAAGCACGGATGTTAAGAGCCGACGCAAAAAGAAAGTGCCCAAAAATCGCTCAATAGTTTCGCTCGACATCTTCTTCCTTTGTTATTCATTAGAGTAATATTTGTTGTATGGTGGGCATATGTTCCCTATTGCTAGTTAATTCGACTAAAGACTAGATACTGAAACCCATCTGTAAAGGTGTATAACCCTCTGCAGATTGAACCTGACCAACAACAGTTCATATTTCGATTTCGCAGAAAGACCGGGCAACTAATCCCGACTAAGGGCCTCTTTGGACCACAATATAAGAAATTTTACAGCCCATTTTTGTTCTATTCAATGCACACATATCATCGTCAGCCTGTAGACAAATCAAATAAAAAAAGGCGAAAAAACACTGTTTCAACGTGTACATTTCAAAAGAGAATCCGAGCAGAGTTCTTTGTAAACGTGTTTAAAACTAGAGCCCAGTGCGAGCCGTGCAAACAATGCATCGCATTGTGTTGAGAAGCAGGCGCAAAATGTGAGTGGGAGCAGGAACCGGGAAAGTATTAGGAGCAGTAGCTGCAGGAATATCCTCTGGCAAAAGGACATAGTGCGCACTTTTGTGCGTTTTGCATGAGGGCCAAAGAATCGAGAGGAGTTCCTGACTTGAATACGAACTATGCCAACTACGTGCACCTCGCCCACGTGAAACAATGCGAACAAACAATGCAAAGAGCCGGCAAAACCCCGGCCAAATAGCCATACAGCATACAGATACACGCACACTCGCTCACGCACACACACACTCACGCACACCCTCCCGAGTAGAAAGAAGTAGCAATTACAATGGACAAGTTGGATAAACGGACGCAGTGCCGCCTGGTGCTGGTAAATATGCAGTCCAAGTATGTCCGTGAGTAAACACTACCAAAGTGAACCTGAACCTCACGTCCAGAGCTCAGAGCTCTGCTCCGTTTCGAAAGTTCATACCTTTATCTGCATCAGATGTCAGAACGAGTAAATGCCTCGGCTTCTGTTCAAAGTTTGATGTGGAAGAAGCACAAAATATACCTAAAATATTCTCAATTAAACACGGAAAACTAAGGATATCTTGGGCTCGTCGAAGATTTTATGCTTTGTAGAAATTCCTGTACTCTCACAAATCTGCGAAAGAGAGATTTGTGAGAGTACAGGAACCCAATTTTCGACCGATTATTCCTATGGAAGCTAATTGATCTAGAATATGGGGAGTATCTAGAATTATGGGGTAGAAGACGCCTACTTCCACATATCATGACAAAATTATAATAATCCTTACAAGGTTATAATAAATCTGAGATTGAGTACTGTATTTAAGACTAGTAGTCAGAAATATTGGAATAAAATAAAAATTCTTGATTATTCGACATTAATTGCTTTAATTAACTCATACTCCAATGTTTAAACAATTGTCGATGTTCGATTGGGGGTATTTTAGTTAAAACATTTGTATTCCCATTCAACTCCATGCCAGCGATCGGAACACGCATCAGCCCTTTTGATGGGCTCTTATCTGTGGGGATTGTCATGTACATTTGAAAAATGTAAGCAAATGTTGTAGGTCTTTATACGGGGACCAATATCGCATATCAATCCTAATAGCAGCTGCCGCGTTATCATTGAATCATGCCCCCGGGAATTTTATGTCAATATGTACGCATTTCTATTAGCCGACTATCAGGAGTTGTCCCAACCATTACCATTACCAGAGCCAGCCGCCCCCAAGCAAGTCAGTCGTTGGTTCATTTAGCCAAAAGCTTTTCATTTTCTTCCTTTTTTATTTTTCTTTCCCTCTTTGCTCTTTTGCTTTGACCTAGACATGTGTAAGCTCATGTGTGTGTGTGTGTGTGCATGTTACATAAGTATTTGCCCTCTGTTTGCAAAATACGCACATTTTTACCCAATTGACATTTTAGCTAAAAGTCTTTGCCATCAACGGCACGGAAGTGGTGGGCGGGATACAGACCGTAGCAGCCAAGACCGAGCCAAACAAAAAACATTCCCAGTTCTAGAACCAGTTCCGGTTCCTGTTCCTGTCCTGCTTCCCGCAGGCAAACGACCAACAAACAAAGGTGGCAGTCGCTGCTTCTATCTGCTCCTGTTTATGCTTGTATGTCCCAAGGTTCCCGTTCCCCTTTCAATCTCTATCACCCTTTCTTTTGCTCCATATATCTCGCTCTCTCTCTCTTCCACTCTCGGTTTTTCTGGCATTTCGCTAATGGTGTGTACGCTATAAAGCCGGCTAATGCCCATAGAACCCTTTCACTCTGACTCTGTCCCTTGGCCCTATAATTGCCGTCCTTCGTTTGGGCATGCGAAAAAATATAAGTAGTATTGAGCTCTCCCCCTGGTGCCTTTTGTAAAAGGCAACAATGGCCATGGAAAAGCAAAGGTCCTCAAAGGCTGTAGAGTAGTAGGAAAAAAAAGAAATAATAATAATAATTGAATGGAAAAAGTAACATTTTGTTGCATTTATGTAGCTGACTGATGGATGGCTGCATACTTAGGATCCCTGGCACGGAACCCCGGAGAGTGTTGTCATGGCCACTGATGTGACTGTTGCGATAATTGCGGGTTTTCCACAGGAAAACAACAATTGAAACGGTCGATTGTGGTGCTTTTTTTTGTGGCAAACAGCACCTTTATCATCATCATTTGTCGCGTTGATTTCAAAACTGAAGATTCTGAATATCGAACCTAAAATGTGTTTGGCTTATTTACATAATTATTATCAATCACTTTGCTAAATAGTTCTTTTTGATTAACCTAGTTGTTATTCTGCATCAATCTATAAAATAAAGAATCGATTTACCCATGTGAGCTATCCTCCCTTCTACTTCTTGTTTGCCCTCCTTGTCCCCTTTTCACTTAGCTATTGGAAAAACGTTCTTGAATAACTTTGATATCCATAGTCGGATCTAATCAAGTTTTCGAGAAAAACAATTTCCCAAATTTATTGATAATATTAAAACGAGCCAGCCTATCCACAAACTATGACAAAAAATATTTTAATTTCGTGTCTATCTTTTCTAGTTCCAAGACAGGCTAGGCTTTAAAGACTGATCGGAAATATATATGTATATATACTTTGTGCCGCAATGCTTCCTTCTGCTATATACATACATACTTTCATTTTATTCACATAGCCAATATAGCCTTTGCAATGGCTTTTAACCAACACTGGCCATAATGCTCTTCGTCTGGGATTCTAAACCTGATTCTTGTTGATAAGTCGCCAATAATCTTCTGTTCATTAGAATACTCTTTGCAAAATAAAAGCATCCAATTGCCAATCGATTCACAGAAAGGACATTCATGCGGAACAGACACAACATGCATAAAAAGATTAAACTGTTCTTCGTGTTTTTTTGGATTGGCATGCAGGTGTGTTCGTTTCTCATTTGCCTAAAACCTCTTTAAATATTGTGGACCATAGCCCCAAAGGCAATCAGAGAAACTCAATTACGAGGACTAGATGAGAAAGGAGCAGATGGGGTACCCAAGCTCCCAAGACCCAGGACCCAGGGCCAAGACGTAACGCAACAGTTAAATGGGTCATTTGGTCTATTTATCATTTTTGACTGGCTCCACGGGCCTGGTCTGAGCAGCAGCAGTTGGTCATTCAATTTGTGCGCTATAACTGGCAGCAATCAATCAAAATGCGAAAAGCACAAATAGACCAAATAGACCGGGCCAAAGTGGGCCAGAGCTGGGTCTCAACCCTTTTCGTGAACTACAATCTAAACACGTGAAATTGGGTAATCGTTTGTGCGTCTGAGTTGGACAACCCCCCCGAGTCTTTTGAAACCTATCGGGTTCGCTGCTCTGTGCTGGTCCCACTGCGAGTTGAAAGTCCTTAAATCGATACTTGGAAGACAAATGGTCCGATTTTCCAGCAGCAGCAGCTGCCCCCAGAGCCAACAAAATATATACATTTTGTAGCCAAATAAATAAATTTGCGTGTATACACGAGTATTTTAAATTGCTTGTTCTCTGTAATTCAATCAAAAATTGAAATTGAAACGTAAAAAAATACGCTTCCATCTGAAGCGAATTGTACTTGGCAGACATTATTTTAAATTAGTTGGACTTTCAACCAAGGCAAGACGATACTCTGTAAATACATTCATATTGATTAAACCGAGAAGAATATAAAAATAAAAGTTTTCATTTTGCAGAATTATTGTATCTAAGGCTTGGCCTCATTATTAATACACCGCATCACGCAGCAAACTTTCAGTTTGTGGCAAAGTTGATCGAATTTTACATCAGTGCTGACATCGAGACCCAAAACAATGGCACAAATTTATAAATAAGTTATGCAATTGTGAATTTTGAAGGGATTTCATCGATTTGCTGCAGAAGGAAGGCATAAACTTTGCTTGAGAACTGAAAAGGACTTTTATATCAGGATCAGGAAGGCGAATACGTGCAGCCTTTTGGCATTACATCTTCATTTATCTCAAGTGATTTACACTTTTGTGTTTTGTCCGCCAGCTCCTTGCCTTGTGTCCTGCTGTGCACATGAATAATGCATTGTCATTTAGCAACAGTCCGTAAGCTTCATTCTGAACATTATCATCGTCATCGTAGCTATCATCATCATTATTATCATCATGTGGTTCGCCACATCAACAACTGTTGTTTAAACCTATTGAATTACAAATTTATTCTCAAATTGTGTTGTTGCAACTGATGCGTACGTTTCCTGCCCCACGCCTTATCGCGATTTGCTTAATTTACGACAATGCCAAATGCAAAATGCAAACTTTAACAATTTTGCGAGTTAGCAGTTAAGGAATATAGAGAGCAGAAGCAACAATAAAATTATTTGAATTTATTCAAAGCCGAATTTAACTTTTTACTAAAAAGAAATATATAACGATATAAATATCGCATTATATAGCTGTCGGTTATTATGCTTCATCTGAATACATTTAAGCCCACATAAAGTCCTTAATCGTTCAATTTAATCATTAACAGATTGATATAATCCAAGAATAATAATTCTGATTTGAGACGACAGTTAAAAAGGGAAGTGCAGAGAGTCAGGAGAAGTCGGCAGAAAATGATGAAAATCAAAACGCAACTCAAAACCCTGCAATAGAAATTTTCAGATCTGTTCAGAAAAGCAATTACTGCTAATCTATGTCTAATAACCGGACAGCAGACCGCATGACAGGGCAAACAAATGAAATACCGTAACTAAACACAAGACGCAAAATGCTCATTCGTCAGCGTCAACTAGATACAAAATCGGGGAAGGAACTGCTCAAAAACGCAGCTCTCTAGGCCAGCAGACATTGCTAATTGCGCACTCGGACTAAGCACAATCTGATGAAGATTACAGGCTCACGCATCTATCGTGACAGCTACTACTTACCTGTTGGCAATTACGAGGGGGCGTGGCCCGCATAGCTGCCAAAAAGGAGCAGAAACTCGCTCTAAAGAATCCGTGTCAACTGGAGTCTGAGTTACCATAAAATATACATATGTGTGATGTGCTCAAAATAAAAATATTAAGTTGCTCACAATTGGTTTCTGTGACCACTTTATTTCATTTTTCTTTACTTTTACTCAAATTTCATTCCACCTCAATTTTTGTATATCCAAAATCTTTTCAATATCCATGCATTTGCTTACCGTAACAAAGCGTTAAAAACTCTAGATAATTATCATAAGTTTAGGATATTGTTAAAATCAATCTAACAAACCCACTTTTGATAATTTCAAATAGTAGAGTATTCTTCGTGTATATTCAGTTAATCAGTTGAAAATCTTATAAAGATCTGATGCAAATGTTTTCGCTGCCAGGGTCCAATGTCATTTGTTGGACGATGCAGATGAGGATTGCCACAAGTATTTACTTTCTGGACTGTTGATCATATGGCCAGCCAGATGAACCCTGAATATAGAGGCTTAGGCTATATAAAACAAGGCGCAATTTCAGATTCCAATTGAGAAATGAATGAACATTTCCATACAGATTTTATATTTATAGTTTTAACACTGGGTGTGTAGGCAAATATACTACTTATGTCGAAAAAACGAAAACAAAAAAAAATCATTTAGTTGTTGGCTAATTTTGGTCAAGTATTGGATGCACGAAAGGAAATTCCAACCGTTTTTAATGAATACATAGCAGAAAAGAAGCCTCCTTCTGTTGAAAATTTCAGTGTCAAGGATTAAGAATCAGTCGAAAGTAACTTGTCTATTTTACCGCCCCCTTCTTGTAGGAAGTACGACCTTCGACGCTCTTGTCATTTGGTACCGATTCCTTCTTCGGTTTCTTGGCACGTTTTGGGGCTTGTCGCTTGTCCCGTATAAAGGTATAAACGCCACAGGTGGCCGTCACAATCATGGCCAAAATGAGAGCAAGGCCAATGCGCACTAGCCATGTGGCATGCTCATAGTCCGTATCCAGCCAGGTTGTGTGGTAAACCTTATCAATGGCACGAATGTATTGTATATAGGCTTGTATAAGTACACCATTTGGATGCTGCCAGAAGGGCATTGGCTCTGTTTCCTGCCATTTTGTTAGCGCCAGCTCCTTGAGCTCATCAACGGTCTGAGCCAACGGCAGCTTTCGGAATACACCATCTTTCACATGCAAAATGGTGGGCAGATCTTGCAGCGAGAATCGCCTGATCACCGTCTCCGAATACTCCAGTTTCATGCTGGCGACAATCATTTCGCTCTTCTCCAGATGCTTCTCATGTGCGAACTTGCTCCATACGCGATTAAATTTTATGCAGGCCATGATCAGCGGCACACAGAAGCCGATCATCCACTCGCCCTGCAGCATCAGCTCCCACGAGCTCTCATCCAATATAAATTGTTCATTATTTGGATTCTCGTTCGTTAGGCACTGCTGCAGTTCGCTGCCAACGCCGCACGCCAAGAGTAGCGCAGCGCACCAAAAGTATGACCAGATTTTCATAATATTTAATATTATAGTTTTTTGTTTTCAAAAAAAAAAAAAGCTAAATAAATATATACACAATAAATATGGCAGCTCTCACGTTTTGCTAGAAGCTGTGAAAGAGAAGCAAAGCTAAGTCGTTTAGCAAGGCCTCCTGATTACAGAAAGATCTTGTTAACCAACCGAAAAACATTTATCATAAAAATGTAAAATTCCATGCCTATGCCTATCCATCAAAGCTGTTGCTATAAAATTTGCCAGTTCAACAGCAGCTTTCGAAATTGAAGGGCTTAGCTTTTAGATAGACGCGTTCATAGACAGACGGACACACTACATCGACTAGGCTATTAATTATGACAGAATATATATAGTTGGTGAGGTCGGAAATGCCTCCTTCTTCTCGTCACATACGTTTCAATAAAATACACAAAACAAACAGAATCAGATCGCGCGAGTGAACAGCTTAATAAGATGGCAAGGACTCTCACCTTGAAAACAGTTTTATTCAACTGTTAAGAGGCTTAACATGTAAATTTGGAATTGGATAAACGTCGCAGCACAGAATTTACCGATTGCAAAAATAAGAAACGAATACAAGGAAAGAGGATTGAAACTAGTATTGCGATCCAAATGAAGAACAGAAAGTTCTATCAATAACTGCAAGGTCTTAGGCACGCATGGCAAACTAATTGGAGAGCCAACGACTGTTTGGCACGCAAGCAAAGGCAGGAACACACCTGAGGCCAGGTAGCGCGAGCGAGAGATATCTGGCAATAGATAGACCTATGTCAACTGCAACCAGCCACTGACCCTAGCCGAAGACCTGCGGACCAGGGGCTGCCGCATTGTAGTTTGAGCAAGGTTTGTGGTGCTGTTCCCGACTGCATTGTCAGTGTTATGATGGATTTTCTGCACATGCCAGTGGCTCGGCTGCAATTTGGACTCATCTTGTGTTTGATGCCCTTCTCAGTTTCCCACGCTGCAAGAAGCGCGCTAAACCTGCAGCCATCACCTGTGTCCTTTTATGTTTAGCCCTTAGGGGTTGATTCAATTTTCCGATTGTCCGTGACCATTTTGAGCGCTTATAGCACCCGTCTAATGGCAGACCCGAAAAAATAAAGGTTCCCAGGCTTCCCGCACAGCAATTGGCGCGCGCTTTAATCCCCCTCCCGCTCCAGCCAGTTGATCCCTCTGTCTCTTTTCGGGATTCCAATAATGCTGCAGTCGACAGCCGAGAAATCGAGAACAAATATGTTTTGCTAATTTATGGCCAGACATTCATATTTCATATTTGCTGTCCTAAGTGCTACTCATGCGCCTGGCAAGTGCTGAAGTTGGCCAGGATTATATTCAAGCAGATCGGAGAGATCCTATTACAATAATTTGTTTGTATATTTTCATTCTGGGTAATAGCGTAAGCAATATATATGATAAAAAAAAGACAGTAAGATACTTCGCAGTGATGTGGTATATTTTTAAGTATATTCATTATAAAGTTTTGCCACCCTTTTGCAATACCTAGGATTCACATATACCTGTTACCTCAGAATGTTGTGATCCTTGTTGGAAAATGTGATATAACCCGTAACAGAGTTCTTTTCATGTCTGAGTCCCATTCGTCGGCCAATCGATTCACAAAAACTCTGCCAGAATTTGATGGAGAAGCGCAAATACCAGCGCCACCAATTAAATATCACGTTGTCTATTAATGGCCAGTCGGCGTAGCCCTAGATCGCCGACTGGTTGATACCCTGTACCCAGAACCCAACTGCCATAACAAACATTCAAGCTTTCTGTATTTAAAAGAAACCAAATCAAAAATATATTTTTGAAGAAGAAACGGGGTATTGTCGTAAAATGAAATTTACTTAATATTTTCCTTTGTATTTGAGGATCTGCATTATATCAATAGATCGCTATAAGTAAAATAGAAGACCAGACTGATGGACACCTACTAGATTACATTTTTATCTAAAGTGCAAGAGAGCTTAGTGTGCCCTTACGAGGCCCTGGTTAGGATTCATTCTGCTGATCTTCCCACTCGATCCATATAAATTTCATTGCGACGCAATACATTTATTTAAAACAATTTACATTTATTATTGAATCTAATTAAATAAATTACAATAGCATTTTGTTTAAAGTATTTTGTTTTAGTAAAAAGGTTGTATTCTTGAAACTTTTCCCAAACACTAAATAAAAAATTGCGAATAATAGATGGTGATGTTAATGGTAATGAAGAATATACAAAACTTATTAAAAAAAAACATTATACCCTTCTGTTGCGACCATTTTTAATGGGTATTGAATATAATAACGCCAGCCATCCATTAGTGGCGAAAATTATATTCACTACCGAAAAAAAAAGCAAAAATATTTGACACGTGAGAATGGCAAATAACATTATTCCAGATAGACATGCGGCAGCGCGTATTTTGGTTTCGTTTTAATTAAAGCGGAACACAGAGCCACGCACAGCCCACCATGAACCAAAGGCCACCCAAACGGCAACCGCAGTGCAGTGGAAACGTATGGCTAATTGCAAATCACATTCATCAATTGAATGTCCCAGACCAGCATAGTTTCAAGGACCTGCCTACCATTCGGGCCAGCCTACCTCACAACGTGGCCGGCATCGGCATAGTCGCCATTCCGGAGACGGTAAACAAAGTGGCGGACCGCCTCAAAATGGACAGCAAATATGAAATGAATGTGCAAAGGGTACACATTTTAAACTATGCATGTTGTTTATGTTTAACGCATACAATTAGATTAAATAATTGAATTCGATTTAATTATTTAATTCTGGTGAGGTGATGATCATGTTACATTTTAAAGAAGGAGAAACTTGTGCCAGGCGATGATGGTATAAATACAATGGCATTAAAGCTACTACCTCAAAGAAGTATCTCCTTTATTACCAAAATATATAGCAGATGCATGGAAATCGGTTACTTTCCAGCGCAATGGATAAATACGCTTACTGCCAATGCTCACCAAGATACTCGAAAGAGCATTTCAGTGTAGAGTGTTGCCAGTAATAGACGATGCTAGTCTCTCTGGCGCGAATAACCAGTTTGGCTTCAGGCGCTGTCATGAATCCGGAACACTGCCACAGAGTAGTAGAACGCATCCAAATACATTCAAGGCCGAGTACTGACGGAATCATAATTCCAGAAGAACCCACGCCAAAACATCTGTTAAAAAAGCGAAACCATAGTGAGGAGCGACTAAAAGCATATTACTGGCTTATAAATAAACAAATAAAATGGAAAGGATATGACAAAAATTAAAATCTTATGTGGCAACATATTCGGGATATTTGTATTTATTATTAAGGTACTATATATATATTATCTGAATATTAATCTCCCTAACTAATTGTAATCAAGACATTTATATAAGCTGATTAGGTATAGCTAATTAGAAAATATATGAAAAGAAGTAAGAGAAGAAGTTAGAGTACTCTAGTCGGGGGTTTCTGACTTACTCATAAAGTCCAAGTTCTGGAGTCTTCGATTTCACAGTAACGAGGCACTTTACTGATGATTAGAAACAAATTCTTACTGCGGGTGATCCAGATGGGCGTTCTTTGAAAAAACAGACAAACAAGGCCAAATCGACTAAGCATATTGTCTTGATCATGAACATATATACTTTATTTGAGCGGTCATACCTCCTGTAACATACATTTACATAAAAGCAATACACCGTTATTATCAAATACATAACAAAAACGAGAAAGAAAGGCTATCTTCGGCACGCCGAGATCTAATACCCTTGCAGACCCAACCTTTTCATAATGCTTATAGTGCTTTGCCCGTATCTAAGAAGCACCGGGAAAATAGTTATTGCCGAGCTTGGTCAAGATATCTTGATAAAAAAAAAAAGGTTTTTAATCAAAAACCTAGTTTTCGACCGATCCGGTCCGGTGTAAATACGATTTTGCCAAAATGAAGCATAGTGAAATCTTTTAATGCCGTGTTTAATCAAAATATCTTGAATTACAAAACGTTTTCCATACAACAACTTAATTTTCGACCGATCGTTCCAATGGCAGCTATAAGATATAGTGTACCGATCCAGCTGATTTTGACATATCTGCTGCGTGCAACTGAAAGAGGGACTTCTGCAAAGTTTCATAAAGATGAATTTAAAACTGAGGGACAACGTCGGATAGAAACAGGCAGACGGACATGGCTCTATCGACTCGGCTGTTGATGCTGATCAAGAATATGTATACTTTATGGGGTCGGAGATGTGTCCTTCTATGCGATACACATTTTACGGCAAAATTATAATACCTCTGCAAGGGTATAAAATAAAATATAACACGAGTTTATTATATAACTTATTTTCCTTGCATGAAATCTTTCAAAAATGTTTGTTTAACTAGGGACCGTGTTGCTCAAGTAGCCATATCTAATTCGAATTAGGCTACGTCCAATTATACCAGTCTCTGGCCTTATAAATTGTTTTCACACTAGTTTATTCATGTTACTGTGACATACTTCTAGAAATGAAAGTTCCTTGTGCAATATTACTCCTTGTAATTGTAACGAAGTTACAATTACGACGAAGAACAGTCGAAGGGCACAGAAATAAAATGAAAAATCATAATTTACCAGATGACCACCAACAGCATCATCCAAGTCGTCATCATGGGCACAATCAGCTTGAAAGAAATTATTAAAGAAACATCTATTTAAAAGAAGAAATGATGCCATGCAAAACGTCGAACATAGGGCGTGGCCCTTGGTCATATACATAGGTGTAACATTATTTCCAATAATCATTGATTTCTTTAAACCCTCGTCAAGACCACCGCCAAGTCCATCGCCACCCAGACCCCCACCACCGAGGCCAACGACAAGGCCGACGACAACGAAACCGACAGTACCAACAAAGTCGACAACGGAATTCGATAGGTTTGTATATATATCTATAAAAAAGCAGTCTCTATTGTAGGATCAAGCCTCTTGAAAATGTGTAAAAGGCTATAAACGTGGTTACTTGTTTTCTATTGAAAGATATATGCATGTTCGAACTTTGTATATGTTCCATTTGCTTGCCCTCTTACCTTCTTTCTTTAATTTTGGTTAGTAACGCTGATTGGTATCCTGATTATGCAAATGAAAGTGATTAAAAATATTAAAAATATCGTGTTTGCCACCTATAATAAAAATGGTAGCTGTGATTTGATTTTATAAAGAAGACCGTCGTGCCAGACCTTATCAAACGCCTGTTTTACGTCAAGGAAGACTTTTCGAATGCCTCCAGTATATGGTTGACTACTCGGTGGACCTGCTCAGGGTCTCATGGATTTCCTAATGCCAAACTGGTGGCCCGGGACCAGGCGCTCCATAAGTCGAGCATTGAGCATTGAATTAAAAAATTAACTCTAGCGCCATGATACCCTTGCGTGGGAGCGCTTTGGCTGCTCTGTTGTTAATTTCGTCTCGTCCAGGGGTCTTCTTCAGCTCGAGCGCTTTCAGCTGTGCTTCGATTTTCGCGGGAGATATACTCCTTATTGGGAGAGCCATCTGCAGTGGCGCATCAAGTGTTGCAGCCACTTTATGGCGCTGTGCAACACCTGCGAAATGGAAGGGCGTAAAAGTCGCTTCCAGGTGGTCAGCAAACGCATTGGCCTTTTCCTCGTCCGCTCGGAGCCAGAGACCAGAACTATCCCTGATCGGGGAGTTATAAATTGGTTGCCTTTTAATGTTTCTGGTCAGTTTCCACATTGAGAAGGTGCTGTTGCCGTCATGCCCTGCTGTTTCAAGAAGGCTATCAAGGTTTTCCCTTCGGGTCCTAGCCAGGTTGGACGTGCTGACTCCAGATCAGAGTATGTGTACTTTATATGGGCGGACATACCTCCTGATACAGTATAAATACAGTATAAACTTATTAACAATTATTATGTAAGAAAAATAATAAAATATAAAAAAGTTGTATTATATAAATTATTCTCTTCTCATGAAATCTTTTAAAAATAGTTGATTAACTAGGGAGCGTGATGGCCATATCTAATTCGAATTAAGCCACGTCCAATTATACCAGTTTCTGGCCTTATAAAAACGTTGTTACCGACGTTTTTTCGTGTTACTTTAAAAGACTTCTAGAAATGAAAGTTCCTTTTGAAATATTACTCTTTGTAATTGTAATAAACGTTTTCACAGCCGAAAGGCACAGAAATAGAGTGAAAAGTCGTAATTCACTAGATGACCATCATGGACACAATCAGCTTGTACAACGCAAGAGATTATCCGAGCAACATCTTTTTAAAGGAAAGAATAGTCGAATGCAAAATAAGGCTGCTTTGCAAAATAACCAACGAAGTATTTGGAAATTGATTGCAAAATCAGCTAAGAAAGTAGTTAAAAAAGTTGTGAGTTGGTTTAAACCCAAACCAAGGCCCAAACGCCCAAAGCCCAACCCCACACCACCCAGGCCAGTGCCAACGAGAAGACCACCAACAACGACAACAATCAGAAGGTTTGTACATATACATATAACCAAGCCCCTTAAAATATGTATAAGGCTATCAATGCAGAAGGAAGCATATCCGACCCAATAATGTATATTTTTTTGATCCGCATTATGACTGGGGACATAATCGCCCCATTGTCTAAGCCTTGGGTATATATGCTCACCATATTTAGGCATTTGAAATGTTTTAAAAATCGGAAACTATGTTCTAAAGTTATTCAAGAATGCAATTATCAAAGTGTGTAGCTAAGGGAAGCCTATCGTCATGAATCTGCTTACATCCCTCTTTCTGCTTAACACAGTACATATGTCAGAACAGGCTGGATCTGACCACTATATCATATAGCTTCCATAGGAACGACGGGTTGAAAATGTGGTTCTTGTATAAAACACTTTTTGTTTTTCAAGATATCTTAACCATACTCAGATACACATGCAGGCATTGTAAGCATTAGGAAAGGTGCTGTCCGCAAGTGTATTAAATCTTCGGCGTGCCGAAGATAGCCTTTCTTTCTCTTTTCTATTGAAAGATGTATGCATGTTTGAATTTCTATATGCTCAATTTGTTTGCCCTCTTCTCTTTTTTCTTTAAAATTGGATAGTGAACCTATTTGGGACGAAGAATCATATGAAGATGATTCGATATCAAATTCATATCCAGAATAACGTAGTTCGGCCAAAAAAAATTACATGGTTTAAGCCTTGGCAAATTATAAGCAATAAATGTATGAAATTGAGTCGAACCAAAAAATACATACGGGAAAAGATGAGAGATAACCCCATTTGTTTAAAATAAAGCAAGACTAACATATAAGAAAAATTGTGTGATTTTCAAACCTTCAAAATATCATGTTTGCCACCTATAATAAATATCGTAGCTAAAATATTTTGGATGAACATGGAGAGCATGTACCTGTTAACTGTTTATTACCTGTTTAAGAATAACATTAATAGCTTGCCGAATCCTAAGCAAGAGTAAATCATGGATATGTTGTGCAGAGAAGCTACCTTTCTGGGAGGTGCTGCAATGCGAACCAGACAACCTTCGCATAAATAAAACTTATTTTCAATATTTGAAAAGGTACGTTACCAAAAATTGAAATTTTATTCATTGTACATTCTTCTACCGTACTACCTTCTGGTCTCTACTAGCCTGGTACTCTAAGGGTGATACAAGAGTAAAAGTGGGTATCCGTAAGAAGACACAAGAATGAGCGCAAAGACTTCATTCGCCTTGGAGAATACACCGTTGGCTTCCCACAAAGCTACCCTTATTGTGGTCATTATATAAGTTGTCCAATCTGCCGAACAGTTGATCCAACCTGAACTCGAGGACTGAGTTGGGATTGTTGTCAGCAACTAGAAGCGAGTGATTGCCATTGCCACATAACACAGGCTCTTTCTACGACATGAGGAGAGAGCTCTGTGGACGCAGGGCTGGCAATCGCGCAGGACTCTGTCAAAGGATTGCTGGTCGGGAGCGAACATGCCAGTAAGACTATATACGGCATTCCGAAGATAAAATACCCTCGTATAAAGTTGTATGACTGCGTAATAGAGATATGTAGATGTAGAAGATGATTAGAGAATGTTCATAAGATATGGC
Source organism: Drosophila novamexicana (assembly GCF_003285875.2). Lineage (NCBI taxonomy): Eukaryota > Metazoa > Arthropoda > Insecta > Diptera > Drosophilidae > Drosophila > Drosophila novamexicana. Next base: position 3,283,872 of record NW_020824766.1, read on the forward strand.
TCTTATACGAGAACTATTCTAATTTTCATAAGAATAGCTTTTACACTGAGGGACTATACCAAGACTGGAGACAGATCAAAGCACATATAGACAGACGATCATACAGTTTTACAGACAGACAGGCTGACAAAAACGACTCATCAACTCTGCTTTTTTTATTACCCAATATACTTTGGGCGTTCAGAAATGATTCCTTCTATGAGTTACATAATGTATATCTACTAGCGGTTATAACCCTCCTTGCCTGCGGAAAATACAAAATACATTTTCTCACAAACCTTTGAAAATGATTTTGAAACTTATCGTAATTTGGCCAAGGCCAAGACCACCGACATCCAGACCTCCACCATCCGGTTGGGCCGCTTCAAAGCTTTTTGTATCGACAGCAGTTAATTACCCAACTTGTATTGCCCACCACTTTAAGCTACAATTTTAGTGCAATTAACTTTTTGAGAACACACAAATATTCTATGGTACAATAGGATATACTGTAGAAAATTCCATGAATATCGGTTAAGAAACATGGTTTGCGGCACCAGCGCACATTCGAAAAATTTCTGTATTCATGTATACACACATTCATGCACGTCTGCTTCGAATTCATAAACAGCATTGCAATTGCGATTGTATTGGTTTCTGTGCTTTTTATACCCTGAACCCATTAAAAATGGGTATAAGGGTATATTGTATTTGTGCAAAATCCAAATGTATGTAACAGGCAGAAGAAGCATCTCCGACCCCATAAAGTATATATATTCTAGATTAGTATCAACAGCCGAGCAGATATATCCATGTCCGTCTATCTGTTTCTATGCGAACTTCTCCTCAATTTTAAGGCAATCGCCATGAGACTTTGCATATGCCCCTCTTTCTGTTGCACGCAGTACATGCGTCGGACCACTATATCATATAGCTGCATTAGGAAAGATCTGTCGAAAATTAAGTTTTTGTGTGGCAACAAATTCTGTTTCGCGAGACATTTTAATCAAAGTCATCATTTACGAGCTGCGATCTCCATATATAAAACTTTTTGTTCTGACTGACTGACTGACTGACTGACTTATTGACTGACTGATTGATGATCAACGCACAGTCCAACCCGTAAGAGCGAGGAAGCTGAAATTTTCACTGTAGTCACCTTATGTGATGCAGGTGCACGTTAAGACGGGGTTTCGCAAAATTTCACCAGCAAGTATGGAAAAATCGCGAACAACGTTTGTATGAAACTTTTTGTTTACCATCCGATCTTGAGGCCGATCGTTTCAAAGTTTTTTGTTCAAATTCATTTGAGGGGTATTTCACACATATGCCTTGGTGAAAATGGAGGTCAAAGATTTGGTGGATGACGCTTCGCGCTTAAATTCATTTCTAGGTATCCATAAGAAAAATCATTTGGGACCTGTTTCACATTTTTCGCAGGATTTAATCATCCTGTGTGAAAAGTGCAATTCAAAGATGTTTTTGGTGACGCTTTAATTTATTTCTGATTTGCTTCAAAATTATTTTCAAAGCTCTACATAAAAACTTAATGAATACGTGCTTAAACGATTTGGGAAATTCCACCCGCAACCCATAAATTGACGAAAACGTTTGTATGTAAGTTGTTTATTTACCGTCCGATCAGTTTCAAAATCATGTTGAAGGCTTTTTAACATTTATTTTATACATGCCACGGGCAATGCCGGGCTATACCCGGTAGTATTCTCACATGAGGCAAATGTCTGCAAGAGTATTAAATCTTCGGCGTACCGAATATTACTTTAGTCTATCGTCATATATGAAATCAAGCTTACAGCCACAATAAAATGCATGAAATTATATGAAAAGTATATATACTTTTTATAAATTTCACAATAAACGCGAAGTTAACTCTAAATTTGAGACTTGATTCTGGTCTGGCGCTACACTCAGCACATTATATTAACAATACAAGAGTTTTACGAACAACATTTAGAATCGACTTTCATGAAGCTACATGTACTGAATATTAATCTCCCTAACTAATTTTAATCAAGATTTCACATTTATTTAAGCTAATTATGTTTAGCTAATTAGCAAATGTATAGAACCGGCATAAGAAGTCTTCTTCGTAGTAACTGAGGAAAAAGAAGTAAGAAGTAAACCCCTAGTCGGGTGTTTCCAACTTACCTAAAAAGCCAAAATTCTTGAATTTTTTCGATTTCATAGAAACGAGGTAATTTACTGATGATTTGAAACAAACTCGTACTTTCAAAAGACTGACAGACAGACAGGTCCATATCCACTCGGCACGTTGTCCAGATCAAGAGTATATGTACTATTTGTATTTGGGCGGACATACCTCCTGTTAATTACCATTAAATTAATACAAAATAAAGAAAAAACCCAACCTGTTCATAAGAAGCACAGGGAAAATAGTTAATGACGAGTTTGGGCAAGATATCTTGATAAACAAAAAAGGTTTTTAATCAAAAACCTAGTTTTCGACCGATCGTTCCTATGGCAGTCATATGATATAGTGTTCCGATGTAAATACGATTTTGCCAAAATGAAACATAGTGAAATCTTTAAATGCCGTGTTTAATCAAGATATCTTGAATGGCAAAAAAGTTTTCCATACAACAACTTAATTTTCGACCGATATTTTCCTATGGCAGCTATATGATATAGTGGTCCGATCTTAATAGGATTTTGCATATATATGAGGAGTATAGTCAAACTAATAAATGCCGAGTTTGGTCAAGATATCTTGAAAAACAAAAGGTTTTTTCATATAACAACTTAATTTTCGACCGGTCGTTCCTATGGCAGCTATATGATATTGTGGTCCGATCCAGATGGTCTTGACATATCTGCTGCGTGCAACAGAAAGAGGGATCTCAACAAAGTTTATTAAGATAAAACTGAGAGACTAGTTCGCATAGAAACAGACAGACGGTCAGACGGACAAACAGTCAGACGGACAGACGGACATGGCTATATCGACTATATCGGCTGTTAATGGTGATCAAGAATATATATACTTTATGGGATCGGAGATGCCTCCTTCTATGCGTTACACATCTGACGACAAAATTATATAATTTATTTTCCTTTCATGAAATCATTCAAAAATAGTTCATTAACTAGGGAGCGTGATGGCCATATGGCCATATCTAATTCGAATTAAGCCACGTCCAATTATACCAGTTTCTGGCCTTATAAAAACGTTGTTACCGACGTTTTTTCGTGTTACTTTAAAAGACTTCTAGAAATGAAAGTTCCTTTTGAAATATTACTCTTTGTAATTGTAATAAACGTTTTCACAGCCGAAAGGCACAGAAATAGAGTGAAAAGTCGTAATTCACTAGATGACCATCAGGGACACAATCAGCTTGTACAACGCAAGAGATTATCCGAGCAACATACATTTAAAAGAAGGAATGGTCGAATTCAAAATGAGGCTGCTTTGCAAAATAACCAACGTAGTTTATGGAAATGGATTGTAAAAACTACGAAAAAAGTTACGAAGGTAGTTAGCTCTGCAGTTAAAACAGTTGTGAATTTGTTTATACCCAGACCACCCCCAAGGCCGAACCCCACACCACCCAGGCCAGTGCCCACGAGAAGACCACCAACAACGACAACAGTCAGAAGGTTTGTACATATACATATAACCAAGCCCCTTAAAAATATGTATAAGGCTATCAATGCAGAAGGAAGCATATCAGACCCAATAATGTATATTTTTTTTATCCGCATTATGACTGGGGGGGGGAATATATGCTCACCATATTTAGGCATTTGAAATGTTTTAAAAATCGGAAACTATGTTCTAAAGTTATTCAAGAATGCAATTATCAAAGTGTGGAGCTAAGGGAAGCCTATCGTCATGAATCTGCTTACATCCCTCTTTCTGCTTAACACAGTACATATGTCAGAACAGGCTGGATCTGACCACTATATCATATAGCTCCCATAGGAACGATGGGTTGAAAATGTGGTTCTTGTATAAAACACTCTTTGTTTTTCAAGTTATCTTAACCATACTCAGATACACATGCAGGCATTGTAAGCATTAGGAAAGATGCTGTCTGCAAGTGTATTAAATCTTCGGCGTGCCGAAGATAGCCTTTCTTTCTTTTTTCTATTGAAAGATGTATGCATGTTTGAATTTCTATATGCTCAATTTGTTTGCCCTCTTCTCTTCTTTCTTTAAAATTGGATAGTGAACCTTTTTGGCCCGAAGAATCATATGAAGATGATTCGATATCAAATTCATATCCAGAATAACGTAGTTCGGCCAAAAAAAATTACATGGTTTAAGTCTTGGCCAATTATAAACAATAAATGTATGGAATTGAGTCGAACCTAAAAATACATCCGGGAAAATATGAGAGATAACCCCATTTGTTTTAAATAAAGCAAAACTAACATATAAGAAAAATTGTGTGATTTTCAAACCTTCAAAATATCATGTTTGCCACCTATAATAAATATCGTAGCTAAAATATTTTGGATGAACATGGAGAGCATGTACCTGTTAACTGTTTGTTACCTGTTTAAGAATAACATTAATAGCTTGCCGAATCCTAAGCAAGAGTAAATCATGGATATGTTGTGCAGAGAAGCTACCTTTCTGGGAGGTGCTGCAATGCGAACCAGACAACCTTCGCATAAATAAAACTTATTTTCAATATTTGAAAAGGTACGTTACCAAAAATTGAAATTTTATTCATTGTACATTCTTCTACCGTACTACCTTCTGGTCTCTACTAGCCTGGTACTCTAAGGGTGATACAAGAGTAAAAGTGGGTATCCGTAAGAAGACACAAGAATGAGCGCAAAGACTTCATTCGCCTTGGAGAATACACCGTTGGCTTCCCACAAAGCTACCCTTATTGTGGTCATTATATAAGTTGTCCAATCTGCCGAACAGTTGATCCAACCTGAACTCGAGGACTGAGTTGGGATTGTTGTCAGCAACTAGAAGCGAGTGATTGCCATTGCCACATAACACAGGCTCTTTCTACGACATGAGGAGAGAGCTCTGTGGACGCAGGGCTGGCAATCGCGCAGGACTCTGTCAAAGGATTGCTGGTCGGGAGCGAACATGCCAGTAAGACTATCTACGGCATTCCGAAGATAAAATACTCTCGTATAAAATTGTATGACTGCGTAATAGAGATATGTAGATGTAGAAGATGATTAGAGAATGTTCATAAGATATGGCTCTTATACGAGAACTATTCTTCTAATTTTCATAAGAATAGCTTTTACACTGAGGGACTATACCAAGACTGGAGACAGATCAAAGCACATATAGACAGACGATCATACAGTTTTACAGACAGACAGGCTGACAAAAACGACTCATCAACTCTGCTTTTTTTATTACCCAATATACTTTGGGCGTTCAGAAATGTTTCCTTCTATGAGTTACATAATGTATATCTACTAGCGGTTATAACACTCCTTGCCTGCGGAAAATACATAATAAATTTTCTCAAAAACCTTTGAAAATGATTTTGAAACTTATCGGATGGTAAAAAATAACTTTTATACAAAAGTTTATCCCCAATTAACCCCTGTTGTAATTTCCCAAATAGCTGGAACAAGTATTAAATAAGTTCTTGTGTAGAGCGTTGAAAATAATTATGAAACAGTTCGTACACAACTTAAAACGTCATCAAAAACATTTGAATCGCGCTTTCCACCGAGAAAATGTGAAACATGTCTCAAATAATTTTTCATTTAGATCCTTGGATATGAATATATGCGCCAAACGTCACCCACCATATCTTTGACCCTCATTTCCACCAAGGAGGAATGGATTTTCCAAAATGTGAGATTTTATAAATGTTTGAAAATGAATTTGAGTCTGATCGTAAACAAAACAATTTTATACAAACGTTTTTCGCGATTTTTTAATAAATGAGGGTAGAATTTCCCGAAACCCCGTCTTAACGTGAACCTTTATCACATAAGCACATTACAATGAAAATTTCAGCTTTCCAGATCTGACGTTTTGGGCTGTGTGTTATTCACCAATCAGTCAATCAGTTAGGATAAACAGTTTTCACGGCTATGTAAGCTGATTATGTATAGCTAATTAGCATATGTTTGGAACCATCAACAGAAGTCGACTTCTTAGTATATTATTGAGGAAAGAAGCAGTAGCAGTACCCTAGACTTTTAGAAATGTTTATTTTTTAACTAGGGAGCGTGATGCCCATTTGGCCATATCTAATTCGAATTAAGCCACGTCCAATTACTCCAGTTCTGGCCTTTAAAACGTTTATGCAGAAGTGTTCCATGCTAGTATAAATTACTTCTAGAAATGAAAGTCCTTTTTGAAATATTACTCATTATAATTATAACGAACGTTTTCACAGCCGAGGGGCACAAAACTAAAGTGAAAAGTCCTAATTCGCTAGATGCCCACCAAGAGCATCATCCGATTCGTCTTCATGGACACAATCAGCTTGTTCAACGCCAACCTGCGGATCCAGCCGAGCAACACATAATTGAAAGTAGCAATGGTCCAATACAGAATAAGTATTCTTTGCGCAATGAGCAACATCGGCTTTTTGGAATTTTAAGTGAAATTTGGAGAAAAATTTTGAAATTGATAAGACCCAAGCCAAAGCTCTTTCCACGGCCGAAGCCCCATCGAAGACCAAGGCCACGACCAAGGCCACGCCCAAGGCCACGCCCAAGGCCACGCCCAAGGCCACGACCAAGGCCACGACCAAGGCCAAGGCCAAGGCCACACCCAAAGCCAAGGCCACGCCCAAAGCCACGACCAAAGCCAAGGCCTAGGCCACCGACATCCAGACCTCCACCATCCAGGCCGAGGCCAACGAAAGCAAAACCGATAAAACCAACGAAGAAGAAAACGCAACTCGATAGGTTTGTACATATATCTATCAAATGCCAGCCAGTATTGTAGGACCAAACCTACAATATAATATTTGACCAAATCACGTAGCCTTCGAGAACTAGAGACATCAAGTTTAGAAGGTTGATGATGATGATATGATCTAGAATATTCAAGTTTTATATATATACTTAAGCCGTAACATTTTTTTAAAGATCGGATACACATCTTGCGGTATAGAAGAAATTTCGGATGTTCTGTAACTAACTAGTCGGCATCTCACAAGAAGGGCATTTTAACACATTTTCTATTTCAAGATATATGTATATAAACATTTTTTATATGTTTCATTTGTTTGCCCCTTATAGTTCTTTGACATTGATGGGCGAAATATTCGTAGATATAAACGCACCTGTATATTCGACAACATCCACTGAACCTGAATCTCCTGAGGCGACGTCAGATTCTTATTATACAGAAGAAATCGATTCGATGGCTACAGAAGAAATTGATTCGATGGCTACAGAAGAAATTGATGCGATGGCTACAGACGAAAATGATTCGAATTCTAAAGAAGATACATAGCCATTTAGACGAAAAAAATACTGGCTGCAAGTTTCGGATTTTAAACAAGTAAGAGGTTCTTGTCGGGAGCTCCTGACTAGTGAATACCCTGAACCCTCTTATTCCAACACCAAATGCAGCTCGCGCTACGCGCTCGTTTATAGTAATAAAGATAAATAAAAACAAGTTACCTTAGCAGGGTTCGCACTTGCAACTGACCGCATTACTTGCCACCTCCTCTATTCAACAGCCACACCAATGATTAGGTCTAATTGAGAAAAAAACCAATTAAAATGGCAGAACAGAAAACAATGCAAACGCAAGTGCAATGCAGTTGATAGAGTTCGAAATAGACGCGCATGAATGTGTGTAAGTTCATGTGCACAGAAATTCTTGGAATTTGCGCTAGCTGCCGCAAGCAAGTGGGCAGTAAGCACACATAATTTGTATGTGTTTCTTAACCGATCTTGATGAAATTTTCTACAGTATATCTTATTGTACCATATAATATTTGTGTATTCTCAAAGAGTAAATTGTATTAAAATTCTAGCTTAAATTGGTGGGTAACACAAGTTGGGTTATTAACTTGATTTTTAACTATGAAGTAGTAGAGGGGTGGTAGAGTAGGTATAAAATGAAAGATACTTGATATATATATACTATTCTAGAATAAGCATCTCACTTTTGGTGACTCTAACTCTTATTATTTACCCAATTTGATCAAAAAACAAGATTTTTATATCGATTTTTATCAATTGCTTGGAAACGAAGTAAGTTATCAATCACCGGAAAGAGCTAAAAATCAAGTCTCTTATAGGTTCTGAGAGCCTTGCGTTCACACATACGGACAGACGGAGAGACGGACGGACAACCAGACGGACATGGCTAGATCGACTCGGCTATTGATGCTGATCAAGAATATATATACTTTTTGTGGTCGGAGATACTTCCTTCTGTCTGTTACATACATTTGCATAAACACATTATACCCTTTCTACCCATTTTCAATGAGTTCAGGGTAAAACCAGTAAGAAGTTATAGTCGGGAGCTCCCGATTAGGGGATACCCTGAACCCTCTTCTTTCAACATCAAATGCATATATATATTCTATTTTAGAAGCTATATGTCAAGTTTGGTGAATTTAGCTCTTATTATTTACCAAAATTGGCCAAAAAACAGGATATCGATATCGATTTTTATCGATTGCTTGGAAACGGAGTAAGTTATCGATTATCGGAAACAAACTCGATCTGCGCAGGCACTTGGAGCACCTACATCTAAAGCTCTTATAGGTTCTGAGATCCTTGCTTTCATACATACGGACGGACGGACAGACAGACGGACATGGCTAGATCGACTCGGCTATTTATGCTGATCAAGAATATATACACTTTATGGGGTCGGAGATGCTTCCTTCTGCCTGTTACATACATTTGGCTTTCACACAAATACAATATACCCTTATACCCATTTTTAATGGGTTTTATTGTGCGCTGGAATCGATTAGTATTTTGTGATCTCTACCAGGCGAATTGACTTCGAAAATGTTGTAAGTTTACAAAATTCGCCTCGTTGATTGGTCGCAGAGGTGTACCCTTTGGATACGCCTCTATGTGTCCGTATTCGGATTACGCAGCAGCTTGTCGGCTTAGCGGCTGCTGATGAAGTTGATCTGACCTCCGTTATTTACAAGGCGGAGGCCAACCATTTTGCAGACTATCTTAGCTTGAAGTTTTCTTATTCGATGAAGCTGGTGTCAGGAGTTTATTCCAGAATTTTAGTAGCTAGTCGAGCTTAAGAACTCCAGGGGAACGCCCAGATACCATAAGGAGATGGTTTTATCACAGGTTCTTCCTGGCAACTACCTTTGTCTAGCCTGAAGATGATGCAGGCGGGCTTGGTATTTTGCAATGTTGGAGGGCTTGGGATTGTTATCAGCAACTAGAAGATAGTGTCTGGCACTGGCGCCTGTGTTTCTTTTGCGCCCGACGTCCTGCAATGTTTCTCTCGAGAATCTGAACCTGTTTGCACACTACACCAAAGGACTTAAAAGTGTTGTTGTTGTTGTTCTTTATAAATATAACTGTTGTAAGGCATGTGCCAACTACCCACTGACGCATCTTTTATTACAAAATAATTACAAAGTAAGAGGCTCTAGTCGGGGGTTCCCGAGCTCTAAAAACCTTAGAGATTTGCTCAAAACCACGATTGCGATATCGATGTTGATCGATTACTTGGAAGCGGGGCAAGTTATCGATTATCGGAGATAAACTCGCACTGGACACAAGAAGGACCTACATCCAAATTTCAAGTTTCTAGCTCTTATAGGTTCTGAGACTCTTGTGCTCATATATACATGCGGATGGGCAGATGGATGGACGTATGTCTAGATCGACTCGGAATAGAATAGAGACAGACCGAAGAACAAAAAGACAGATGAACATGCAGTCAAACAATCAGAAAAATAAGCAGACAGACATATCATTTAATAATGCCCAATATACTTTTGGGCGGATAAAGAAGTCTCCATCTATGAGTTGTATTTACATGACAAAACTATTCTAACCTCTACCAGAGTATAATGATAAAGTCATAAAAAAAATGCAGGGAAAATAAAACTACAATAGTTAAAATATTAGAGCTACAATAATTGTATTGATATTCGTTCATATATTCGAAAAAATTCCAAACAATCTCAATGGGTGACGACACGCCGAAGATTTAATACCCTTGCAGACTCAACATTTTCATAATGCTCATAGTGCTTTGCCCGTATCTAAGAAGCACAGGGAAATTAATTTATGCCGCGTTTGGTCAAGATTTCTTGAAAAACAAAAAGTTTTTTATTCAAGAACCTACTTTTTGACTGATCGTTTCTATGGTAGCTATATGATATAGCAGTCCGATTTAAACAAGATTTTACAAAAATAAAAGGAATATAGTGAAATCTCTAAGAGCCGTGTTTGATCAAAATATCTTGATAAACAAAAATGTTTTTCTTACAACTACTTAATTTTCGAATCGTTCAGATACCTGATATAGGGGCCCGATGTTGATAGAATTTTGCATTTGTATCAGGAGCATGGAAAAACTAATAAGTGCTGAGTTCGGTCAAAATATCTTGAACAACAAAAAAATGTTCATACAAAAACGAGCGGATTTTCATACCAGAACCTACTTTTCGACCAATCGTTCTTATGGCAGCTATATGATAGAGTGGTCCGATCCAGCTGGTTCCGGCATATTTACTGCATGCAACAGAAAGAGAGACTTCTGCAATGTTTCATTAAGATAGCCTTAAAATTGAGAGACTTGTTCGCAGAGAAAGAGACAGACGGACATGGCTATATCGACTCGGCTGTTGATACTGATCAAGAATTTTTAGGGTCGGAGATGTCTCCTTCAATGCGTTACACAATTCACGACAATTTGTAAAACTCGCGGAGATTATATAACGCCAAGCATGGTTGTACGATTGATTAATGGAGGAAAATCAATCATCAGAAGTCTACTGGAGTATGACTGTAGCCGCAAACGAGAATCCCAATTTAAACCACGAATGGCAAACAACAAGAATTGTATCTGTACAAATTCAATTATTTCTCGATGAATAGAGTATTGGTGTGACCAGATACATGAGGCATACTCTAATACTAAAGACGCTTTTCGCAGAATCCAAGACTCGGTAGAAGTGCTTTTCAAAGCTTGGTTGGGCTAAGTTTGCAGTTTTGTTCGATTCGCTTCAAACTTATTTTGAAAGCTCTATATAAAAACTTAATAAATACGTGTTTCAGCAATTTGGATAATTCCACCCACAACAGTGGTAAATTGGCGGAAAACCTTTGTATGAGAGTTGTTTGTTTACCGTCCGATCAGTGTCAAATCCTCTTTAAAGCTTTTTGAGGTATTTTAGCTTATACGTGCCACGGGCAAGGCCGGGTTATATCCGGCAATTATTTATATATCATATAATAATATTTATCATTTAAAAACATTTTAATCAAGATTTCACAGTTACGTATGCTGATCACGTAAAGCTAATTATGGAGCTAAGTATGGAGCCAGCCACAAAAGTTGACTTCTTAGTATATAATTGAGGCAAAGGCAAGTAAGAGTGGGGAGTTTCCGACCTACTCAACAAAAGTCCAAATTCTGGAGTCGACACAAAATCGTACAGCACGGGTACTTAGTGGACCTACGTTCACAATACAGACAGATTAACATAGCCATATCGACTTTATGGGGTAGGACATGCCTCCTGTTACATAAAATCAATATACCCTTTTTGACTCATTTGCGTACAGGATATCAGAGAAATAATTTGTATAATAAAAACTTATTATACAATTTATTGTCGTCTCATGAAATGTTTGTTTAACTAGGGAGCATGATGCCCATATGGCCATATCTAATTCGAATTTAGCCACGTCCAATTACTGCAGTTTCTGGCATTATAAAACCTTTTGGCACAAGTTTTTCCGTGTTAGTTTAAAACACTTGTAGAAATGAAAGTTATATTTGGAATATTACTACTTGCAATTGTAACGAACATTTTTACAGCCGAAGGCTACAATAATGGGGAAAGCCTTAATTCACTAGAAGACAAACAGATTGCAGAACTCGAGCTCAACGATTCATACGAGAACGAGGATGCTTTACAAAATAATCAACGTCGATTTTTAGGATTTTTAAAAAAAATTTGGCATAGGATTTTGAATTTTATTAGACCTAAGCCAAAGCCATCGCGAAAACCCAGTCGAAGGCCAATGCCAAAGCCAAAGCCAAGACCAAAGCCAAGGCCACGGCCACGGCCGCGGTCGAAACGATCCACACCCAAACCATAACGACCCAAGCCGACGTCAACGAAACCAAAACTGACAAAACCAACAAAGAAACCCAGCCCGACGAAAAAAAAAAAACTATGAAGGTAAAAAAAAAAGAAGAAAACAAAATACGAAAGGTTTGTACTATCTATAAACTAGTATGCCCTTTGCAAATGTGTAAAAGGATATAAATGCAGAAGAAATGATATCTGAGATGATATCTCATAGCCTTTTGCCTAGAGACGTCAAATTTAGAATGTCGATGATGTGATATGATCCAAAATATTCAACTTTGGTCGCCCCATAGTCTAGTTGATGTATATAGTATATATTTGAATATATATATTGATATCCGACAAACATTTTTAAAGATCTGACATTAAGCTACGAAGTTATTCAAGAATGCAATTCCTAAAGTGCAGCTAAGTACTGCGAGTGTTTTTGTCGCCAGCTTGACAATGCGGTCAGGGTAACTCCAAGTCGAGCACTTGCATGTAGAGCAAGTTTAATAAGTTTTATTGAAAGTTGTACATGAAAGAATTCGCTATATTATTCAATTTCTTTTTCACCTTAGGAGTCGGATACACAACTGAAGATTCCACAACACTCTAACTAAATCTACAGTGGCGATGAACATTTTTAAAATTTAACCGAACCTAAAACTACTTCAAACCTTAAAAATATCGTATTTGCCACCTATAATAAAAATTGTATCCAAAATATTTTGGTTAGTAATGGAGATATTGTACCTCTTACCTGTTTGATAACTGTTTTGAAATAAGATGGAAATTGTACCGAATCCCAAACTAGAATTAATCGTGGATTATCGGTCATGATAAATACAATAAAGTTGAAATAGATATTAATATTTGGGTTAATAGTCGATACAAGAGAACCCAAACCACCAATCTTTATAGAAACCGCGGACTCAAAAACTCATTAAAACGAGAAAGAAAGGCTATCTTCGGCACGCCGATGATCTAATACCCTTGCAGACCCAACCTTTTCATAATGCTTATAGTGCTTTGCCCGTATCTAAGAAGCACCGGGAAAATAGTTATTGCCGAGCTTGGTCAAGATATCTTGATAAAAAAAAAAAGGTTTTTAATCAAAAACCTAGTTTTCGACCGATCGTTCCTATGGCAGATATATGATATAGTGGTCCGATCCAGCTGGTTTTGATATATTTACTGCATGCAACAGAGAGAGGGACTTCTGCAAAGTTTCATCAAAAAGTGAGGGACTACTTCGCATAGCAACAGACAGACTGACAGACGGACAGACCAACATGGCTATATCGACTCGGCTGTTGATGCTGATCAAGAATATGAATAAAGTATATATATCAAATAAAAATATTAATTAATTAATCTTGGATATGTTGTCCCTCGCAGTTACCTGAATGAGAGACCTTGCAGTATGTATAAACTTACTATTTGTTAAATAAACCAAACAAACAAATTTAACTGATCAACAAATTTTAAAAAGTACTTTTATGACAGGAAATTATATTGGGAAATATTTTATGCGCATCACGTGAAATTTTATATAGTATAAATAGATATTAGAATAGTCAATCGCCTTAAAAACTAAAGTGCTTTCAACTTAAGCTAAAAGGTATCCGTAAATTTGAACTAAGAAGAGATTGGTTGAAGTATTGCCAATATAATCTTTATTAAATTGAAGTATGAATATTTGGCCGGGCCTCTTGGAAAATTGGCGATTTCATAAATTGAAACTTTATACATTTTACTATAAAAACTAATTTAAAGATATTTTTGGTATTATTGGGCTTTGGTTCAAATTGACTTGACATGAATGTCCCAAACCTCAAATATCTTTACTATCTGGATACAGGTCGTTTTAAGTCGACAAATCTATAAGTTATATAACCTTGAAATTTGAATCAAGCGTGTCCACAGATCGTTCGTTAAGAGGAAGCATAGGAAGGTATCTTATAAGAAGTCGAAAAAATTAATTCAGCACGGCAAAAAAACCCTCACGGTAACTGGAAAGCAAACAAAATCAATTAAATGAGTGTGTAGCGAAATGGGAAGAATTTGTTAAAAATATAAATAATGTAGACCTAGAAAAGAAGTTAGAAACAGCCTTTGATGCGACCCAAACCTGGTGTAAATAATATGCCAAGCATCCTCTAGAGAATTTAGGTCTGTTTAATTAGAAAGTAAGAAAAGTAAATTTAATGAGTCTATGGCAAAATAGTCTTTGATGCGACCCAACATAGTCTTAAGGTTTTGCTAACAAAAAATAGGGAAAACTGACAAAAGAAACTTCCAACTCTAATTGAATTTAGATGCTACTTAGCTGACCATTTCTGGCTTTCAACTGCTGAAGAACTTATTTCTATTGGTAAACAGCTCTGGTGAAGCGAAAGTTTTTTCTATTATCTTTTCCTGCTTAGGGTGAAACTGATTAAAGACAACACATTGCTACATTCTATTCATGTTCATATTACAAACAGCTTAAGCTTACCAGAGTTTGTTTTTATTTGTCTAAATTTGTTTTATTTAAATGGCATCATTTGAAAGTCTGAGATCAGGAGGTCGTCTGACTGTACGCTCCTGGTGATGTTTATTTCCCCTATCCCTGGTCCCCGGTCGAAACGTGTAGCTGAATCAGCACCGAATACTTGGCAACAGTTTCCCATGCCAGCGGGCCGTAGTAAGTATATCATACATGCAACATTAAGCTCAACAGAAGCGCCACAGGAAAGCCCACAGCACACTGCTATGGCCAGCAGTTTGTTGGCCAAGTCAACACGTAAGCAGAATCCCAATCTGTGCGAAAGGATTGCCGTCTGTGTGTTTGTGCGTATGTGTGTGTATGTGTGTTTGAGCTGACCTCAGTATATTTTGCGAATGTCAGAGTGAAATCCGGACATTTATCATGATTCAAATGAATTATTGAAGTATATTTCTTTGGCATTCCCTATTGGGCTATCGAAAGCCACACACACGCCCACACACACAGACACACACACACACACACACACACACACGTATTTTCCCTCCCTCGTTTCCATTGAAAATGGGTTAGGTCAACTGGTCGTTGTTGGGTCACAGGACCTCTGTGATATGTTGATTTACTTCCTTTCTGGAACTGTGCTTAAACTTAACCCCCAACAATACAGAAAATTCTCCCCTGACTTAAGAGATATACATTTTGTTAAAATAAATTTATGAGATGTCTGAATTGATCAGAACATGGAGTTTTCTAGTACTTAAGTTAATTTAAATTAAAGTCGATTAGTTTCTTCAAACTAAGCCAATGTTCAACAACCTTGCCATTAGACTAAACTATTATCCTGGCCAACTGCTTTAGCAATGTCTGGCCCTTTGGATCGTTGTTTAATCTACTAAGAAACAACGCAAACGCAGCGCTTATGAGCTTCGCTATTCTCATATTCTCCGGGCCGACAGTATGGTTACCTTCTCGTTTTATTTCACTTTCGTATCATCGTTGAAATTGTGAAACCCTACCCTGGTTAACATTGCCCTACTTTAACAAGAAACCAGAACTGCGGCCTAGTAAGCCATTATTTATGCTGATAAATAAACAAGATTGCAGCGTCTGAAAAGATTATATATTTAATTAAAGATTTCGGCTTGGGATTCAGCTATTTTATCTATTATTATGTCTTTGCAGCAGTCTAACACTTTACTAGATAAACAATGTATGCTTCACGTTTCCATCTAATGATTTCCAGCCTGATTTTTTAATGTTATAAATCCAAAAACTCATTCAAGCACAGCTTAACTTAAAATACTTAGTTATAGAAAAGTTATGACAATGTGTTTAATTTATTTCAAAGCAATACATTTCTTGAATAACTATTTTTGTAATAAAGGCTTTCATGAAAATCTCCATTTATGACCTATTTGAGCGACATGAAATTGTGGATTGATTTGGTTCGTTTTAGAGATGTATATATATGACATATGTCCGTTCTATTGAATATTAAGACATAGTGAGAATCATTTGCTGTACGATATAGAGCTTCGATGATGATAAGCTTTCAGTCATATGTAAAAATATTCGTAAGACGCTTGGTGTGGAAAAGATGTATTAAAAAACAAACGAGTTTTTTCATCTAACTCAATAAAAACAGATTGTAAAATATATTTACTGCCAATCGATTTACTAAACTTTACAATCCTTTGAAGTAAAGTTAATTATTGTTTTGTCAAATCAACCTTGCATCTATTCAGTTCAGCATTTAAATTGTTAATAGCTTTTTTCCTGCACGGTGATACGGGCGGCAAATTAGCCGTACAAAACATAGCATCTACTATTTTGACAAGCATCATCGGAACTTGGGCCATCGCTGACAAGCCGCAGATAACCACACATGAATTGATGATGGCTTCGCAGGAGATGATCAATTCTTCAAGTTTTTGAATTAATATATTCAAGCCTTTTTCCAGAGGTCCGTCGCATTTGACTATATCGGCTTTACTCAGCTCCATGTTTTTCTTGAAACCTACAAAGAAATTCGTTTCCATCGCTAGTGCCCCGAAGAGAGCTGTGCGTGGCTTGGTTATATTCTTGGCCATTAATGCGGTCGAGTTGTCCAACTGCTGGCCCTCAGTAAGGCAAATCTATAAATTATTGCGCTGAATTTGTGTGTGAAATTGATATTAAAACAGAGCAACATACGCTACTAACGCCGACGAGAAATAAAAGCGAAAAGTAGCCCATTTTGCCGCAACGAGCTCTTACTTCGGATTGAATTAGATCAACCAGGGAAAGTTCTTAAAAGGAATGTCCCTCAACCCTAACTAAACGTGTTTGGCTCACCTTTAAACCTTATAATTCAACTTTGCACACTTTTAGACGAACTGAAAACAAACATCTAATTTACGTGTCC
Organism: Drosophila novamexicana; assembly: GCF_003285875.2. Taxonomy (NCBI): domain Eukaryota; kingdom Metazoa; phylum Arthropoda; class Insecta; order Diptera; family Drosophilidae; genus Drosophila; species Drosophila novamexicana. The sequence continues at coordinate 3,300,985 of NW_020824766.1, forward strand.
AATTTGTGATTCTTACATCATCTCTATATATAAAACTATTTGTCCTGAAATTGATTTGTTTACCATCCGATCGACCTTAAGCTCAATTTTAAAGACTTTTGTTTTAATTCATTTGACTGTTGTTTCACACTTGGGGATCAAAGATTTGGTGGATGACGCTTCGCGCTCAATTTTCATTTTCAATGATCAAAGAAAAGAAATTAAAGAGTTTTTAGGCGAAGTTCGCTTCAAACTTATTTGCAAAGCTTTATATAAGAACTTAATGAATACGTGTTTTAGCGATTTGGGAAACTCCACCCACAACAGTGGTTAAGTAGCGAAACACGTTGGTATGAAACATTTTTGTTAACCATCGGATCGGCCTCAAACTCATTTTCAAAGATCCTTGATCAAATTTATTTGAGAGGTGTTTTGCACTTTTTGGAAAATCCATCCCTTCTTGGTGAAATTGGGTGTCAAAGATTTGGTGGGATCCAAGGATCCATACGAAAAATCATTTGGGACCGGTTTCACATTTTTCGCAGATTCAAAGCATCCTCGGGAACAATTTTTTTGGTAACGTTTTAATTATTTTCCGATTTGCTTCAAAGCCATTTTTAAAGCTTCGATTGACACCAAATTCATTTTTGAATATCTCTGATACGTGATTTACATTGTTCGCAAACAAAAGCTTGTTTTGCGATCGACGCTCTATACTATAGGAAATGCATTCATTCTGTCAATTTTTCGGTCATAAATCGAGTATAGAAAAGCTCGTATATTACATAAAGCCCAAGCTTATTATATTACCAAAAAGAGAGTTTCTCACTTACTATCGCACATAAACTCAGAGTCTAGAGTCAGATTTTTAATGGAAAACGAAAAAATCATACTCCTTATTCGCTGGAATCATCTGGATCACTCTGTCAATAAAGCTGTCAATGAATTGATCGCTCGAAAGTTAAGTTCTTAAACACATTTTTTATTTTTCTCAAGATTTCTTAATATTTATTCCACTCACACATTCAAGCCATTCAGCGTTATGTCCATAAGGGTATTTGATCTTCGACATATCAAAGACAGCAGTTTTCTTAAATTCAAATCATTTTGGACTATCCAAGAATGGTTACTCATGTAGTTTTGTTCCACTAGGACCTCTGCTAAGTGACCTGGGCTGGAGTTCACATAATAGACTATCCTTCCCCTCAGACAAACAAAACAAACTTGATAGCCCCAGGCAGGAGTGCACTTGGCGTGCAGTTAACGAGCTGAAATTTGGGAGAAAAGTTTTTGTGTGTCACGCTTTCTTAATACTAAATATTACCCAAATATTGGACTCGTGGATGGGGCAACTAGGGGTGTTATTTAATTGTGAACATGGCGCGGCAAGGGCTTTGTAAATTACTTAATCTGCATGCGAAGACAATTACCAATCAACAGAGTATTAAGCGTTAATCGCTTAAAACAATGCCAAGGCAAACAAAACAGTTCAAGTACACTTTGGGGCACGCGATTGGCATTTAGCTAATTTTCGGGCAGGGAGCCACCCTGACCAGCAGCATTTAATGAACGGCACCAAATCGAAGAGGACAAACCATTTTTGGGGCAATCAGTCAACAATGCAGCACGAGGAGCTGGCACCCGCAGGTGCCCCATCCACGGAACGTGTCCAATTTTACTAATTAGAGCAAATATTTGACTACTTGATAAATTTGGTGGGGCCAGCACCACCCACCCGGCACCGCCCACTCATTACCAACACGCTCACTTGAGGCACCATTTTGGGTCCTCTCTCCCTCCCTCCTGGAGCCAGCCGCCTGGCACGGAATTTAATTACGCTCGCAGCTTGAGAAGACAAAAATCAGTCAACCCCATTTATAACCTTGTCCCAGCCACTCAAGCGGACCGGCGCTCCATTTGTTTGCTAGAAATTACTTTTATGTGCCGTCCAAGTTTCCAGGAGGTCGGCTCGCAACCATCCCGGCGCCTGATCCTTATATTCAGTTGTTTACGCAGTTAAAGATTTGATTATGTTTGAACAATTTATTGAAGCGAGTGGTCAAGTTTTTAATAGCTTAGAGCCCAATTCGTTTAACCTTTAATTATGGAAACTATGCAACAATATGACATCTGAATTGTCATTCATATTCTTCAATCTCAGAGATTTGAACACTCAAGACTCTTCCATACTATGCCAATTCTTCAATGGTATAATAAATTTTAGAGTTGTAAAAAAGTGCTTGGGTACATACAGTTTGAAAGGTTACCATTTACAAGGTTTAAGATTTGTCTCTTTTGAAAAAAACATTACTATTTTTTAAATAAAAGCAATAACCATTTGTAATTATTTATGTTCTTACATTCAAGTATGTTTGTTTTCATTGAATATGTTTCTTTTCAATATACATACTAACAGCAAAAAATCTCATCAAATCGGCCTCAAAAACATTTTTAAAGATCTTTGTTAAGTTTCATTAGAGGGATGTCTCGCACTTTTTGGAAAATCTATCCCTCCTTTGTGGAAATAGGGGTCAACTATTTGGTGGATGATGTTTCCAGTTCAAATACATATAAGACGAAACTGTATAAAAATTCATTTGAGAATGATTTTTACTTACCATCTGATCGGATTCAAAATCATTTTCAAATATCTTTAAATTTATCTGATACGGGTTGGTAAATGCGCAAAACAGATTGGATAATGAACTTGCGAGTATTTGTAAAGTTCTTCAAGGAAATTCATTTTACTTTTACTTTTTGTTTCACACTTTTCGTAAAATGCAAGCCTCCCTGGTGAGAAATGAAGGTCAAGATTTGCAAAACAAAGTTTTAAGTTTTGTCCAATCGCTGTCAAACCTATTTTTAAATAACTACATAATTTTGATTTTGAAAATTCCACGCGCAATTGTGGAATTTGACCCTAAAATTAGCATCTTTTATTGCTTACCATCGGATCCACTTCACACTTATTTTTAAATATCTTTGTGAAAATGTATTAAATGTTTCTTCCAAAAGTCTCTTGAGTGTAAAATGTAAATCAACCGTTGGGTGAACTAATTCTAAATAAGAGAACTGTCTGAATTAGTTATATCTCAAATTTAAAGCACAATACTTGACACGGGCAAGGCCGGGAAAAACCCGCTAGTGTTTGGCATAAATTCTGCTAAATGGAATAAGATTTTATACATCATTAGAAGAGCCTATAAATTGTCGCGTGTTCGGCCCACGTTCAGAGCAGAAACTAGACCCATGGCGAGAGTCAGCTGGGGCTTGTTCAGAGATTTGAACGCTTCGCTGCTTACTAAATAAAAAGAACGTGCTGCTGAAAAAATACAAGCATTATAAATTAGTGGGAACGTTTTGTCAAATGTGAAAAGATTAATTATTTGCAGAACTGACATGTGATCCACGTTGTATATATTATTTTTGCTATTCTTCTTCAGCTGTTGTCAACCAAAAGTTTCTGCTGCTCATGACGAAGATACTTTTATATACTTCAGCGATTTATTATATACTTCGATTTACTCGTTTTTTAAAGTTTTCATCAGGTCTTCAAATCAAAGAAAATGTTTTCCGCCTCAAGCCAGAACAATAAGAATTTGTCTGCATTTATATTTATCTATTTATTAAAATTCTTTAATTTTCCATAATTATTTTATATTCAAAGTTCTCAAGCTCAATATCGGACACTTCTTAGAATATGTTTGCATTTTTTTTAAAACCCAAACGTTTTTAAACGGAATATAGTTGATTTCGGGTTAAGCTTCAATTCTTTTCTAACCAACTAAGCCGGTTAAATGTTGTATACATCATAAATAAAATAATGGAATTGCGTTTGCCAGAAACATGTTGTTTCTATGAAGATATCGTAAAACAATATAGAAAACAGCATTGAAAATAATTAAAAACTAAAGAAGCTATAAACAAACGCCGTTGGCAAAACAAACAGCACACACAAATGGAGTTTATTGCTCTTTGCCGAAATTGAAACACTTTCTAGATGAAAGGATTATTAAGAGATTTTCTAAAAGAGAATCAAAAGTTTTGCTATTTGCAGAGAAACTCAATAATTCTCGCATTTTATGGCGCAAGTTTTATTCGTATTGTTTTGTTTTCATGGCCGACTCTTGTTCCCTAGCCCGCTGAGCTCTGTAGTTTGTAAACTTTTCACTTCGTCCCATAAAATTACATAAAATATATCCTCCCTCACTTGAGCATCTCCTGTCAATGTCATTTGCTGTCAGAATGTTGAAAGGAAACAATTTTGTGGCACTGCCAAAACAATGGCAGAAAGACTCACGAGCAGCTGCCCTACAAAAAGCACAAGTTCCTTTTACTATGTGTTGAATGTTTTTGCAGACGCTGAAGTCTTCCAAAGTCAGCTCTAGATTCGGATTGTTTTTTCAAAACCTATTTTTCAAATTAAGTAATTCTGATTTTCTCATCCCATTTCATTTAAGGCCTTTCAGATGGTTCCTGGCTGAGCTTTAAGTTCAAATAGAGTCCTTACAACTTATACATTGCCACTTCGTGGGCCAGTTGTTAGCGCCATCAACGGAAATGAGTCACGAGGGAAACCGCATAATTGTTGCGGTATCCGTATCCGTCCAACTGCTGGCAATTAATGCGTTTAATTAAATACCCCCACCCATACTCAGCTGATGCAGACTAGTTTTATGATGGCATAAATTCTCAGCGTGAAACAATATTTATTGCTTTGGCATTACAGAAAAATTGTTTGCACAAAATATGTATATGAATATTTACCTCAATATACATGCATATAAACAGCTATTGATTCTGCCCAACTTGGAAATACCCTGCTGCCTGGTATTTAGTGTCAACAACTGTTACCAGATATGTTAGCAAAATCTGATTGTTAACTAATTGTTCTACCTCATACTAAGCATCTTTATAGCTACAGGGTACATACAACAAAATATTATTATTATTATTATTTATATATCCTGAGCCTATTGAACATGGTTATATGGTTTTGTGCAAATGTATGTAACAGGCAGAAGGAGGCATCTCCAACCCTATTCAGAATATATATATTCTCTGATAATATCTAACGTTGTTCGTCCGTCTGTCTGTATATATGATCGCGTCGATCTCAGGAACTTTACATTTTGTGCCTGCTCAGCACGAGTTTGATTCGGATAATCGATAACTTTCTCCGTTTCGAAGCTATCGATAAAAATCGTTGTTGAAATCCCATCCTATCCTATTCCTAAGAGCTAGAGTCACCAGAGCTTCTAAAATATATAATATACAGATCAAGTAAATTTCATTTTATAGCTATCAGCCCATAACTATAAATCAAATAACTAAATAACCCTAAAATTTATTTTACAACTTTAATGCTGTTGTCTTTTTGAGAAGAAACGAATATTCTATAGCACCATAAGATCTACTGCAGAACATTTAATCAAGATCGAGTATGAAAGACAGAAGTTGTTAAGGAAAATGTGTAGTTAAATTGCCAAGCACGAATTGCAAGACTTTCTGTCTACAATTACATTCTATCACTTCTATGGCATTTTTCAATTGATAACTAAATTATTATCATATTATAATTTGATTTAATTTGACTATTCTAAACCTATTACTTTACATTTAGGACATGGTCTCAAGATATCAACCTATTCTTTCAATGGCATTTAATAATGCTTATTATTTTAATTATATTATAATTTAATGTAAATTAATTTTGATCTTTTTCAATAATTTTATCTTATTACTTTACACTTAGGATTTGGTCTCATTCTCGTTTTGCAAGCAACATTTTCCAACTTTTGGTAATATTTCTGTGCTTTGCTTTAATAACTCCAATTATGCAGTTATATTGTTACATATTTGAAATTTACTGAAAATACTCACCATTGTCCAAACTTCCGGCGACAACAAGGCTAATGATGAGCACGTTTACGCTGGCCCAAAACAAGATTTGTAAACTTATTTTAAAGTTCGCGCTGATGGTAATTTAAATGCTGAGAAGCAAACGGGCAAATTTAAAAAACATTATGAATGATGGTGTGAACTTTTTAGGGCTCTTAACATTAAATGACTGTATCTGCAAGTTGAATCGTTTGCCTTAAGATATGATTTCATTATCAAACAGATATATATATGTGCAAGTTAGCCGATTAGAATAGCAATTCCACTCACTAAATAATTAAAACAATTCAAACCCGTCCAATATTTACCTGTCACAGAAGACAAATACTTAAGTGACAAGCAGAAAGACATCTTAATGAGTATATATTTATGCACATACACACGAAGTGATCTGTTCCCACAGCTCGTCTGCTCAAAAATAAATTCTTACCTCATCGTAAACGTTGATCTCGCGTGCCAGAACCCGAACCACACCAGGGAACAACTTGTTCAGATTTTAATTTTAAAAATGATGTGTGGCACGACAAACAAATTTATTTTCTTGTGAACTATACTAAGCAAAACTGTATAGATATTATTTAAAATAAATATATTCAAAAGAAAAGTTTAAATATATATTTAATAATAATACGTCGTGGTCTAGCGTCAAAAAGGTCTTCCCCAAAGCGTCCCAAGCATTGACGAACATAAAACAGAATAATACGAATTAGTTTCTTATATTTTTATTTATTAAAATGTTGTCTGGTGGAAAATAATATATTGGTTAAATATACATAAAAAAGCTTAGAAATAAATGTATTTATTTTTATTTTAAAGAAGTAAATTTAAAACATTATCTGAGTATATTTCTGGTCGCACATGAACATTTCATTTTCAGAATATTTTTACAAAAACAGCTTCTTTCTTCTTGATCGCACATCAACAATATTTCGTTTTTTTTTTTTTTTAAATCTTAGCTGTAGATAAAAAGTTAATTAGTTAATTAATTAACTGAATTATTCGAGTGTAGTAGCCCGATTCCACTTTGGTTAACATTTGTTACATTTACAAGCCGCACATTCTGATTCTGCTAATGAGTTGAAAATCCAGGACCTTGAAGAGCAGCTGTCAATTGATGAAAAGGACCAACAAATATCCGAAATCAAAAATGAAATCAACATTTGTGCCAAGAAATTAAAAAGCTACAAAGAGAAGCCCATTTACGGTGAATGCACTCCCTTTGAAGCTGCTCCGGTTATTGATAAGATTAAACCGGATCAAGAAGATCCGTTCAATGTAATTTTTGATAGTGTGACAGCAGGTCCTGGGTGGACGGTTATCCAGGAGCGAATCAATGGCACATACCATGCCGGCTTTGGTAACTTTGATAATGACTTCCTTTTAGGACTTGAGAAGATTCATCGCTTGACGAGCGCCCGACCCCATGAGCTGTACATATGTACATATGAAAGGATTTGATGGTATCATCAAATACTACAGATATGAACAATTTGCCATCGCTGGCGAGGTAGATCAATACAAACTAATCACCTTTGGTAAAGCTGAGGGCAAGTACTATAATTTTAAGCTGGAAGATAGTGATGGCATACATTGGGATGGCTTCTTCTCGTTGAAAACAGACAAAATGCTTATACGACCCACGAGCTATTGAAAATTGTAAAAGTTTTATATAAGAACATATGCAATACTTTGAAATGTGCGATACCTTAACCAGCCCCAACAAAAGGAGCTTTATATTAAATCAGCTTTATATTCAATTCAATGCACGAAATCAATGGAATCAGCGGGCTATGCCCGATATAAACAATGTTAAGGGTCTCCTCCAGGCACGCGGCTCTCAACTTATACTATCTATTACTGATGTCAACATATAGGCAGATATGTATCTATATACTAATGGATGGTCTTCTATGCGCTTCTGATATCATCTTCAAATTATAATACCCTCTATGGGGGTATAAGATATTTATTGAGCACATGATTATACAGAAGAGAAACGTCATCGGCTGAAGTGCCTATGATTTGACCCATTCTGTATAGATGGAAATGGATGTTTGTATGGTTAGTACTTTCAACACTCTGCCTATAGTTGCATATAAGTTTCAGAGTTTGAAATTTGTTTACAATACCAAATTTGTTGGTGGCATGTTTACAGCGCCAAATGGGCAAACACCGAAATACATACAGATGTATACAAAAACAAATTTCAAATGGAATGTAAGAATAAGAGAAGGTTTACAAAGCCGAAAACCAAATACCCTAACCCACAAATTTGATAAAATGGTATAAGCCGTAAGAGAACTTAAGTGAGATTCATTATATTATCAAGACCATCTGCAAAGGGGCCTAAAAAGGAAAGAAGCACACAGAAAACAAGTGTATAGAATAGACATTTGTGCTTACGTACATACTTACGAGTATGTAGAATACGGGAATGTGCTTTGTGTGTGTTTGTGGGGAACTGTTGTATTCGAGCACTTGCGTGTCACTTGAACATGTTTTGTATTTATATTTATTTTTTTTTTTAGTCTCGTTTCTTTTTTGGAAACTTTTCCATTCAGGCTGCAAAATGTCAAAAGTGGCATCAAAATGCGCTGAGGGCCTTTAAAATATGTCTTGCTGGGCATATATATGTATGTACATAGATACATATGTATATATGTTTACAGAATAGACAGAACCCCTTTGAAGTCGTTGATGTATACGGAGGCGAATATGGATTTCTATATGCTTGGATAGCAGATAATTTTTTAAAAGAGTTTTACAAAATTGTATAAATATATCCATAAAAAGTTAGTATAATAAATACATACATATTCCATTTCATATATTTTTAACTGCAAGCTTTACTTAAATAATGCAACATACATATGCAGATGTGTATGAATACTATGCGTGTATTAACAAACTGTGTTGAAGGTCAATTGCAATACGGCTGAGCAGGTTCTGTATACATATGAACATACATGCATACATACATACATATATGCAACGTATTCTAACGCATCTAAAGCATCGCCGTTCAAACGTCGACTGCAGCTGCAGCGTCGCGTCGCAGCGAGTCTTGTCATATGCTTTTCGTTTACTTGTTTGCTTGTTGTTGTTGTTGTTGTTGTCGTTTTTGTTGTTCTTGCTGTTGTCATTTCGCTCGTTTTTTGGCACAAAAGGCGACGTGCATTAAAATTGATAGCCTTTGACGTGGGTGCGGGCTGCGGAGGCGCAGAAGCAAAAAAAAAAAAAAAAGACGAAATGGAATTGACAGCATAGAAAGAGATGTCTTCAAAAGCATTGCCTTTTATTATGTACATATGTATTTACAGACACACATATACATATACACACATGCACATGTGTGCGTTGATGCTTTGCACTTTGCTTTTTGTCGCCTGCCTTAGCTGTTGTTGTTCGCGCTGGTGCCAATATGTCTGCCACAGCACAATCGAATTATATTCGTACCTTTGTGTGTATCCATGTATGTGTTACCTGTATGTGAGTGTAGCTGTCGCTGTTTTTTTTGTTATTTGGTTTTTTTTGCTGTGAGTGTGACATGTACGCAGATAACTGCCAAAACAACAACAACAACAAGTACAGCAATTACCGTGGCCAAACAACAAACAAAAGCATTAAGATAACAGAAACATGAAAGTTTGTGTATAGCATAATTTGCAAAACGAAAAAAAAAAAGAAGAGGAAACTTTGAAAACATGTTAAATGAAAGCTACACAATTAAATGTACTGCATCATGCCCGCATACGCGCACACACACAGACACACACATACACCATAAGCATACATATATATCAATAATAAAGTTAACTTTGAAGTCTGTTTAAAACCCATCTCTGTAAATTGATAGAAAACTTTTCTCTTGACTCCAGAATGGATAAAATATAATTTAAGAACTGTATGTACTGACTGATTGAGGATCAATAATAGTACATCACATTTAATTCAAGTTATGTATGCATGAATGTGTGTAGGTATGTACGTATGTGCGTATGTGCTTATGCTCTGAAGAAAACGGTAAACAACTTTAGTTTAAAAAGCGTATTTTTAAATATTGCCCTTCTATGCGATTCTCATGATAGCAAATTGTGTTGCAAATCCTTTCATACTCGCATTTTAATTTCTGTTTTGTACTATCTGTCCCTCTCCCTCTATATGTCTCCCTCTCTCTCTCTCTCTGTCTCTCTCTTTCTCTCTCTCTCAAGCTCTCTTACTCTCCCTCTCTCTCTCTCTCTTAATAATTTTATTCTTTTCTCTTGTTACATATCCGACTCTAACCTGCTTTTTATTTCGCTCTCTCTTTCAGTGATGTGAGCACACAAAGGTCCAATACAAATTACATGCTCTTGTGTTTGAATTGTTGGGTAAGTAGATGTCAACATATGGATAGATGCTATAGATATGTTCGTTCTACATTTTGATCCAACATGCATATGGTTCGAAGCAACCTTCAAGGTTGAAAGAGTTCTCACAGGGTATATTTTGGCTATGTTATGTGGACTTATCTCGTTGTTTTGATCAAGTCATAAAAATTCCAAAATGAATGTGTATTTTTAGACGCATAATCAAAAGGCCTTGCAAAGTTTCTAGTTTATTATCAGATAAAGCTATAAGAAGCTTAGGCAAATCAGTTATATGGCAATGAATGGGCATTAACAGCCCCCCCACCATAAAGTGCATAGTTCAATTACACGTAGCTATAAACTAAGTTAGTTAATCTTATCGTTTGCAATTGGCTCGGTTATCAGCTCAGATAGTTATCGAGTTATCGATGCTGCAGCCCGATTTAGTGTCGTCGCCGACATCGAACCATTAAGTTGAACAGCATGCCACAAATACGCCCCCTGTCGGCGAGCCTGCAACGTACAGCCATTGAGGAGCTGAACGAGGTGCCAGAGCGCCTGGATGCGGATATCGCGGCACTGCGCACCTGGATCGAACAGCAGCCGCATATGCGCGCCCGGCGCGATGATCAGTTCCTGGTGGCCTTCCTGCGCGGCTGCAAATTCAGCCTGGAGAAGGCCAAGTCCAAGCTGGACAGGTACTACACACTGCGCACACAGTTTCCCGACTTTTACACCATTCGCGACGTGGACAGCGAACGTATCCACGAGCTGCTGCGCCTGGGGTGAGTCGATGGCCCAGTTCCACATGGGCGCATTTCGGGAGCTGCTCTAACCCTTCGCTTGCCCGCAGCGTGGGGCTGCGTTTGCCGCGCCCCCTGCACGATGATGGACCCCGCCTCATCTATGTGCGGCCCGGCTGCTATGCGCCGGACAGCTTTAGCTTTGAGGAGATTATGAGCGTGTCGCATGCTTTGAGCGCGTTGAGTCTGCAATTCGATGACTATGCCATAGTCCATGGCTGGCTGATGATACTGGACTTTAGCGGCTATACGCCGGCCCACCTGATGCAGATGACGCCGAGCACACTCCAGAAGATGTCCGTCTTCGCAGAGGACGCGATGCCCGTGCGGGACAAGGGCAGGCACATGATAAACACCAATGCTGCCTTCGAGGTGGGCTTCAACATGATGCGATCGATACTGCCCGCCAAGCAACAGGGACGCGTACGTATTCCATCCAGATAAAGCTCTTCTCTCACATACGGCCCACCTCTCTCCAAAAGATCTCGGTGCACGGCAGCAATCTGGAATCGCTGTATTCACACATACCGCAAAGGTATTTGCCCACACATCTGGGTGGTGAGCAGGGCACCATTGAGGAGCTCAAGCAGCTCATGTGGGCGACCTTTCAGGAGCAGCGCGAATACCTAAGGGCGGAGGCAGACTACGGCGTAGATGACAAGCTGAGACCCGCCGGACAGCGTTACGACTACAACAGCATCTTTGGTGTCGATGGATCATTTCGCAGATTAAACTTTGATTAATTTCAGTTTTTAGCAATGCAAATGGATACCTGTTCATACCCTGTTTGCCAAGTAAAAAGGTTATATTCGTATATTTGTTATTTCGCAGACTTGCTGTCTGTCCGTTTGTCCCTGTATTAAAGCTGGAAGATATCAATTTGTCACAGTTTAAGAGCCACTGCTCTAGGCCACAGTTTTAGAGTCAATATGCCAGTCATCAAATGAACTCATTTGATCTGTGATTAAACAGTTCTTAGAGCATTCCGCAGTCAGTTATACCCGTCAGCAATATTATTTATCTAAAAATCTATGAACATACAGATTATACCGATTCGTATTTTTTATGAAATGTTTAAATGAATACTCTGTAAAATATTACAATTATATTGCTTAAATGCCAGCAAATGCATCGAATGCAGCTCATGGATGCATCGCAGATTGCTCGCTTTATGTACAGTATATAACATATATTAAGCTAAAGCCGTATCAAATCTAGCTCCTCTCATTGCTTCCAGATCTGCCATAAAATACTTTCTTATAGACTCGCATTAAATGTGCAGGAAAATGTGCAACGCATAACTGCGAGTACTGCAACTAAATGTGTTATTTATTTAACATCGGAAAACCAACAGAATTAATTGTTCAATAGTTATTTCTTGTAAAGAATGTTTTTTATGCTTCTTAGTTCTGAGCAAAATATTCATAACATCGAAGTACTATAACTATTTATTTCTGTTGCTCGTTGCCAAATTGTATCCACATTTTCCTCCTATATAATTTGGCTCCTATAGGAAAAATCGGTCGGATATGAGGCATATTTAACACACGTACAAGGGTATCAAATCTTCGGCGTGTCCAGGGTAGCTGATTTTTTCTTGTTTTTGTAGAATTCAATGCATTTTCATTTGGCTTGGCATGAATGGAAAATTGGCGCCCACGCGAAAGAATTCCACTAATATTTATGTGAGCTGCATGCCGCTATTTGTTTTCTGCTTATACGAGTATATACTTAATAAATTGATTTATGGGCAAAGTCTTCAATGAAATCGTAAGATTGCGAATCATTCGCACTGGCCGTTCACCTGGCATAACACCCACGGCGTGGCGCCACCTGGCGGCTGCCGCTTGAATCAATTCACAGAGAACTTAAGAACCACAAGATATGTTTATATTGAATTTGATGCTTTAAGCATGGAAAGGTATGAGAAATTAAAGCAGTAGTTGAAATTGAAACTTTATTTTAAAAAGCATTTATTATTCAAATATATATATATGCATATATAAAATTCCCTTAATTCAATTGAGCTCTATACAATTATGATTCCGCGAAAAGTTCCAAACTGTTTTCATTTATTTATTTTCTTTGTTTAAAACAAAAATAACACCAGCTATATATATTCAGCCAGGTCTTTGTCAATAAACAAAATATAGGGCTAGTTTTCGATTTTTGTGGTGATAGAAAAATATTTGTGTGTCCAGTTTTCTTTCACACTCGAAAACCGCAACGAGCTACAATTATAAAATTGTTTCAGTCCGTCCGATTAGTATTTATGTGTAATAACTTATACTCTCTGGCAAGGCGGCCGAAAGATCTAAACAAATTGGCTTTGTTTCTTGGCCTTGCCAAGCTAACTGTGATAAACTTAAATATAAATGTGCGATGCCAATTGATAAATCTTGAGTTTAACGATCTATCGATCTTGTCAATTTGCATACCGAATCTGAACAGTCATAAATTAATGTTCTTTCACGAGTGCTAAAATTTCAATGTGAAAGGTTGTTGAGACTTACGACTCATCGATTGATTCTAATTTTACGCCATAATATAGCAGATCGAGTTGAATGAAGCTGTCGAAGTTTGCAAAGACATAATTCATAAGCATACATATTTATAAAAATTCTGTTTTCTCTTAGCTTTGAAAATAGATGCAAAATGATATAGTGCTTGTGACTCACTAGAATTTCTAAATATTTACGAATGCTGATAATTCCTTTCTCCAAATAGAGAGACAATTGCTAATAGATGTTCGCATTGGTTGTTTACAATCTATAATGTTAGATACCTGCTTACAAATGTTGCCTGGACTCTATCTAAAGTTCTGCAAAATGTGTAAATGTGCTCGTTCGGGAAAACTTGTCTCTGTTCATCTGGGAAGTTTTTTGGCAAGATGTGAATCATGTGTCAGTCTTCAACTTCATATAAAGTGAATATAATGCAATTAGAAATGCTTCTTTAAATTATTAAGCGGCTATTAAGACCGGTTAATTGCATTAATAGAGGCTGCATCCATATGCTGGATCCATTCTAGTCATTGGAGCTACAAAGTGATATTAAAAGTCATGAAGTGTATGAAAATAATTCCTGTGAGATAGACCCTAATCGGACTTGTGTGCTTAAAGCGTTTATAAAGTTGTATCATTCGTGACTCAATCTGGGGTTTTGAGAACGCGGTTTCGATGTGCAGCGAGAACAACAGAAAGACCGAAAAGACAAAAGACTTCTGCGACATCATTGAAAACATCATGAATTACAGCGAAAATTTGAATAATGCTGCAAATCTAACGCAGATGGCGAGCTTAAGCCTGGTATATATTGAATTGTTGGGAGGATGGTGGCGTTCCTTAATCTGAGAACGTCTATAAAAAATGCTGAAATTGCCGGAAATGAAGCCAAAGCAATAGACAGAATATGTATCTTCGACTCTGTGGCTAGTTATATAATGGGCCATTAACATGAATATTGTTAATACCAAATATATATAAACTTATATTAACAAGCTTTTTATTAAAAGTTGTTTGGCCTAACAATTCGGTTATGCCAATTTCTCTGCACTTAATCCCTTTACTATGCCATAATAATTCAATTACGTATACTTATTATAAGTATTTTATAATTGTTTTAGCTTGGAAGCTTGTTTTTAAACTTGATAAGTAACTGCCTTCCAAATATGTAAGCTCGTAATGTTTTATAAATTTATCCATTACACAATTGAACATATAAGAATTTAAAGCCTCACAATGAAAATACTCTGCCTTTATCCCTTATTGCCTTCACCTGAATTTAAAAAAGTTTACATTCGTATATTTGTTTATTCGTAGACTTGCAGTCTGTCCGTTTGTCTCTGTATTAAAGCTGGAAGATATAAATTTGTTGGTTTTTCCACCACGAAAATTTGCGAAAATATTTCCTAGTCACAGTTTAAATGTCACTGCTCTATGTCACAGTTTTAGAGTCAACAAGCCAGATTAAACAGTTCTAAGTGTGTAACGGAGTCTGTTGTTGTTAGAATGCTTAGATCCCAGCGAATGCATCACATATATAAAGCTAAGGCCATATTAAATCTAGCTCCTTTCATTCCGTCCAGATCTTTCATAAACTACTCTCTTATACACTATCATTGAGTATTATATATATGTAAGAAAATGTGTAGCGCACAGAAAGGGACATCTGCGAGCACTTAGGGCTCTTTAATATTTATAATGTAAGATGCCTGCTTATAAAAGTTACCGAGGCGCAGATGTTTCTGGTGCTCGTTCGAGAAAGCCTGTCAGATTGATATGAATACAAAGTGCCCGAACCTGCCTTTATAACAATAGTAAGCAAAAGAATCTGAACATTTTTGGGCTTTAAGCACAAGCCGAAAATCTAATTCGATCGATTTTTGGGAAGGTTTTTGGCACGATCTGAATCATGAGTCTGGCCTCAATTTCATATAAAGTGAATATAATGCAATTAGATGAGCTTCTTTAAATTAAAAAGCGGCTATTAAGACCGGTTAATTACATAATATACGGAAGCCATTAAGTCTTCAAATAGAGGCAGCATCGCTCTGCTGGATCCATTCCAGTTGAAGCTACAAAATGGTATCAAAAGCAATCGTTGTGCTGGTTGTATGCAGCTTGATAGAATTGGGTGCCAGTGCAGATAAATCCTGTGAGGAGGAGCCGAATTTAACTTGTCTGGTTAAAGCGTTTATAAAGCCGTATCATTCCCTGAAATGTACGGTCGAAGCTGCCCAAGCGATTCGTGACGCCAGCGAGGACTTTGAGAATGCGGTCTTGATGTGCAGCGAGGACAACAGAAACTCCGAAAAGGCCAAACAGTTCTACACTATCATCGAAAACATCAAGACAAACAGCGAAAAGATTAATACTGCTTGCAAATCTGACGCAGATGACGAACTTAAGCCTGGCGTAATTTGTGGTGCTAAAGCGATGACGGCGTTCCTTAAGCTGAGAGAGTCTAATAAGAATGCTGGAATTGTTCGAAATGAAGCTGAAGCATTAGGCAAAAGCTGTTTCTTCGACTTTGCGAAAAGTTATCTAAACACATTTCCTCTTCATCAGCGGCGATTGAATAAGTGCATCTTTGAGAAACCCGAAACGACTCAAAACTAGGCACAAAATCGAAAGCTTTTCTCAAATAATGGGCCATTTAAATTAACATTGTTAGTACCAAATATATATATAAAATGATAAAGCAAGCACAAGTTATGGTTGGCTCCATCTTGTAATAAAAGTTGTTTGGCTTAACAACAAGGTTCTCTGAAACTAATACCCTTTCCTATGCCTGCTTAGTCCGCTTATTAACAGCTCTAATTGTAATTTTGAATGATTAATTTACTCACGAAACAAATCTCCATTAATGTGCTTTAAATACCTACAACAAATAATACGTAAGTGCTCTTAATTAAATTACGTACACCTAATATAAGCATTTGATGACTGTGACTGCCATTTTCTAAGACTGCCATTTTCTAAGATGTAAAGCCCCACATTGAAAATATGTTTCCTTTCTCCCTTCTTCTGTCTTCATCTGCATTCGCACATTCAGCCCACACTCACACCCTTACTTGAACTCTTTATGTATAAAATATTTGACTATTATGACAATATACAAATATTTGTGTATTTTCAATTATTGTATATTCAAATAAGACAGTTCTAAATACTTGCAGCTAAATATACATAACTGAAAACCAGAATTCTCTGGAAATTGGCAGAAAGCGTAAACAAACTGGGAACAATTTGCCCTGACACCGAACACTGTACAATTAAATACTCCAAACTTTAAACAAATAGAAAATAATAAAATAGAATGAAATAAAATAGCAGTGAACATAATAGTATGAAATAGAATAGAATTTTGAATTTACTATTTGTGGGTCGCAGCTGCTCACTTTTGATTTATGGTCGCAAATATTTACTTGGCGTATTTAAATATACGAAGAAGCTTTTCATTAAAATCATAGAAATAGAAACTAAATAAATATTGCCTATGACAACAAGGCAATGTGCCTCGCTCTTTGTTTACTCGTTGGCCAAGGTTATAAATCAAATTGTCAAAATAAAGGCTAGAACTAACAGGTATCAGCGACGTGCCGAAGCTCAAATAGACTTGCCAACAAAAATATTTGTGCCAGCTTTACAGCAGCAGCCCCCATTCTGAACAAATCAATCATATTTAAAGCACATTTAGATACCCTTCTAAAGGCATCTATCGTTTTGTCATGAATTGTGTAACGCACCGAACCCATAAGATATATATATTCTTGATCAGTACCAAAAACTGAGTCAATATAGCTACGTACGGATATTCCTCTTCTAGCATCTCAGCTTTTTACTCTAGGCAATGCAGCATGAACAGCTTTTATGAAGACTCTGAATTAGTGTTATTTAGCATTGTATCTGCCCTTTCACTTATCCTACTGATCAACTGGCCTAGACAGAGACCTAGAGGAGACTTACTGAGAGGCACATTCAAGACTTCCATTAGTTCTTGTATCCAACTTATATAAAAGTTAAAAATGTTGCTTGTTTCATAGCGCATCAGATTTTAAGGTATTAGACATTGTTTTTAAATTGATAATTGCTGCTTTTTAATTTATTTAAAAATTTATAAATTTATGACACCTACGATAATATTGAAATAACTAGAAAATTTAGCTTTACATTATTTATATATATTTATATTTACATTTTAGTTATTGCGATTTGCTTTGGGGCGTATCAACATTTTGACTTTTTTCAAAGAGACTATCCCCTCAAAATAAATTGCATCTTTTTTCTGCACATTATGATCATAGTATTTGCCATTTAAATTGCTGGAAACATAAAAGTAATTAAAATTTAATTATTGTGATTGAATTGAAGCAATACCTGTATGAACAATTTTTGTGCCACCAACCACCACCATGATAGATTGCACAGTTGACATAATCATGCGAATCATTATCACGATCGTATGTGGTGAATTTCTCATTTAGATGATAACGCAGAGAATCGCCTGTTGCATTGCCCTCCCCTTTGCCCAAGGTGATCAGTCTGTATTGATCAGCCTCGCCAGCGATAGCAAACTCTTCATATCTATAGTATTTGATGATCCCATCAAATCCTTCCATATGTATGTACAGCTCATGGGGCTGGGTGCTCGTCAATCGATGAATTTTCTCGAGCCCCAAGAAGAAGTCATTATCAAAGTTACCAAAGCCGGCACGATATGTCGCCCAATTCCTATCGAAATCCTCCTTACCATTGATTCGCTGCTGGATAACCGTCCAGCCAGGACCTGCTGTCGCACTGTCGCAAAGTACGTCGAACGGATCATTATTGGGAATAATTTTATGAATACCCGGAGCATTTGCAAAATGACTACAATCACTGCAAACAGGTTGCTCTTCGCAGCTTTTTAATTTCTTGGCACAGTTGCTGATTTCGTTCTTGATTTTGGTTATTCGTTGGTCCTTTTCATTAATTGTCTTCATTTTTTTCTCCAGCTGCTTTTCATGGTCTTGGATTTTAAAGGCATTGGAAGTGAGTTTAGCCATTTCTTCTTTTATCAATAAGACGTTGCTCGTTAGCTCTTTGATAGTCTGTTTGTAGAAGTCATTCTGAGCTCTCAGATCCTCGATGACCAATTCATTACGTTGGTTAAGCTTTTCCTGCAGTTGCTTGATTTCTCTGTCTTTGCCTTCAACTTTATTGTTATTGTTTTCAATTTCCTCCTTCATCTGATGTATGTACTTTAATAATGGTCTCACAGATTTATAGGTGTACTTTCCACATTCCTCCTCTGCTGTTCTGGTTGCCGAACAAGACTTATAAAAAAGTAGGATTTAATTTCTGCATTGGACATGGATATCAAATACTACCTCATTTTCGTTCAACTCTGCTTCAGCTATAATCAGTGTTAGGCCTATATATAGAACATATAGAAGCAGAATGCATTTCATTGTATTGCACTGGAATGGTCACTCAGCTGCACTCCTCTGGGCTTAACTCAAAAATAGACTGAAATATGGAAATCAATTGAAGGCTAGGGCCCACAACTTTTCTGATGAAATGATAAGCGAGAAGCGGTAGGTTAGGAACTGAAGAAAGCATAGCGCACGGACTCTTGGTTCAACTGTTTAAAGATTGCAAGTAGTAAAGTTCATTAGCTTTTGCTTCATCTGAAGCTGAGTCCATGAATAGTTTACATAATATAAAATCGATTTATAATGTCGACGAAACACGCGAAATGCAGCGCTAATTATTGTTTCTAGAGAGTATATAATAAACTTATCTGTCCCAGCAAAGTATAAATGGACATTCCGGGCTTGAACTGATTCGGTTCAGCCTCGAATAAAACGTTACAAATGAGTTGGCAAAGTCATAATGCCTCTGTAAGAGTATGCTTATATATGTATGTATATGCATATTTATTGATGATTTTCGCTTATCGCACATGCGAATCCGCGAATCGCGCTGAGTTCTTAAGCAAATATTGAATAGTGGCAAACAAACGAATTGATTCCGTTGTTTCCATTGGTTCCACTGGCTCTAAGCGCCGGACTGGCTCCCCCACCGGTTATTGAGCGCCCTGTAACGACAACTGGCAGACAAATTGATTTTCGGCTACCCTGTTTATTTATTTAAAATTCTTATTTATTTATTTGCTTGACTCGCGTCCGCCGTGCGCTGACGTCAACCGCGGCGGACATCAATTTTGGTACTTGCGATTCGGACTCGGACTCGGACAGGGGCGCGTGCCATGGGGCGAAGGTATTTCTTATTTTTGGATGCCCTAAGATAATCGCAATATGGCCACATCATCAGTCGCATTGGCGATTTGTCTGTCGGTTGGTTGGTCAGTTCGACATTTGTTTTGCATTGACCTTGAAACAAAATCGAAAATTGCGGCAACGGGTTGCTGAAATATTTGTTTTGACTTGGCATAAATAAGAACTTTTACAAACCAACAAATCAGCTGGGCCAAAAATAATCAAATATGTACATGTACATCGAAATTTTCGTAAATCACATATAAATAAAGGCATCGTCAGACGGGAACTAAGTACAGTACTTAGAAAACAGATGCAAAATTTATAATCTTGAATCCACTTGAACTACAAATTTGCAAAGTCAATTTGTCAAATATCAAAATTGCCTATTGTGTAGTTCGAAAATGTTTCTAGTATTCAAAATACGATTTAGCTGCAAAATGAAAAGCTCTTGTTGCAGAATTAATCTCAGTTGGACTAACAGAAATATGTTGATTATATTTAATAGTTTATATTGCAAAAGGAAACATTGCAAGCATTTGCATGTTATTAGAAAAAGATCAAAACACAAGCAGTTAAGCAGGGTTAAAAAGCCCATTAAAGCTTTAAGGTCGCTTTATTTTAAGATTGAAGCTCGGCAAGCCTGAAGTCTAGTCTAGATTCAAGTTTTAAGATTCACCTCGTATCATTTGAAATTTTTTTGGTCGCATAACAACAATGTCCGAAAAGATAAAGTATGCCAATAACAGCTCAGAGCGTGTCGAGTGCAATTGACGTGCATGTGATCAACTGAATGTAAACACAACCAATTGTATCTCAAAGCTACACAAAAGCAGATTTTGCAATTTCATATGAGTATGTATGTATGTATTTATATTAAAAATTTGTTGGACTGCCCGCCAGCAAAGTGGAAATTTGATGAACACTGCGTGGGGTCAGCCAACTAGTATTTTTCGTAGACTCATTTCCAGATGCTCTCCTCTGACAACCCCCACGGTGCGCAATGTCAGGTAATTATAAGTTTGGCAAGGGCCCAGATACATTTATTTTCACATATTTTTTTTTTTTGCTACATTTGGTTGTATGCCACAAGTGTCCCGCTGTTGCTGGCGCACTGGAGACTTTGCATATTCTATAGATAAATATGAGTTACCGCCTGTAAGTCACATTTTTAGCACTGTAATTCGTTGGAAACATAACAAGACTCCCCATTAAGTAGGATATTTTACAAATATTTTCAATGAACTACTTGTTAAATAAGTCGAATAAGCACATACTATATGTATACCAACAGGAAAGCAGAAAAGATTGTGGAATATCAAATAATAATATCAAAAAAATCATTAAAATTCAACATGCATCTTATGACAAATTGTATCTGAAAATGTCCCAGTCCTTGGAATCCTACGGCTAAAAGGAGTTAAGCATTATACATCTAGTAAAATGCTAATAATTATAATAATAATAATAATAATAATAATAATAATAATAATAATAATAATAATAATAATAATAACAATAATAATAATAATAATAATAATAATAATAATAATAATAATAATAATAATAATAGTAATAATGATAATAATAAAATGATTATCAATTGTATTAATTAAATTATATAAAATGCTAATAAGAATAATAATAATAATAATAATAATAATAATAATAATAATAATAATAATAATAATAATAATAACAATAATAATAATAATAATAATAATAATAATAATAATAATAATAATAATAATAATAATAACAATAATAATAATAATAATAATAATAATAATAATAATAATAATAATAATAATGGTAATAATGATAATAATAAAATGATTATAAATTGTATTAATTAAATTATTTAAGATATTGCTTCTTTTATTTGCTTTAAATTAATTTCATGTTATGTGTTTAACTCGAATCAGTTTGATTCGGCATTCATACCATTTTTAAGAAGAAATTGATGTGTGCACAGTTATTCTGTTTTGCCCCATTGTACAAGCATATATGATTGCCATTTGGCAACGTCGACCCACTTAATTGCCAATCGGTTGTCAGTTGCCGTGTGTAGCGATGTGGCCGCATTGGCCATTAGATCATTTTTTTTTCTTTTTGCATAAAATAACAGATTTCCGTCAAAACAAACAGAAGGTAAAAATGTGTTAAGATACGATAAATTCAGAGAAAAACAAGAAAAGTGCGTCAGCAATGCAAATTTTGTTTTTCTGTTTTCCATTCTGCGAGTAGTTCAAATTCTTTTTCTGCTGCCTCTCGTCACTTGCCAGCTCTGCGCTTTATCTCTGTTTCTACTTTGCTATATTTTGTTGTTCCCAATTTGTATGTTATTTTCTTCTTTTTGTTTTTTATTTTATGTGCCTGTTTATTTGTCTAGTGACTGCAGAGGATTTTAACCTCACGTCTCATATAGAGATATGCAATTGTTTTTATGATCTTTACTGATCCCAGTGCAGTAGTATCTGTATCTGTATCTGTATCTGTATCTGTATCTGTATCTGTATCTGTATCTGTATCTGTATCTGTATCTGTATCTGTATCTGTATCTGTATCTGTATCTGTATCTGTATCTGTATCTGTATCTGTATCTGTATCTGTATCTGTATCTGTATCTGTATCTGTATCTGTATCTGTATCTGTATCTGTATCTGTATCTGTATCTGTATCTGTATCTGTATCTGTATCTGTATCTGTATCTGTATCTGTATCTGTATCTGTATCTGTATCTGTATCTGTATCTGTATCTGTATCTGTATCTGTATCTGTATCTGTATCTGTATCTGTATCTGTATCTGTATCTGTATCTGTATCTGTATCTGTATCTGTATCTGTATCTGTATCTGTATCTGTATCTGTATCTGTATCTGTATCTGTATCTGTATCTGTATCTGTATCTGTATCTGTATCTGTATCTGTATCTGTATCTGTATCTGTATCTGTATCTGTATCTGTATCTGTATCTGTATCTGTATCTGTATCTGTATCTGTATCTGTATCTGTATCTGTATCTGTATCTGTATCTGTATCTGTATTTGTATCTGTATTTCTGGAAAATCCTCTTTCTTACAGATGATAGAGTTTCTGTTTTTTATTATCAGCCTAGGTTCAGTATCGTACACACATTCATCTACGCAATTTAATTAAAATGTGTTCTAGGGTTTGTATTTTCGGCACTACGAAAGATAGCTGTTCTCTCTTAATTTTGGTCGCATATAATTTAGTTTGTCTGTCTGTCTAGTCACCTATCGCTCAGTTGCTATCGCTGGGACTTGGATGAGTCACCCTTGCCTCGGGCTTAACTAAATTCATTGCGACTGTCACGTAGCCACAATGAGGCGATTGACGACGGCAGTTCCAAGTGCGATTAGCAAGAACTTTGAAACGAAAGAGTTTCGATTAAGCTGATATTGATGAATATTTTTCTGTTTTATGATGAATAGCTCGGATGGCTCCACCCGAAAAGTTCCGCAGTTTTTATATCAGAAAATAAAAGTCTTGTATATATTATCCCGAAAACGAGAAATATAGTTGGGTAATATACTCCTAATAACTAATTGTTGGCCCATTTTAGTAATTGAATTAGCTGTAAAATTAATTGCTGCTAATCAATTTAGAGCTGAAAATAAAATTAAGTTAAGCTTAAAAATTCGACAAGCTTTGCCAAACATTTTCTACTGCATTTGCAAGGTAGCTTTTTAATTTTTGTATAAACAATGGCAACGACAATGAATTAACAATGTCTGCGACTGATGCAACCCTCTACCCCTCGCCTACCGACCTATTCCATTCCGCCAGCGGCGCATGGCAACAGTCGTGCATTAGAGAAGTGGAATTGGCTCTTGTCATTCAAATGACGACGTCGCCAGTGGCCGATGGGCAACTCTGTATTGTTGCTGTGGTTGCTTACGTTTTAGCTACTCTTTCGATTAACTGAAGCGTTGCGGTGGTTTCGCATAGAGCCGCTGTAAGTATTCGACTCGAAGATACCCTATAGCAATTATAAAATGTTTTGGTACTTATTATGCTCGCGGGCTTGATAACGCTACGATTCGATTAAGCGATTCTTCTAAAATCCGCCACAAATTTCTCGATTCCTCTGTGGCTGCATCAGTAGATACCCTACATCACTACGAATTTGATAATAAAGCAATGTAATTTGGCGATCTTGGGAAATCGCTACAAATGCTTCGTTTACATTGTTCCAAATTGACTTTGCCTGACTTGATGTTTGCTTAATTTAGTTGGTGGTTGCTAAGCGGTAAAGGCAACGCCGACGGCGACTGCGAAATGATGATCGGAGTTTCATTTGGTTGTTGTTGCCGCCGCTGCTGCCGCTTGGCAACAGCAAACTTCAACGACTCACTGCGCTCAGTTTTCGCCTTTGTCTTCTGCTTTGAATCTGTGACGTCGGCGCTGGCGCGTCGTGAAATTACGCGTCGACGGCAACGCTGACGCCAAGGAGGAAATGAATGTCAATTACTCACGTACAAATACATATGTAGATATGCGCATGCATATGTAAATATATATGTATACGCATGCACGCGTATTTGTGCATACATTTTGCTGGCGGCTCTTGACGACAGCCAAAGTCGGCGGCTGGCTGTCGGTCTGTTGGTCTGTCGCTCGATTGCAGCAATCGCACGTTTTTGGTTTTTGGCTTTTGGTTTATCAGACGCAGCAAAATGAAAGTAGCAGCCGCCGCATTTGCATAGGCGCCACAAAGATACGTTAACCTTTGCGTTTGTCGCCGTTGGCCTCAGATACTAGTACAGATACATTTGCGCTGGTCTGTGGATTTGATGAGTTCATACCCCCATTGATCGTATGCTGCTTAATTTCAGATTGGCGGACTCAGATATTGACGATTTTATATAGTGATCAGCGGATTGATAGGTTAATAAAAAGATTGAAGGAGTGATAGATTGTGGAATTGAGGGATTGAAATATTGAACGATTATCGGATTGAACTGAGTGCTTGATGTATTTTATAGAGGGATGAGAGGACGGATTGATGGATTGCCAGATTTATGAATTAACAGATTGATGGACGGCTTGACTGATTTATGAATTGACGAAATATCAGATTGACGGATTGACGAATAGATGGATTAACAACTTAATGGATCTACTAAACGGACGAACGGATTGAGAAATGAATTGACATATTGGTGGATTGATAGTTTGGCGTAACGATTGACGAGTTATGGATTAAAGAATTGATGGATTGATTAAATGAAAGATGGACACATTGAAAGATTTCTGGATTGAAGAATTGATTTATTGACGGACTCATGATTGATTTGACGAAATATTAGATTGACAAATTAATATATTGACAGAAATACTTAATATTCAATATACTAGCATACATTATTTACTTTTTTATATAACTTTTTTCTTTAATATAGTTTCTCTCGGGCTTATCGCACTGATTCCATTGATATAGTACACAATTGAATAATGAAGTTTGTTAGAATATCGTACTTTTCAAAGTATTGTATATGTTTTGAAATAAAACTATTACAATTTACCAAGCCCTTTGGCTCTTATAAGCATTTTGACTTTTTTCAAAGACTCATAGGTATCCCAAAAAATGGCATCAGCTCCTTGCTTCTTATAATTATAGTATTTGCCATTTAAATTGCTAAAATAAAAACGATGCAGTTATATTTAATTTTGGGTTTCTTCTGACAATTCATACCTAGCTGCACAGTAACTGTACCACCAGGCACCACGATGATTGCTTGCGCAGTTGCCATCATTCCAAGCATCATTATCGCGATCGTATGTCGTGAATTTCATATTTCTGTGGTGAGCCAAGTAATCGTCTGTTGCATTGCCCTCAGCTTTACCCAAGGTGATTAGTTTGTATTGATCTACCTCGCCAGCGATAGCAAATTGCTCATATCTGTAGTATTTGATGATACCATCAAATTGTTCCATATGTATGTAAAGCTCATGGGGACGGGCGCTCGTCAAGCGATGAATTTTCTCAAGTCCTAAGAAGAAGTCACCATCAAAGGCACCAAACCCTTGACGGTATGTAACCCATTTCCTAAAGAAATTTTCCTTGCCATTGATTCGCTGTTGAATAACCATCCAGCCAGGACCCGCCGTCGCACTATCACATAGTATATTGAACGGATCTTGATGATCCGGTTTAATCTTACGAATACCCGGAGCATCAGCAATGTCGGTGCATTCACTGTAAACGATCTTCTCTTCGTAGTTTTTTAATTTCTTGGCAAAGTAGCTGATTTCGTTCTTGATTTCGGTTATTCGTTGGTCCTTTTCATTAATTGTCTTCTTAGGATCTTCTTTGATTTTAAAGGCATTGGAAGTGAGTTTACCCATTTCTTCTTTTATCAATAAGACGTTGCTCGTTAGCTCTTTGATAGTCTGTTTGTAGAAGTCATTCTGAGCTCTCAGTTCCTCGATGACCAATTCATTACGTTGGTTAAGCTTTTCCTGCAGTTGCTTGATTTCTCTGTCTTTGCCTTCAACTTTATTGTTATTGTTCTCAATTTCATCCTTCATCTGATGTATGAACTTTAATAATGGTCTCACAGATTTATAGGTGTACTTTCCACATTCCTCCTCTGCTATTCTGGTTACCGAACAAGACTTATAAAAAAGTATGATTTATTTTTTGCAGTGCACACACAAATTAATAAATAATGTGTCTTTTACCTCGTTTTCGTTAAACTCTGTTTTAGCTATGATCAGTATAAGGTTTGTAAATAGAATATATATAAACATAACACATTTCATTTTGATAGCACTTTGACTTTCAAATTAAAATGCGAATCTCAACTGCACTCAGCACGCACGTAAGTAGACTGAAATGTGGCAATGAATTGGAAACTCGGGTGTCCAATATTTCGGTAACTCTTAAACTATTATCAGTAGGTCAGGAAGTCAAATTAAATAAACAAGAGGCAGAGATCAGGCTTTAACTGACCTTCATTGAACTGTTGATAGATTGCACCTCGTTATCAACTCATTTTAATCGAAGCCAAATTCCAAAATCGATTCATTCTTTTTTGCAAAAATTCTTATGCTAAAAAAAACAAGTAAGTCAGTGGGTAGAGTCAAAATCGTCTCGTCTTCCGCAGATGCTGCCCGTTACATATTTTTGCACAAAAGCTATGTACTCATATTCAGGTAATAAAGATAATATGAATTAGCTAAATTAGAATTAAATAATATTAAAGCGAATATGAAAGAAGCAAAAGATTGGCTCACTAAATACGATTAACAGCTACCTAAATGGAATTTTATATCAGTTCGTTCGTGTTTCTGTTGCAGGCACTATATATTTCGGATCCGGCTGAACCGGACCCCTTTATTATTATAAACATTTCCGCAATTGAACGTAACTCCATTCCCAGACCTTTCCAACATTTTTGTGCAAACACAATAAAATCGTTAAATCAGACAAACTCGACGATATTTACATATGTACGTAGTTGAAGTAAATACACAAATTAGTACGGTATACTATACTTATACAGAAGAATTGATATTTTATTTTGTTTACTTACAAGCAGCCAAAATGCTGACGCAAAAGACGACGCGCTGCGACGCGACGTTTCGAGGATTTTGATACGCTGCGAAAGAATCGAACAACAAGAAAACAAAATATATGTATGTGTATATGTATATATATAATATATAAATTTCCGATTTTCGCACGATTTACGATGCGCGTCAGTGGCCGTGTCATGATAATTGAATATACCATATATAAATCATATTGATCACAGCTGCTCCTCCCCTGAGTCTTCAAGTGTTATCTAAGCTAATGGCATTAATTGTTTGATAATTAGTTGTTTTTATAGTTAATAGCAAAAAAAGAGTAAAAAATAATATTAAATCGAATTGTAATCGTCGGGTAAATAACAAAACGTCAGAACGATAACGAAACAAAGATGATTATCATCTGGGGATCTGTTTAAACTGGAATTAATTGCCGGACTAGTGATAATAACAAACAATTTGCTTCTTTTATTACTTGTTTTGACAGATAATTATAAGTCAGTTGGACCACATGAAAAAATATATACTACTTGTTCACATAGCATATGTACATGTACATGCACATGTATGAATGTTCTCTTATACTAACGCAAACTAAATTAGCTTTGAATCTTTTGATAACTCCATCTGCTGCCCTACTATGCGATTCTCATGAATTCAAGTAAGTCCTGCAGGTTTTCATGATTTGGTTAAAGCAGTTGTGCTGATAATGATACTCTTCCTCTTTCGCTCCCTCTTTGTCTCTTCCACTCATACTTTACTCCTATTTTTTTACTCCTACCCAATAAACTTATTCTCGGCCTCTTTGTTTCTTTCAGTAATTTGGATTAATTAAAGTCTCTCTCCTACTAAAAGATGGCAGCTAATTAAAATAACCTGAGCTTTTGGGTAAGTACATATATACATAATCATTACACATGCATTTGTTAATTCAAAGTAGGGCACCTTTCTCCAAATTAAATGCCTCTCTATGCGATTTTCATGAAATAGTATTTTACAAATATTGTAGTTTTCTGAAAGTTTCATTTTAAATGAAATGAATACACCAAACAGATGCTGAGAAGGTAATAATAAGAATACGTGGCCTATGATCGACTTATTTACTCGAAAAGCATTCAACTGCACGTTTCTCCAAGCTGCCTAAAGACAATTAGTGCCTGCGTCAGCAATAACCCAGCCTCACGTGATTTTGGACCACGTTTGAGAGTGCTGATGACCGGCTTTGATTGGTATATGAATGCCGCACGTGAGCTCGTTGCCGTCTTCCCGGTTCGTTACGTCACAGCTTATCCGGGTACGAAGAGAACTGTGACGCTTCGACCCCTACCTGGGACCCTGACACCGTCTCGCCTCGTGTGCGTGTCCGTGTCCGTGTCATTTGGTCAACGTGTCTGTCGTCATATTTGTGATTTAACGGCTGGTGAGTGGGTGAGGGGGGTGCCACAAGGCCTGTTCCCGACGCGGATCGCTTTGGGTACGTGACTGCAGCTACGTGTCGCAGGCAAAGTTGCAAATTTGAATATACATATTTAATAAACATTTAATTGGCAATATGCTTACACATTCAACACATTTAATTTCATCAGCAATTTGCATATTCATGACAGGCGCAAATATTATAAAATTCTATTTTAATAATCAAATCAAACATGTACTCTAACAAAATGCCAATCTGACTGTCTGGCTAATCTAGAGCTAAGAAGCCAACCGCATCGAAGCATCATATCACTTGGCTATATACATTTTGTTAGACTCTTGAGTGTGATCTTATGCCCAAGAATCTATATTCCTGATCCGTATCAATAGCCAAGTCGATGCAGTCGAAGTAGTCCCAGGTACTTTAAATATAGAAAGATATATAAATATAATTTCTTGTGAACTGAACACGGTTCACGAAGCACTGCGACCCATCGGCTGGTCTCCTAAGTCCTAATACATATGATATACGATTCTTAATTAGCCTTTTTAACTTTTGATTAATATGTTGTCGCCTGGTTTTTGTATCAGTTCTTTGGTTTAGTCCAACATGACGTAAGTGGCTCTTTAAGTAATTTCTGTGATCCATAAACTAAAGACTTAACCAGCATTTCTGATGGCAATGGTCCGGTTAACAGCGCAGCGCAGATGCATCAAGTGTAAAGCGCACAAAATTGCCACCATAAAAACGCTTGACTCTACGGCTAAAACTTTCGCCCATGTGCACACACACTCACATACGAGCTGATAGGAGATGGTAGATAGTTGTTCAGTGCCATAAAATTGGAAATTATGATCATCAAGGCGGCCAGACCAGGGCACTCCCAGCCGCTGGGTGGTGTGCTGAAGACCCAAAACAAAAAAAAAAAAACAAAACAAAACAAACAAAAAAAAAACTAAAAATAAAAATAAAATAAAACTAAAGCCCAGAGTACGCACTACAAACGGGTGCGCCAGCAACTTGCACAGCTACAGATACAGATACAAATACAGATACAGATACTTGCAGCCGCAGCTATAGATGCGGAGCCAGGCGAGGCGGGGCTTGGACTCGTAAAAAGCGCCCGCGTCTGGCGTTTAAATTTATGACTAGTTGAGGCGCGAGTGACGCTGATAGATGATAAACCTCCGCCACAATATATACATGTGTGCGTGTGTGTATGTGTGTGTATTTCATGGAGCTGCAGTCCAGGTTATGGTCGTTATGACAGTCGTAAAGCCCCAAAGTGGCACTGCCTCCTCACTGGACGCTGGCTCGCTCCCCAAGTGGAACAAAGTCATCAAAAATTAGCTTCGGTGAGGCTTATTGCCACATATCATACTATATACGGCTTTGAGATGCCTAAGAATAGAAGACTTTGACAACCCTATACTTTTCTTTACAGGGTTTCCAGAATTCAATCGGGTTCAAAATTCGATGAGATAATCCAGTGTAGAATAGAATAGTATAGACTAATCTATTTAAATAGTCTGTTTTCTAAAGTCAGTTGTAGATTATTTCAAAATTTTTATTCTCTGAGCTGGTTTTTATAAAAGGGAATAACTTATTTTAATGAAACTATACGATGTGGTAGGGAGATTTTCCGACTCGCCCGATGCCAACCTACATAACATGCAGGAGAAGAACCAACAGACCCTGCGAGAGTTTCTATTAAAATACGTTTACTACGATTCTTATTTATGCTAATCTATTTTCTATATTAAGGATGCCAGCCCAAGAACGTTATCGGTAGTTCGATAACTTGATAACTGATAACTTCAGCTTTTCGTCATTCGTTTAATTGTCGTTTCAAGGCAAATAAAGTAAAATAAATAAAAATAGAAAATCCGATTTCAATCCTGTTTGCAGCCTCGATAAATAAAAATGCTTGAAACATTTTGTGACTACATTTTGTTATCCTGATAAATAACTTCAAACTGTGCTCCGCTTTAATCTGTTGCAAATACAAATGTCTTCGATTGCTTAAGCTCATGTTCTCCGGGCTGGCTCGAGTACATTCATTTTTGTACGATCTTTTATGCGTCCTCCTTTGTCACTTTGTTGCACACTTAACACCGTTTGTCTTTGTCGCAGCTTATCTTGGTTGAAGTCTTAACTTAATTTTGTCTTTGCTGTTGCTTCATTTTTCGCGAGATGATTTGCGCAATGTGCCAAGAAAAGCGACAACGGCGATGCCAAAAATGTCATTTCTATCTTTGTAATATGCAAAGTGCCGGCCCCCGTTCCCATTCCCGTTCCCGTTCCCCTGCCCGTTCCTGTTGCCGTTCTAGTTGCAATCCCAATCCCAGATTCAGTCGAGGCAGCAAAGCGGGCATATTAAC
This sequence comes from Drosophila novamexicana, assembly GCF_003285875.2. NCBI lineage: Eukaryota > Metazoa > Arthropoda > Insecta > Diptera > Drosophilidae > Drosophila > Drosophila novamexicana. The sequence goes on from NW_020824766.1 coordinate 3,332,136, forward strand.
ATTTTCGACGAGACTTGACTTGATTTCATTGTATTGTTGTTGGGCTCGTCGCATGGTTGGCTGCATGAAACGCACCAAAGAGTGACAATGGCCCATGGATGGCAGCCAGGGAACCGTAGCCGTATCCAAACTTGGCTCTGGCCAAACGCGCACAATGGCGCCCAGTTTGTTGAAAAGCTGAGCGCATTTTCAAGCCCCACAAAAGCCAGGGGAAAAGGCCACACACGCACACACACACACATACACATACAAAATTCGCTTTATTGTTTCATATGCATTTTTCTTTTGCATGTGTGTGTGTGTGTGTGTGTGCATGTGTGCCAGCAGAACAGTAGTTGCCCATCGAGAGAGGAAACGCCAGACAATAACCATAGTTGCCAGCAATTAGCTTCAGATACAGATACAGATACAGGTACAGATACAGCAGAACGGCGCACAGTTTCACCGTTTGCCACTGGCGAAAGTTCCAGTGCTGGGTGCAAGATCCAAGATTTCACACACTGCTTTAATCCAGATTGGCAACAGAAAAGTTTTTCTTCTATTAGGTATAGCAATGGCTATGTAAAACTTGTAAGAATTCCTTCCAGCTGCACTATTAATGCCTTATAGCTGAAGGAGGAATACTTTTTGGAGATATACGTTTTATGTTTACCTTTAATTTTGTCCTTTTCTAAAACAAATTTACTTAATATTTATCTAAAAAAACTTCTTCTATTATCCCGAAATTAAGACCTTATTATATAGAGTCATTTCAACTGATTTACATATGCTCTCTTTTCTAGTAAACTATTTCGTTATAAGCTTTGTATAAAGTTAATCTATTGTAATCTTGACCAAAAATACTTTCTAGTTTGATGTAATCTTATCACAGGTCTAATCCTACTTGACATTTTAGACATTCACATTACCCTCAGTTAGTTTCTTTCTCTTGCATTGTACCAAGGCCTCCAAGTTCACTTTATTGGTCCCTCCATGGCCTCTTATTTTTTTTTTCAAATAAACCTAAATTATTTCTTTATATAATCGTGCATAAATCTCTTAGCTTCCATGTGGACTTCACTCTTTCAGCATTTATCAAAGCCCTTTTCTTTATGTCCTCCATGGTTACTTGAGCAGATGATCAGTTATGCGTAGTTTCTACAACACCTTGACGGAGTTGAGCCAGCGAGTGGCTCGGCTTTGCGGCAAACTAATTGCAGAGTTAGACCTGGACCCATTAAAAAGCCTGCCTCGGTTACATAAGTGTTAAGCTTTTCCCGCTGAGTTAAACGCAACATTAAACATGACAGAAAGACAGACTAAGAGACAGGCGAGACGTAACCTGACACAGGGCAGGTCTTTGATCGGGCAGAGGCGGGTGTGCCTTGTGGGTTAGTCAAGAAGCCCCACAAATCGCAGTGGGTGCTCGTGTCCCAGAACATACACAATGTGCTTGGAGGCAGTTATTGGCCTCTACCATAGGTGGTAAATGGTAATGGAAATGGACTGGGACAAGGGCTGTGGCGGAGAGCGAGGAGCGGAGAGCGGGGCCTGGGCCATAACACGGCGTGATACAGGCAATTAAACAATTGTAAACCAATTGATACACACGCTCATTAATTAAATTAAATGATGGAGAAACAAAACTAAACGAAGAGAAAATCAACCACAGCACCACTAAACCACTGTGCCACATGGCAACGGTGCGGCCAGAGAAGGAGGGGGTGGGGGGGCCTGCCACAAGAACAATCAATCATGCCAATTAGTTTTAATAGCCCCTCGCACAGTAGCCGTCCAGATGCATCTCAGCTGGCAAAGCCACGGAGGAGGCTGCTGCTGCAAAGAGCATAGCTGCAATTAAAGCCCAGAACCGGCCAGAACGTCGGGAATTGCCGCATCTCAACTAGGTCTGGCAATGGCTGTAGCCAACTTGGAGACCACGGCGACCAAGACGCTGGTAATGAGCACAGCGCCGTCGGCTGGTCGTTAACTCGCCCCGTTAAAGGCCCCGGCCACCCCACCAGGCTGGCTGCAAATCTGGGATCTGGACTGCAGCCACAGCTACAGCTGTTCGGACTGTTGGTTGTACAGCTGTTTGGGCCGTTTTATGTTGGCCATAAAATTTGCGAAAATAGTCCAACTGCGAGTGCCAGCTGAACGCTGCAGCTGATGACATGTAATCAGCACGTTGCTGATGAGCCACAACAGCTCCTACTCACCCCTGCCACTGCCCCTGCCCCTGCCCACGCCCCTCCCTGGGCACAAACAGGGCGACAATCAAGACACTCGACGGCATAAATTAAACGTCGGCAATTAAATGCAATTCGAAATTCAGACCCCCATTTAGACTCAGTGAGTGCACTCTGGATGACTCACTACGTGGCAAAACAGGAAGACATTCAACTCTTTGGCTTCTTCTCAAATCGAATCTGGGCAGAGTGCCAAACAAGATTTTTCACGGGTCCTTATATTAATTGTAATATCAAGTGATGTATACTAGATTTAGTAAAGGTGCTCAAAATATACCCAAATATTTGCATCTGTATTGCCTGACTGATTGACTGACTGATTGATTGATGATCAGCACACAGCCTAAACCATGTGAGCTAGGAGTTAGTATATCTTTCCATAGTTAATGTTAATGTAAAATTCAACTCGCAAATGTGAAAAATTTGTGGAAAACGTCGTTTTAATTTTAAAAGCCAAATTTACTTCCCCTTTGTGAAAGTATGTTCACTCTCACCTAAGCACCTGCCTTTCCATTAAACTTCACCCTTCTATGCGATTCTCATCCATTCAACTATCTTTATTTACTTATAGTTCCGCTCTATAGTTCTTCTCTAACATGCCATCTAAGAGTAATAAATGAAATGTTTGCTTGAAATATGTTAATTAAATCAATATAAGTGTCAGCCGAACGCAAAAATTGAATTCAACAAAAATATATAATAATATAAAGTTAAATATAAAGTTAAGCAAGAACTTTATCATGTTATGTTAAGATTTTCTTGCTTTAAAATATGTAAGAGTGAAATTTCTCTCTAATTCAGTCAATGCTATAAATATTTCTCTTCCAAATGTTTCTCTAAGGGCTGTAAAAGATAAACTTGTTATTTTTGAACTGGCAAGTCGCTTGTATCGATAACAACTAAGTTTTCTATTAAAAGTGAAAACAAATTGACTGATAAGAACAAAGAGCCCAGAGTTCAATCAAGTTGAAAATTTATCTAGCGCGAAGAAAACAAAGTCAGAGCTCCCAAAAGTATTAATAATAAAAGTGCACACCGATAATAGACTATCGATCAATGAACTCTTATCGAACACTACTCGAGCAGCAGTCGGTTCAATCAGTCAGTTAACCAAATTGTTCACTTTTTTGGCCAAGAATCTGCAGCTGAACGGAGTACATTGAACTCTGTGTGTGGCCATATAATATTATTAATTGGGGTGCAATGCACCCAACGATTTGACGATTGTCATGATAACTTGTTGATCGTGACACGCTAAGTAAACAGCAGGCGGGGGAAAAGTAGGGGCCATGCATTTTTATTTGGAGGCCGTACGGCCTTGATTCGGCCAGTTCAGTTAAGCTTGATTCAATATTTCTACAGCTGGTCGGGCTTGTCTTAATTGGAATTTAATAACATGTCAATACATGCTTGAGCCAGATGCACTCGACGAGGTAGACGAACCCACATGCGTTCAGCTGCAGTCCCATCGATGCGTTGAAATTGAAAAAGAAGGCTAATTAATTTGGGTCAATCTTGGACAAAAAAGAACATGACATCACCATATGATAACTCATTAGCTACAGATCTGGCAGGGATCTAAAAGAAAACAGCTCTCGAATTGTTTTAGAACATATGTACGTGAAATCCCCGAGAGCTTGCCAATGTATTAGTTCGACAAACCTTAAACAAACAAAAACACAAATCGCTTGGATCAAAAAGAAATAACCCCATTTAACTCCATTTTCAAAGTCATTTAAGCACATATTAATATTATTTAAATACTATAATCACAAGGTATACACATTCTGAGATAACAATATCTCTTTGAACAAAGGCAGAATGCTTATACGCCCCGTAAACTACGGAAAATAAAATGAAATAAAATTATTAATATTATTTTAACTATAAATTACAAAATATATATTAATTCGTCTGCACATCTAAGAAAAAATTCGATGCATGTACAAGAAATATTCAAACATAAATATATGTCTCCAATATCAGGCTATATAACACGATATTAGGCGCCATTATTGACTTTCAAGATAGGAAATCAACGGAAGATTTGTGGAAATCTCTCATTTCAAAGATCTTTTCCAGATCTTTTTTCTTCATATATGCGCTGGAATCGAACAGTGCCCTCTGATCTTTAACAAGCGAAAGAATTGAATAAGTTAAGTTATATGGACTCCAGATCTTTGAGATTGAAGCCAGTTTCAGAGTTTTTCTGATTCTTTTTAAGCTGAGCAGCTGCATTTTCAGTGTGTTTTATTTTCCTATGGGTTTTTCATTACGATCTTTTCTAGTGGTGATCAGAGACTTCTAAGTAATCACTTTGATCGTTTGCTGACTTGTTTTTTTTGTTTTCGCTCTCTGTTTTTTTAGTGGGTTTATTCACCGTTGACGTTGTCAGTTGTTAGTTGTTAGTCGATTGTCGGCCAACGATTTGTTGCCAAGCGAAACTTTCCTATGTTTTTTTCTGTAATTTTTTTTCTGTCGTTTTATTTTCTTATGGGTTGTTATTGCTAATGCCTTGGCTTGGTTGTTTGCTGGTCTGTTTGCTCGCTCGCCGACTTGTTGCTGTTGCTGCTGCTGCTGCTGCCTCGTAATCAACGCTAACGATCGCTTGCCATTGCCAAGCTGCGCTACACCTAGTGGGAGTTGCCGGCTATATCAACAGTTGCTGTAATCCGAACGTAGCTTATGTTAACATTAAAAAGCTCTCAAGCAGAGCTTTCAGCTTAAGATAATATTAAAGCTTTGTGCACAGTGCAGGCGTGCGCAAGCTTTTTACCAGGCAGGCAGAAGCTGTATAGCATAAAACTCTTAGAGCTTTAATATTGTTTGTATGAAAGCTGATAAAGTTCTACGCATGCGACTTAAATAAAGAAATGAGCGAGATATGTTTTTACTAGTTCAAGCTCTTTATATTTAGGTAAATCAATGTGCGATAAATATATTAAAGCTTTTTGATACAGAAATTCATATAAATAAAGGTTGAAGCATATTGGTTCGAAGCTTTAAGCTTGAAGTTAAGTTAATTAATCAAAAGACGAATAATAAAAATCATGTTTTAAAAAAAACACATAAAGTGTGCCATGATTTTAACGAACGCCTAATGAAACCCTCAGTTACAAAAAAATATATTTGATATTAGATAAGTTGATTAATTGTCAATGGTAGCGCATTCAATGTTCGGCAAGACCGGATTTTCTGCTGCTGCTGTCTTTAACAAAGTTGTGTGCAGCTTTTCGTTGTTGGCATAGTTGTTGTTGTCGTTGATATTGTAGTTGTTGTCGTTTTTGTTGTTGTCGTTGTCGTTGTTGTTGTTGTTGTTGGGTAACAACAACAGCTGATGTCTGTCGTCAGATAATGATGAATAACTGTGCTGTTGCGAGTGTAACACACTCGCCCAGAAAGGGGAAAATGGGTGAAATTCAAAAGTAAGTCGCTGCCAAAGCAAAGTCGAGCCTGAAACCGACCAAAACGCCGGCTACCTGTCTGTCCGTGTCCGTATCTAAAGCGCCTAGTTGCATTTGACACCCAGCGGCCATAATTCACCGGCCTCCACGGCAGCATGGCGGAGGCGGGGTATAATTTGGTCACGAAACAAGTTTCTTGGAGCCAGTTAACCAACAAGCGAGCATAGTCGTAACAAGGGAGCTCGATAAGATGTGGAACATAAATCGATGAGTCATTTGACAGGTTCCTACCCGGGTCGAAAGTGTTGGCCTTATCGCCGAGACTTGACTTGGACGATTGTTGTTTCTGCTGTTCCCAATTTACATATCTCTGGGTCGAGCTGTTGGCTTTTTAATGACTCCAGATACGCCACGCTCCAGATCGCGCCAGCCCGGCGCATAACTATTTGAAATCTGTGCTTCAAAGTGCATTTCTTTAATTGGAATTTTGTATTTTTGTTTATTTCGAAACGCTTATCAGATTTTGCACGGAAACGAGCTCAAAAAAAACTATACAATATATATAAAAGCCAAAACGTGATGAAATCAAATCATTTATTTCGCTCATCATTCGGAATGACATTTGCAAACGTTTGGAAAGTTTTTTAAGCTGTAGGAAATTGAGATCTACATAACATTGATTTAAGGTCTTTCTTATGGTGCTAGATACACTTATACAATACGAGATACAAGTTTCATTTCTATTCTATATGTTTAGCACTAAATGGAAATCTTTATAATATCTATATCTGTGCTAGACTCTTTTTATTATATTCTGTATCTCTTATATATTACGATTGAGTTTTCGTTTTCAAATTCATGATTCTATAATTCTCACATTATTTGATTAGAAGGTAGGCTCTTGGGTAGGCTTGGTCGCATTATGTTTAGTTATCCCGCTTTGTGGGGGAAATGTATCTGAAGTTGATTTTTCATTTCCGAATGAAATCAGTTTAGTCACCGCTTGCATGGCCTATGTGACTCTCTTCCTGGGATAACCACATAATTATCAACTTGTTAGACTTTCCGACTCATTCACGATGACGTCAAAGATTCGGCTAATATTATCGCTGGGCCTTGGCAACAGCAGCAGGTCTTCCAGCTGACTCAATGCAGCGACTGCCCAAAGCGTGGTGAGTGCATAAATTAGATCACAGCCCCATGGCTGATGGCTGATGAAATAACCTAGAAGCCGGTGGCAAAAGAACTGAGAACCCAGGGAAAAACCCAGCTCAGCAGTTGTGCAAATATACCTAAGTATAGATGGGTCACTTTCTCGTATGCAATCAGAAAGAGCATGCTCGACTAGATGATGCGCATTACTCAGCATTTTGAACTATTACGCAATTACTGAAAACATTTCCAAGTTCAGTTACTATACAGAAGTATTTCCCATTAGTTAAGTAATCCACAAACAATCATTTGAATTTATAAATATATATTTGTATATTCTTTCAAAAGATTTGCGGGAATTGGAGAAACATCGATGTCTAGTATATATGGTAGTCCGGTTTGATACAACTTTACAGATATTTTAGCAAAATATTTAAGATATCTTGGAAGAGCATATACTCCTCTTCCGACCAATTCTTGCAATATGAAATAATACTTAGTACATTGTTTTATATAATCCAGACACATATACAGCTTTCTATAGAAAGAAGAACTTGCGTAGACACATTGTATATTGGCTGTATTCGGTTCTTCAGACTAATATCAAAAAAATATATATATATTTATATGCTTTACGTGGTCGTAAATATTTAGTTTCTTCTTGAATACCCTACAATATATCCTGTCAAAATTTCAATAACCGATTAAATTATGAGATATAAGTTAAATATGTTACATACAAGTTAAGCATACCCTGTAGCGGCGCTTGTCATTAGTACAGGGTATACGAGTCGCGTGACGACTGCCAACCTCTGTTTACCAAGCGACTTGAGTACAAACAGCGAATACGTATAGTTTAAGGTCAACTATGGCTTTAGTCATAACTGTGTAACTGTTACCAGGGCGTACCTCCAGGGAGGCGGCACTGCGAAGGGGGTGTGACAGCGGCGGGGTGGGCAGGGGCGTCGTGCTGTTGCCAACTTGTCTGCGGCAGCCAATCGATTTTACTAAGCACGACGTGGACTTTGCTAATGCCAACTAACTAGCCAAGCCAGCTCAGTCGGTTTGTCAGTTCGACTGTCCGGCCGTACACGCCCGCTGCCCCAGCCCGCGTCGACCCCCTCGGCTGGCCACTTAGAACGAGTGACGGTGACTAACAGTACTTTGTTGTTGTTGCTGTTGTTGTTGCTGAGCTTCTACAGGTAATTATCTGTTGAGCCTTCAACAATCGTTGCTCGCGTGCTGTGCGCCCCGCTGCCCCGTAGGCCCCACGGCATGCCCCTGCTGCCCTGCACGCTGCTCTGTTGCCGAGCTAAGCGAGCAGTGGGCTCAACCGGTCGATGAGTAATCATCAATCATGCGATATCATTAAATGTGCTTCGTCTTACAATCGCAGCCGAGCGCACACGATCTAAATCGCATTTGATCTGCTCAACTCGGCTTAACAAAGCCGACACCGACTCTCATATACCCTACCTTGGTTGTGGAAGCCTTTTATTAGACATTTCACCTACTCGAAATTATTTTCCCTGCTTATATATTGTCAAGTTTGCAACATTTTTTATTTATTTGTGGGAAGCAAGACAAAATTTGGGAATGAAACACGTTTAGCAGCATTTACTTAATGGAACGCTGGAATAAAAGAGTTGGAAAAGTGTTATTTATAATGGAATAGGCTAATGTACCAGGCAATTTTAGAAATAGTGGAATAGAACACCTAGAAACGAATGATTGTGAAATGAAACAGATGTAACAGAATTTTAAACATGGAATGCCGGAATGAAACCGCTGGCAATGAGTTATTTATATGGAATGAAGAATTGGACTATGTTAATAAACAGAACGGAATGTTGGAATAGAACGATAGATAGGCAGATACTGGAATAGCGAAATAATATAATCATAATGTCAGGGAAATATGTCTTGCATAAAATAGCAATGTGCCAATATGCGGAGCGCGAAATCGGAATGCTGAAAAATGTGTTATTTATGCATTATGGAATACTAGAATAAAGCAGAGGACAAGCATATAAACGGAATATTGGAATGAAACGCTTGAAAGAGGCTAAATGGAACTGTGAAATGAAACAGTTTTCAGCTAAAGTTGCCCTTACACAGAGTGTATCAGATAACTTAACGGAATTGTGGAATGAAACAGTTGTCAAACATATAAAAGACGTCTGGAATAGTGGAATGAAACACAGAATACAAATATAAGACATATTCACATGTTATTGGAATATGCCAAATGAAAGGCTCTAATTAACTTTTGTGAATAAAAAAAAATCGCTTATTGTGATTATCTTAATAATTTCATATTAAATATAATTTCTTCAAGCACTTTGAACAGTATTTATTTCCACTTCAATTCAACTGCAATTCACAATGTAAGTAATTTTGCCTTGTGAACTGTTTAGTTGCCCTTTGCCAATTTCCTGACAACGCTGGCAGAGTATACAAAATAGTGGCATGTTACCGCAAGCAATGCTATAAACCCAGTTCCCCCATTTAGCTACGCCCGTCAGCCGTTGCCCATCGCTGGGTCCCAACACAGCCCCCCCCCCTGGCCAAGCGAACCGGTGCCCAACTGCTGGGTACAGAAAATCACACGCTGCCGTCAATTTGTCTGGCGCGATTTGTGTTCAGCTGACGCTGCCCCAGCTGCTGCTGCTGCTGCTGCTGCTACGGGCCCGTGTAATTGCAGGCAAAACAAAAAAAAGGTGGCACAAATGTCGTTTCCCTGTCCCTGTGCCGCACACCCGAAACTGTGCCCCAGCCCGAACTTGGACCCCATTCTGCCCCGCCTCGACCACAACCGTTGCGCGGCCACCTTCCGAGAGCTCAAGCTCTTGGCACCGACGGCACCTACTGCATTGAATGGTTGTTGCTTTTGCTGTTGTTGTTGTTGTAGCTATTGCTGTTGGTGCTTACGTAAGCGCCAAAGGCGGTAAAATGAAATGAAATTGTTGTAATGGGCGATTTTCATTGCGGCATTACACGCCAACAACTCTTACATAGTCATTCGCACTAGAGATGGTCGCGTTGCCAACGAAACAGCGAAGCCCATCCAAGAGTTCTGAAAATTACACCAAGATCAACCTTGAAGTGTCGCAAGCTATACAAAATATACTTTAAGAAAAGAAAACATGAATTCCTTGGCTTAGAATTTCAATTTTTATGTCATGACTTTTCCGAATTATTTTTGTTTTTATTTCAAAAACATATTACACAAAAAATTCAAAACAAAAATGAATATTAGAAAATTATCTGGTCGTTTTTAATATGTTTTCAACATTGTATAAAACAAATTTGTAGTTAGACAAAACTTTTTTAAAATATTAATAAATTTTAAAAATTAAAAAAAAATGTATTTGTTTAGTTTTAAACATAATTCACTTTGTTACAGAAACAATTTAAATATCTCAAATAAGATAAATAAACATTTTATCAAGTCGTTTTCCAACACTTTTTAAAATAATTTCTGGTTAGGTGAAGCTAATAGTAGAAGATAATAGTACGAAAAATTGCAAGTCTTTTTAAACGTTTTTATCTCATTTCCCATTTGGAGAAACCTCATTAATATTATACTTTATTGTTATATCAGTATAATTCTTTGAGCTTTCAATCTCGAAGCTTTTTGTTGCTTAACGATTATCGTAGCTTTTCACGAGTCACGCACGTGTCACGCGCCCATCTCTAGCTCGTAACGTATTCACCGCATTCGCATGAATGTATTGTGCACACTCGTATGCCCATTTCGGGCCTCATCTGCCACCCCTCTTCACCCGTGCCCCTCCCCCTCTACGTGCATGTTAGCCCGTCCCCTCCACAAAATGTGTGTTCCAGTGTTTTGTGTGTATATTGTATATTTGTTCTATAATTACAGCCTATTTGCGCTCTATTCTCCGTACACATGAAATTTTAATAGACCTCTGGCCTGGCCTAGCGGTTGGCCCGCTGCCCCATCCGAATGAACTGGACATTTCCAAAGAAACGCTCCGTCAGCCCGGCTCCAGTCCAGTTGTGCTGGGCCTGTGTGTGGTCCAAGTCGCTGTCTCTTGGCTTTCGGATTTAGTCATTTGGATCAGGCATTAGGCAGAGCACTTCAAAGGCCCCGAGAGTCGTCCGGTATGAGTACCTGGCACTAACATATGTATTTTAGATGAAGGTTCATAGCGGGTCTCTAGCTGCTTCTGCTTCTTTTCAGTTTCTTTATTTCGTTTCTATACCAATGTGTTTTTCTTTGCTGATTTTCTGCAAACGCTTTCTTTGTACTTGGCTGGCACTTTCTTTTCCCGCTGCTCGTGTGTGGTCGACTGGGGCTAATGGGTTATAAGACGGGTCTCTGCGCTGCAGTTTTCAGCTCATTGCGGTGATCCAGCTCGACATGAGCTACCGCTAATGAGCTCTACAAGGTTTCTGCGGCTCTGCTCAAGAGGAACAACCTCTTGAAGCTCGAGTTCAATGTCGATTGATGCTAACTATCGGTTACATGGGCTATATAGTATTTATCTAATGTGTTTTCATATGCCTGCACGTTTACTTCTTTTGGAACGAGTGGAATTGGAACGTTTGATATGCAACGTTGGAATTGGAGTACTAAAACTATGCTAAAACTAAAAAATAACTCTTTTAAAGGTCTTGTAATGAAATATTCCCTGTATTATATGTACTATATACTACTTGTACTATAAACTCCCAGTTTTTCTAAGATGATAAGACATTGGAACGACTGAAATTGAAATATTATTTTATGCACTATGCTTAGTTGGAAAAAAAAAACAGTTTTTAAGATGCTATAAATGTCTATAATCTATAAATTCCTACTGTTTCATAGATTATAGAACATTGGAACGAGTGGAATTGAAATATTATTTTATACACTTATCTAAATTTGAAAAATTACTTTTCTTAGGTATAATTATGCAATATACGCTGTACGCTCTATAAATTCCTACTGTTTTACAGATTAAAAAACATTGAAACGAGTGGAATTGAAATATTATTTTTATTATTATATTAAAAACAACCGGTCTGATTATACAATATACCCTGGATTTTATGTCTGCACTCGATAATTCCTACCCTTTATTAGATTTGAAACACTGGAACGAGTGGAATTGAAATATTGTTATATGCGCTAGGCTAAATTTGAAAAATAACCATTTTTTAGGTCCTGTTAGGCTATATAGTCTGTATTATATGTCTACACTCTATGCTTTTTCTTAGATTATAAACCATTGGAACGTGTGGAATTGAATGAGAAATTGTACAGCTTTGTATATACCATTCCAAATAATAGTAGTTTCAAAATCCAAGGTTTCCAGGCATTAGTGTTCCATTTTCCATTCCGTTCCCCATCTTAAATAGGCTAATCAAGCAGACATATAATGAGATCTTGAAATAAAAGTGTGCCTGGTCTCACGTAGTCTCCACTGTTCCCCTCACCCCCTGCTGAGTCACGCTTTCTCGTATATATACATATGTATATTATACATCCGAACAAAGCAAACTCGTAAATGTACAAATCTGGCTTAATAGAACTTTTGCCATTGTTTCTTTGTTCGGCTTTAATGCGGCTAACAGATTTGCTTTTGTAATTGTTGCACTTGCTCGGGGCCGATTCCATCGAGCTATATAACTTTTAATTTATGCAGTTAAATGTGGCTCAGTGTGCGTGTGTGTGTGTGTGTGTATTTATATTTGTACTCGTATTCGTTTTTGTTGCTTTTTAATTTTCCATAACTATTGCATTTTATACGGCAATTAGCGTAGGTAGCGATGCTTTGTGCGCATTTTGATCGCAGTTAAGATTGTTTCCATGTACGAGTATTAGCTGTAATTTTAATACGGCTAATGTCGTGACATGGCCAATGCGGAAAATGTCTAACTAATTATTTCAGTTTTTCTACTTGATTTTTTTTTTTTTTTTTTTTTTGCATTTATTTTCATTTAGCAAATGATCACATATAATTCCTGTGAAGTTTTTTATAATTTCACAGAATCTTAAATGAATTAGTTGGAATGTATTTAATATTGGGCTAATGTTATTAGTCCAATAGGAAAATTTAAAAAATCATAATAGAAATGTAGAAACTGAACGGTTTATATACATATATTTGGCGGTATTTATATTTATAATTGTCTTTTTCAAGATATCTTGGAAATAAGAACTTCAGAGCTCGCCCAAGATAAGTATCTGCCAATCTTGTCAAATCGGTCTACTATATCATATAGGTATAATCGGTTGTATTTGAACGTTTTGTATAAAAGCGCAAGCCAAGTTCAAGTGTTCCAAGTTTCTTGAATTAACTGAATTGAATCTAGTTTAGTTTAAGTTCTTTCACTTAGGCCGATCAAGCAATAATTATTCACCCAAGTTTTGTCTCGTATAGGTCACGATTTCCTGATGTCAATTCGCATATTTATTGCCCGCATATTTATCCAAGTTTTATGCCAGAATAAAACGAGACGTTCGAGGCGTTCAAACGATGCTGGAGCGTGTTTCTTCTGCACAAGACTTGGCTCCCAATCAAATGCAATTCAAATTGATGGACGAGCGGCAAAATGTTGGCAGCAGGCGTTGAGAATCAATTGGCTGCAGAGCAGAGTGAAAGAGAGAGAGATGGGGAGAGAGAGGAGGGGAGGGAGAGAATCATGAACTGATGCAATTCGAAATGAAAGTTGCCAAATCGAGTGCAAGACTTGCGTCAAATCGAACAAATTAGAAAATGTGTGAAAAGCCAATGAACGCAGCCAATTGCCAATGCTAGAAAATTGTATCCGAAAGATACATGAAAAACAAGTAGGAAAATATGAACAATTTTGCGATTTTTCATTTCAATTTCATGTTTGCCAATTCTCGTGCCATCTTTCACTTGGCTTAGCCTACGTGCGGTCGACAGGCCTCGTGCATCTGCATCTGTATCTGCATCTCTAGCTGTATCTGTATCTGCAAGTGTAGCTGTAGCTGTATCTGTATCTGCAAGTTGCAACAGCTATCGCAGCGGACAACTAGGAGGGACCCCGGCCAAAAGATCAAAAGATATTGCTGCAGTCTGGCGGTCGGCCCGAACGGACATGGGCAAAACAATTTCTGTCTTGTTTCTCTCTCTCTCTCTCTCTCCCTCGCTCTCCCTGTCTCTTTCTTTCTCTGACACCCCCTCCTAGCAATTCTCGCTGCTTACTATTTTTTTTTTAATATTTTTTCTGTTGCTTCACTTTCGTGTCTCGCTGACGTTTGTTTACAATTTGCGTTTTTGTTTTCCCTTTTCTCAAAATAATCATTTTATTTTTGATCGCGCTCGACTCGCCTATAAATTATCCAAGCACACAAACAAGTATAGAGGCGAAATACTCGGCCAAAGATAAGAACTTTGTCTACATATGCTAAATAAAGCAATGCTAGAATTAATCAACTCTACTTTGTATAGATCTATAAAGTTTTAAGAACTTTCGAAACCGGAAATCAACTTGAGCTTATTGCGACAATAAACTGAGATAAAGGGAAACACATTTTCAATTCGATAAGATTACATTCAAATCAAATGTTGACAGCTTGGTAACACAGCTCGTTAATAATTTCTGCCTTTGGTCACACTATTTGCGGCCAAGCAGCAAGCATTTGCTCAGTATTTTGATTTTGCCTGCGTTTTTATATTTCTATCAATTTTATATGTATGGCTGAGTAATCATTGCAATTATGGTTTAACACATCACACATCAATATATGTACATATGTATGTATATCTGTATATACAAACATGAGCACAGTGTTGAGTAAGGATTGAAGTTTTCAACAGTTATTTCCAATTGAAATGTTTTCACTTTATTTCCTAGTCTTCTTTCTATCGCTCCCTCTCTTTCGCTCTTTGAACTACACCCGGGAAGACCTTTGGCCTTTTCGAACCCTTTGGCCACATTTGCGTTTATTGATCCACTGAAAATGTAACTTAATTTAAAAATTGTTACAATTTTGCGTAAATTACACGCGAGCATCGGCCATTTTTTGCTCATTGCATGCGCCCAATTAATATGCCTGTGTGTGTGTGTGCGTATGTACATATATGTATATATTTGTGAGCACCAGCAACACGGCTGCTCTCGCGCTCTGTCTCTCTCTCTCTCTCTCTCTCGCTCGATCTGCATATGCAGCCTGTGCATGTGTGTGTTGGTTAATTTAACACGCGCACGCGAACGCGCGTATGCAAATTGTTGTGAGGCAGGTCGCAAATAACGCAGCGGCTTTTTCTAGCGCCCGCAAATTGTTCAAGAGCATGGTTACGGCTAGAAACGGCTATAGCTATAGCTAAATAAACAGCTGAATCGCTACATATGTATGTATGTGTTTAAGCATGTATGTATATAATTACATACATACATACATACGTAAACGGGCTATCGGTCGTTGCGCCATACACATGCACATGTGCATATACGTATGCATGTACACATGTATGCAAGTGTGTACACATGCTTGTATTATAAGAGGAAAAACTATAATAAAATCAATGTGTGTAGATGCAGATACGACAACAACATGCCACATGCTGCCACTAGATGTATGCATGTGCATATGCACATACTTTAGTATGCAACGTTGCCGTACGCCTGAACCTGCCCCTGCCCCTGTCCCGCCTGTGCATCAACAAACTGAACTTATTTATTGTTTGTCGTAAACAAATGTGCTTTTTATATATACATGCATATACATATGTATGTATATGTATATGTATATTTCTTTTTTGTTTTCAGCTCAGCTGCGCTGCCTGCTCTCCGTGTGTTCATACATAAATTTGTATATATTATATGCACACATGCATACACAACACTTACAATACTACCTCAACCCGTTTGCCGTTTGTTGCCGCTCTCTTATTCGCTCTCTCGCTCGTGAGCCAGAATATTGAGCGCCGCGCTCAGTGACGATCGCTAAAGAGCTCGCTTTCAACTCTCTCAATATAAAGTTACTCAAGAGCACGAAACATTGCTCTTTATCTACTCACACCACATAATTTACTTATAATTTATTTTTCAACACTCTGGTACGTCTCATTAGATTGGAATACTTATGTTTCAAAACATTTTTCATAAGAAAACGATCAAGTTGACGTAGAAAATCTCCAATTTCGAATTTCACTCATATTCTCTTGAATGCAAAGAGCATAATTTAATCATTTTCGCTTATGCTCAAGCGCTCTTAATAAACGCTCTCTTATGAGCAATCCCACTCCATCCAATCAGCTGCTCTTCGCTGCTTACTCTTTTACTCATAACCAGATCACTCATGCTTGCGCTCACGCGCTCTCGCACTCAACTTAAACAAGCACACGCACACATAAGAGCGCCTCAGCTGATGTGCGCCCCGTTACCCGCAGCAATTGGACCTATCAACAAGATCGCTCGACCCAACGAAACGTGAACGTGACTTGGCTCGCCTGTTTCGCCTCTATTTAATTTTTTTTTATTATTCATTTTCTTATTTTGTACGCCATAAATACACAATTGTTGTTGTTGTTGTTGTTGTTGTTGTTGTTTTTTCGCTCATTGCTTTTGCTGTTGGTGGCCGCTCCTTTGTTTGGCAGATCGTTTGCCAGCCTCTGGCTCCCCCGCTGGACCCGCCCTCCACCCTCCTCTCCATAGCACTAGCGCAAACTTTACTTTATTTTTATTTCATTTTCTTTCTCGTTTCATTGTCTTTGTCTTCGTTGTGGCTGTTTTGGGCTTATGCTCTTCGCATGGGGGCTGCGCCGCAGCGGATGATTTGAGTGTTGTCTTGATTCGATTGTTGTTGCTTTCTTGTTGTTGTTGCTTTGTTTTTCTTTTTGCTTTGTAGATGCACAGATACGAATACAATTCATAGGCACAGCCAGAGGCCTGTCTTTACGTGCGTGTGTGTGTGTGCGTGTGTGTGTTAGTTGCTTGCTTTTTAGTTTTGTTTATCGCTGTTTTCCTCATTTTACGCTTATTTGTTTTGAAATCAAATTAAACGACGCATAACAAATCAAGAGGAAAAAAAAGGCGAACAAAAACTAAACTAAACGTTTCCACAACGAGCTTTAGCAATTGATAGACTTAAGCTCCTGGAATATTGGAATATATCCAACTTTTAGCCAGAGAACCGGCCCGATGATTCAACTTCTGGCAACGAGCCCCCCTTTCAGAGCGGGTAAACAAACTTCCAACTGGTTGAGCAATTCGCATTCGCTTGCAAATTAATTTATTATATTGTATACACGTCTATAATCATATTTATAATATATTTTTAATATGACTTTTGTATATTCTCCCTCAATGAGCAGGTTGGTAATCGCTAATGCAATTAGCCTAAAGCACAGTTATAAAATTACGTTGACATCAATATGTGTAAACAGATATACACACATGCATACATATGTACACATGCATACATGCATGTATATTTGTTTGTACACACATAAGAGCTATACATATGCATGTATGTTCAAATGAACTGGTGAACTTTTAGTACAAGTGAAATGAAGTTCAATGAGCAGAACAGGTTCAGGGCTTGAGTTTATTCTTATTCGTTTCCGATCTACTCATTTTAGGTTATCAATTTTAGAAATTTTGCAGAGCTTACGTATGTATATGCATATACATACATACATGCATACATGTTTGTTTGCATATGAACTAAATGTTCAAATGAACTGATGAACTTTTAGTATAACTTTAATGCAGTTCAATGAGCAGCGCTTTAGTTTTTCTTATTAGATTTCGTTCTACTTATTTAGGGTTAGTAATTTTAGAGTTTTTACAGAGCCTAGACTTAAATTGATTTCATTTATATTTTTATGCTCAATTCTGTTAAGTGTGAACGTTCATTTCCAAAAGAAACTGCCAAAATTAAAAAACGAGTGATCTGGCAACTCTCAAGACAGAACAGCGAACGCTTCCGAACAAATTATAGAAAAATGCTCAAGCAATTCCAATTTAAATAAAAGCAACTTAGGATCAATTGCAAATACGAGAAGACAAGCACGGAAATTCTCTTCTCGATGCATCAGTTGGGCGATGGGAGGATATATATGTATGTACATATATCATATTTGGCAATTACATGGACATGGCACAGCGTGTCGTATGCGTAACATGCGCTTATTGTCCCTTCTAACGACGTCATTTGTTTGGCTTAATTGCCAATAAATAATTGTAAAAAGTGCGCACTACTTGGCCATAAGAGTACGTTTGTATTTGTTGTTGTTATTGTGACACAAGAAATCACAAGAATTCGCACATCATTTTTCAAGCTCAACGGCGATAACAACAGCTGCAAAAATATGCTGGTGTGTGTGTGTGTGTGTCTGTGTCTGCGAGTGCGCGCATGTGTTTGTGTGTGTGTGTGCTGCCACGTCATCACGACATCATCAAAGCCTGCGTAAGCCAAAGACAACCCTGACAGAGAGAGAGAGAGAGAGAGAGAGAGAGAGAGAGAGAGCGAGAGCGAGAGAAAGACGTCAACTGGGATCTGTGGCGCCGGGATTAATGTTGCGGGAAGCGGGGCAGCAGCAGCGTTTATCCTTTCTCCATGGCTGATCAACCGCAAGTTACAAATGTCGAATGTTATTTTTGTCAGAGGACTTTTTCAATACGCCACCTTTTTTCAGGCAACCCTTATGGCAGCCACGCCTCTCCCCTGTGCCTGTCAGCCTTCGCCCAAGGTGCGATGACGCATCAGTTCTATTATTTAAGCAAAAAACCAAAAATATCTGCGCATTAGGATTTGACGAGTTCCTGGCATTGACTGACATTGATGACAATGATGACGCACAAACTCGTCCCTCGACCCGCTCCCGCAAGCACTTGAAGATGAACTCAAGAGCTCTGTTCTTGACGCCTTGGCTTTTGCATGTGCAGGCGTCAGCAGCTGGATATAAACTTCGCCACGTGCTCTTCGGCTGCATCATTATTTATGCTCTATTTCGAAAATGTCCAAAGCCGCGCTATATACCTACAATTCCAAGGAGTCTGACAGTCGGATTCATTCAGATTAGTGACAGGACCCTTTGAAATAGCTAGAATGTTGACTGCAATTATCTTAAAACTCACACAATTTCATGTGCAAATCATTATTTGACTGATTCCCAGAGAACAATATGATATTGATAATTTGATTAACATATCTTGCAAAAAGAAAAAGTTTTTCATGCAAGAAGTTAATTTTATATCGTTCATATGGCAGCTATACGATATAGTGTTCCGATCTGAATCAGAGTCCAGCTTGCATAGAAGGAGTTAGACGGACACGAATCTTGCGACTCGCCTGTCACATCTAGGGACTTTAATGGATCGGAGATGTCTTCGTCTACATTTCATAATATCTTTTATATTATAATAATATGCATCATAATCTAATGTGTATTATGAACATCTTTTGTTTTCTCGACCCACAAGAGGGTTCCGCTTCCCTATGTCCCTTGCCATATGGGTGTTTCGTATCGGACGAGCTAGCAAGAGTCGTGTCAGGTTGCTTCAAAATTGGCCCAGAGTCTTCTTGTAGGATGCCGTGGGACCTCCTTCAGCTTAAATCAAAGCTTTCTCAGCAAGATTCATTGAAGAGGTTGAGATTCTTGTTCATTTAGGGATCGCCAGGCACAATAAAAGGTCTCGCAGTGAACCCGATCCTCCCTTTTTCTTTTTTTTCCATCCTCTATATTAGTACTATGACGAACGAAGATTCGAGATTCAATTCAAATTGTTTACCCAAATAAAAATACAATATGATTATGCGTGCTTAAAGTTAAGAACTTAAATCAATTCAATATTTAATTAATTCATTTTATTATAATTGATTGATTAAATTATTATTTTTGTATTAAACGTTTTGTAGAATTATAAGGGAAAGTACACTTTTATAAGGTTTTTAAAGAAAACGGGGACTTACATACGTAATGTATAAAATAAGATAATTTAAACAAATCGAGTCTTCAATTCTCAGGGAAAATATTCATTTCGCTTTGCTTACAAAATATAAATGATTACATTTCAATTTTATTTGGCAATGCATTTTAACTCTGAGTAAAGAAAACTTGAACATAGAAATGTTACACTCCTATATATATATATAATATGATTATAATTTAAGCTATTCAGAAACAAGATCGTGAGTGTTGTAATCTTATCAGCTAGACAGCTTCCGCCTCGCCCTGCATGCGATAGATTTGCTTATGCAGCTCGACATTAACCAATTCATTGTGGAAGCTCCAATCGATGTCAAAGTCCAGATGCCGCAGGCCACGCTCTACCCGGAATTGGCCATTGATTACGTCGCCAACGCAGAGCGGCAGATGGGCGTCGATGTGGAAGAGGGCCTGCTTCCATTGGGTGGACGCGGCGCTGGGGCTAGTTGTGATGGGCTTCAAGTGGGTTGCGCCAGGGAAGCGAAAGTCAAAGTAGAGCACGAACCACTTGGCAATGGCCTGGCGCAGAGTGCGTAGCTTAAAGGGCACAGCAAAGCTCAGCTCGCTGCGTTGCAGCGTGCGCATATCAAAGCGGCGCAGCACTTGCCGCTGTGTGAGCACCTGGGCGGCATCCACGCAGCCGATGGCAGGTGTTTGCTGAATGATGCGCCAGGCCTGCCGCAAGTCTAGCCCAGAGTAATGTGTCCAATAGTGCTGCGGCGAGCTGTATATGTCCGGCGAGTCGCGCGGCTGATTGGCAGCAGCTATATAGAGATTGGCCATGTGGGGAAAGATGCTGCCGCCGGGCTTGAGCCATTTGTCGCGCGCATATATAACAGCCTCCAGGGCCGAGCTGTACATGAGGCAGGCGCTGCAAGAAGGATGCAAAGTGGAGTGAATGTTGAATGGGAGCAACTTATATGCTTGTTGTTTGGTTTACCCCATCCACTTGGAGATAATTATATCAACTGTGGGCAGTTGCAGCTGCTCCACGTTGCCCTGCATCACCTCGATTACGTGCTCCAGCTGATTTTGGCGCACCAGCTGACGCGCCACTTGGCAGACGGCGCTTGGCTCCACGGCAATAACGCGGGCCGCGCCCTGTTGTGCCGCCCACAAGGACAGCAGCGCACTGCCGCAGCCCACCTCGAGTACTATGGCGTTCCGGAAGAGATCGGCATTGGCTTCGAAGGCCGCCCTGAAGCCCAGCATGGTTACCTCGTCCCGTATGACGACCTCATGCCGCTGCAGAAATTCCGCGTAGGTCTCCGCCGATATCATAGGGCAATCCTCGCCTGCTACGTTGTCTTGTTTAGCGGATTCATTGTCGTTAGTTATGGAACGGATTATGTTTATTTTTCTGAAATTATGCTAATTACCAATGCCAATTGGCGCTGCCCCCGCATTTTCTTTGAACGTTCGTGACGTCATTGCTATCGACTTTTTGCGATAATTAACAGCGTTGCCGGACTGTACAATTATTCATCTGCCGCTTAATAGCTAAAAATGGCTGCCAAAAATAGCTAAATCAGTGCACAATTTTAATTGTTTCCGGCTGACAAGCTCTGAAAAGAGCCAACGTTAGCTAGAAAACGGTTCAGCTGGCAACACTAAAAATTATCGATTAAGCAATTAAGTCGATAAAATCGATATTGGTTTAGTGCATCGCTACTTAATTAATTGGTGTTTATTTTTTGTTCTGCTGCAATTAAAAGTAAAACTGCGTGAATTTTCATTATATAAACATCTCATATCGTTTATTCCATAGAAAATTTTGAGCATCAATATGTAGTACATATGTGGCATTGGTGTTTACATATATGATGCACTTAGTTTTAAGCATCCCCGCACGCGTCCTTCGGCGGCGTCTCCTTCAATATGCCCAGCTTGCGCAGCTCGCAGAGCACATCCTGCACGGACCCGAAGCTATTCAAGGTGTAGAATTGTATGCCATGCACACCCAGATTGGCATCCAGCACCTGCTGAATGGTGCGCAGGGCCAATTGGACAAAATAACTTTTGACTTTCGCATCGTCGTTCTGATTTTTCTCCACCTCGGCACGCGCCTCGGCCGGCAGACTTATTTTTGAGATCATTTCAATTAGCGCGTAGGACTTGAATGAATCCGGCACCACCACGCCCACCATTATGGGCGTCTGGATGCCAGCGTTGCGAGCGCCGCGCAGAAATTTCACAATTGTCTCGGGTGAGTAGCAAAGCTGCGTGATTACGAAATCCGCGCCGTTATCAATCTGTAAAAAACAAAAGTTGCTGAGAACACAGCTGATAAGACCTGGCCTATCAGCAGTTCTTTAGGTGTAGGATTATTTTTGAGAGTGTTTCTAGTCGGGCGTGCTCGACTGTGGAATACCCAGAACGCAGCGCCGAGATGCTTTGCTATGCAGACATAAACACACTATTGCTCATACACACACACACACACACACACACGCACATGCCTGCATATATACACATATATATTTATATATAAACACATGCACGCATCTACACACACACACACAAGCACGCAAGCTGAGCTTTTTCTTCCTTAAGCATCTACCAAGGCAAATGCATTCTTGAATATCTTCGGTGTTTAAAGACCGATTCTTTTGAAATTGTCAGAGTATACCAAGGCGAAAGGCTATCTTTTATTTTATTTTCCTGCAAACTAATCTATTTGTCGCCTCAAGCTCTTGTAAGCTTCGCGATACGGTTGCAGTAAATAATCTTAAACCGATATTTATCGATTTCGTGGATTGGGTTGAGTTATCGATGAATTGAAATATACTTTCAAGTCAAGCCCAACTATAATCCCTTGTTTGAGCACTTTCAAACTTTACAGGGTATAAGAATATATACTCGTGCGCAAGCTTTGAGCTTTAAACAAAGTGAATTGCATATTAAATGCGTTTAAAGCTTTCATGTGCTTTTAGCACTTGGATTTACCTTCTTCTTTAACATTTCTATGCTCTCTGCCAAGCCCTGAGGTCCGCCTGCGTAGCCTTGAGGATGTCCAGCGACGGCAATTGATATGTTAACTGCGAACTAGAGTTTCAAGTCGCACAATTCGAGCTGATTGAGATGGATACTCACCGCCGCGGACACGTCGAGCATGCTCGACCAGCTGATGGCTGTAGCGGTAGACCTGATCCTCGTGCGATTTGTCGCCGCGCACGGCGAGCATATTTCTAAAATTCAAGGCGAGAAACTCATCAATGCGCTCCTTGGTCTGCCGAAAGAGACTCAAGTGCGGCATGGCCGGTATGTGGGGCTCCAGATTGCGTATAAGCTGCAGCGTCTCGACTCTCTCAATGGGCATCACATTCCAGTAATGGGGCAGCCAGACGATGCTAATGAACGTGGGCAGCACGGGCAGAAACCCGTTGAAGTCCACACAGGTTGGCTTACCCTTGGATTGTCCGGTTATCTCGATGCCATAGAAGAACTCACCGCGCGCAGTCTTGCTGGTCACCAGATCGGAAATATACGGCTGCTGTCCGGCCGAAGCCTTCTGCTCGGGCGTGTAATGGAAGCACGGCTCAATGAGGGGCGCCACTGGCGGAACGTCACTGAGATTCGTACCGAAGTGCTGTGCTCCGACCGTATTTACTGAATGCATTGCTAAATCAACGTCTATTGCGCTCCTCACACTTTGAGTCCGCTCAGACAACTGAAACTGATAGCAGCGTTTCTGGGCAAGAGCCGCTACGTTCCAGATTGCCGCCGTGGCCCGGCAGCGGGTCACGTTGACGCACATTGCGATCAGCTGAACCGATTTGCCCACCGTAACGTGACGCCTTGCTTTGTTTACATACAGGTTATCTTAATTAGTTTGCCTATGTGTGCTTGGGTTTACTTAGTCGAAACTCAATACACAATATGAGCATAAAAAACCTAATTTACTTAACTGACAACTGGAAGCCTATCCGAGCCCATAAATAATATTAAATGAAATTCTCCAAGTGAACTAGAAAAATTGCTTTCGACTCGTAAACCAGTTGAGTTTCTCAAATGACCCAGTCGTTAAGGCAATTGAACAACGTGGATCAGAGTTCGAATTGCATCCTTTAATAGGTATTCTCTGTATCTACGCAATGTACACCTTCAGATATGAATTTATTTTCGATTGTTTTCGACTTTCAAATAGACAGTCCCATTTAGAAATGTGGTATCGCTTTTGCTCACCTTATTATTATAGTATTTATTAGGATACGTAAGCTGTTCTTTTTTTTAAATTGCCCTCTCCTTTGACCAAGGTCAGTCTGTCTGTATTGTTCTTCCTCGCCTGCAGTATTTGATGACACCAATCAATTCCTTCCATAGGCATGTCCAACTCATGGGAATGAATCTTATTCAGCCTCAGGAAGAGGTCACAGTTAAAGTGCCCAATAGCTGCACGAAATGTGGCCCAATTCCTATAGAAATCTTCCTTACCATTGACTCGCTGTTGCTCGAGTGAAACTTTATTGTGAATAATTTTATGAATAGCCGTAGCGTCTGCAAAGTCGGTGCAATCATTCGCAGTGTTTTAATTTCTTGGCACATATGTTTATTTCGGATATTTGTTGATCCTTTTGATCAATAGACTTCTATTGGTTCGCCTGCGGCTCTTCATAGTCTTGGATTTTCAAGGCATTAGAAGTGAATTAACCCATTTCCCCTTTTATCGACAAAACGTTGTTCGTTAGTTTGTCTGTTTGTAGAATTCATTTTGGGCTCACAGTTCCTCGATGACCAATTCACTACTTTTACTTTTAGTTATTCTCTGTCTTTACTAATCACACTCATCTGGACTCAACACGCTCAAAAATAGAATGAAATATGAAAATAAATTGACGCCTCAGTCCGCCGAAATTTCTGAAACTGATAAGCAATAAGAGGTAGGTCAGGAACTAAAACATCCAAGTCTTGGACCAGCTCTTAAGTGAGCTTCGTTGAACTCTTGAAAGATTGCAAATTTAAAGGTTCATTAACTTTGGCTGGATTTCGTTATCCGTTCGATTTGGGACCAGTAATGGGGAACCTTAGATAAAACGGACTTGAATTATAATATTCGTGATAAATATTGAATCTGAATGTAGATTTTAGAATGTGTGTAATATGGTAGCGGTATTCAAATCGGAGCTTAAACCAACTTAACCCGAACCGAACCATGCTTTACTCAAAAGTAGTTGGTTTCCAAATAAACGTTTAGTCAGAAGTCTCCGACTTGGAAAATCCGTGAACCCATGAACACAAGTCTTCTACCTTAATAATACTTAAATTGCGTGATTTTTCCATAACAATAGACTCCATTGCGATGCAACCCTGCGACCTGTTGAGTGTGAGGTTATGTGTTTGTAAAAGACCACTCAAAAATTGTATTTCCCAGTTTCGGTTTTTGTGCAATTAGATTTTGTGTCTGCGTGTGCCTCAGTTACAAATGAGATGTTTCATTAAAACAATTTTCAAGTAGTTTGTTGCAATTCCTCGTAGCCAGCCGAACAAAACTCAATTCAACAAATTATAACAAACGCCGCTATTCATTTTCAATTTTACGATCATTTTCCGTATATAATTTTTTCCTCGTTTTTCCTAGGCTTGTTTTTTTTTATTTCTATTTTGTGGCGTTTTCTGAATGGGGCAAATTATTTGATGGCGTTAATTACAGAAATGCAGTCCATTTAGATTAGAGAGCTCCAAACGCAAATCAATTGATGTCGTTTTGGGGCATGGCATGTTGAACAGAATGTGCCCCGAAATGCGGGGCGGGGCGGGGCGGCAAATTTAATTGCTGCTCGCATCGCTTTGGCCGTCCACTTGAAAACATTTGCAGCAAACAATTCGATACGATACAAGTCGAACCAAAGCTATATAGCCCATAGCCACTTGGGTTACGCTTGAGAGCCATAATCATAATTTAAATGCGGCTGGCAACACTCGAGAGTCATAAAAAACGAGATCGTGGAGCGTTGAATTGCCAGTCGACAAGGCAGGAGGAGGAGCTGGTGTTGCTGGAGCCTGGCCAAAAATCGAAACTCCAAATCGATGCAGAAGGCAAGAAGACAGCAGCCAGATCGGACCCATCGGGCGTCAAGTGGCAATTAAAGATTCATTTTACTGCCTCGACTCCTCCTCAAAATTGTATTTCCAAATGTCTGCACTTAGCTCTGCTCGCCCCGACATCATCTACCACATGCCACAAGCCCTACATAAATATATATATATATGTATATACATGAAACGGAGCTCCAAAAACCAGCAAGTAAAATACCTTAATAACGATTTGTTGCCTGGTAACATATTATACCAATCGCACGTAAAGCATTGATATATGAGCTTTGTACAGATTTGTGCGATCTTGTGTTTTCATAACTACAATAAATCATTTTTTTTGCTCCCTCTGATCGCGCATCCTCTAACTACTACGAACATTTTGTTTTTATTTTCCAGAAGGATCTGGAACTTGACATGGACTTTACTTGAGATGCTAGCTCAAAAACAATTAAAATTTGAATGAATTTGTTGGTGAGTATTATAATTAATTCTCAGCTTAAGGAAGATTTCCAATCTATTTATATATATAATGTCAATAGTATTCAAATTTATTCCACTTATGAGGTATTTTTAGTATAGAACCAGGGCTGTAAGCACAAAAAAGAAAACTGTCGCTGGTTTGGTTCACGTTTAGAATCAACTCTTTTATCTAAAGGTTCAGTTCGCGAACTTAGTTCTCAATAAGTATACATGCGACTAGGTTTTTTGTTCCCACCTTCTGTCATGTATGAATACTTTAATATTGTTAATACTTTAAATCTAAGTTATTATTGTATTGCTTCGTTCTTAAAACTTGTTTATTTTAAAACAAAACATTTTTGTAAAGAAATATGTTTTGGTTCGGGGTCGGGATCGACAAGTTTTATAATCTTTAATTAACTCAAGTTCTTTACAAAGAGTAAAGTTCTCTTCTAAAAATTTGTTCGCAAAAATATGGTTCGGTTTATTGTTTACAAAATTTATGAGCTCTGCGAGCGAACCGGTTCTGTCTCAAACCGGTATACAGCCTTGATTAAAACTAATTCGTAAAATATATTTGGGTTCAATTATATTTAAGGAACTGGACTTAGTTTCGGGTTCGGTTTATTGTTAAAAAGTTCAGGTTCGGTTCTGGTTTTGGTTAAGGGATTGATCCATGGTAAAGACGTAAGGAACTCGAAGCAATCGGTTAGGCTAGAGTTGGATTCTAGCCTTGAGTTTTGTAGGTTTTGGTTTTGGTGCAAGATTCGGTTAATTGTAAAAAAGTTATGAATGTCGACTACAAAATAAATTTGATTATAAATATGGTGTGGTTCGGCTGTTTTTGCAAGAACCGATTATGGTTAAAGATATGGTTCATTGCTTTAAAAAGAGCGAACCAGTTCAGGTAGAAATTAGAATGAATATTATAAATAAAGGTTCATACAAATATGATTCGGTTCGGGTTTTTAGGAACTGGGTTTGGTTTATGATAAAAACGTTAGAAACTTCCAAAGCGAACCGGTTAGGCTCAAATCTGGCGCCAGCCTGGAATCATACTAGCGAACCGATTCATGGCGAACCGAATATGGTTCGGTTCATCTGATTTTCGAGTAGCTGCTTTCGGTTTAAGGTTTGGCACATAATATATGAAAATCGTTGGGATTATAGGTACGAACCGGTTCGCTTCACGCCCTTATGAAAACAGATTCATACCACAAAGCAATGTGCGTATATATAAGTTATATAATATGATTATTATATATGTGTTTGTTGGCCATGAAAATGGCATATACTTAGTTGGTTGCATATATGGAAATTTGTATACATATATGGGTATAGCTGACAATTGTTACCCTCCAATTCCCGTGTTGGTTTTCGTGACGGCTTTTATGGGGCGACGTTAATAAAAATATTTTGTTATTTGTGATAATTTCAGTGATATAAAATTGTTTATGATTATTAGTTTTCGCTTAGGGAACAAACCCCAGACACGCAGACACTCACACCATTTGTAGGGAATGCTTGGGAACGGGAACGAGAACGAGAACGAGAACCTGCTCAGGGCCTTTCCGAAATGCTGGCGACATTGAGAAAGTGGGCACTAAATCAGCTGCGGAGCCGCCGTCTTCGCCGTCTAATTACAAATTTGATGCAGCTGCAGAGGCAGTCGACGATGCCTTCAACGGACCTTGAAATATATTTCGGACCGGCATTAAAATTTGTTCGGGTTCGGCAAAGTGCGGCACATGTGGCACAGTCGCCCCTCAGGATGTCCCAGGGCAGGGCAGGGCATGGCTGTGTGTGTGCGTGCGTGTGTGTGCCAGCTCCGATCATCCGGACGAAATGCAACGCATGGAACCTGTTTCACAGATTTTGCTTTGTTAAAAGGCCATTCTAAAATTAAAGCGTCGATTGTGTGGGGTAGAGATCGTGTCATATTGGTCTCTAATAGGACACAAATAAACATGAGCATAAAAATAAATAGAATGGTTGCCTGTTTGTCGCACATTATGAATTTATATGTAGCCAGTTTTTACACAATAGGCAGCAGCATTTGGAAATCTTAAAAAAAAATGAGGACAAGTCAAGCAATAGGTGTTTGCAGGTAGCACCTGCCTATTATACCCCTGTAACAAGTATTATAACTTTGTCACGAAATGTGTTACGTCTAGAAAGCAATATCTCCGACCCCTTAAATATATATATACATTCTTGAACAGTATCAAGAACCGGGTCTATATTGTCATGTCCGTCTGTTTCTATATAAACTTTTCATAACTCGAATCTAGCTGAATCGGATCATTATAGCTCACATACAGCTGACGATCAGTCTAAATTTATGTTCTTATAAGAAAAACGTTGTTGTTTTTAAGGAATATCTATTTTAAATATTGCCTTTACAAATTTTATCATAGACTATATAGACCATACAGATCTAAGGAAAGAATCGATTCTGACGTAAACTTTTTTAAGAAAAATTTCGGAATTTCTCCCAACCCAATCCATCTCGCTCTACAACATGAATCGATCGGATATACATTAATAAGCGATTTGCAAATAACTGTGTACACACTGGAATCTTTCATGAGTAGCTTAACAACAGCAAAGTATCGATTCCGACGGGCGTTGCCAGATTTCAACGTAACGAATTCAATTAGAAACAGCTTTGCTTTTTTATGTTTCGGATTAGGGATTCGTGGGGGCTGCTTATTAAGAAAGGTAGTTTCTTATGATTTGTAGAAGAAATCGCCTAAAATTCCGATACTACCTGCAAGGGCAGGTAATAATATTTTATTTTCATTTAACCGTGTGATTTCCTGCCTCAACATGGGAAACTCTCTAGCATATGGCCGGCACTTAGCTCTGTTTGAGCCTTGCGCTTGATTGAGTGGCCAGGATGATGATGGATGGATGGGCTGTAACCCATTAACCGATTCGGGCCATCCGTTGGGAGCAGTCCGCATTTAACGGAGAGCATTTGGCAGGCGCACTGCCTGGTTTAATACAGATTTGGCGTCATATTTTTCATCAGAATGCCTGAAATGAAAAGCGCTGAGATTAAATTACAAGCCAAGAGACAAGAACACGCAAATCCGCCGCCCCAAAGGAAATGTGAAAATCTTTGATGAAATGCGGCAGCGCCAAGCGCCATGCCCGAGACCCGAGTCCGGGATCCGAGACGGTGCCCCGCACCCGTTGATGCCACGCCAATCTTCTACGCACCCAGCAGCAGAAAGGGGCAAGGTAAGACGGTGAGACGGCAAGGCGAGTATGGAAATGGAAATGCGCCGGGGTAAGGGGGACGACAGCATGCACCGCCCACGCATGAGATACATTTCAGATGCTGTGTGCCGTAATGTATGAGATACTTTGCTCTGTCTAAATTAAAAAATTCCATGGAGAGTGAAGCAAATTATAATGCTGCAGGATGAACAGAGCAAGCAGAGAGGCTGTGAGGGGAAGCAAAGAAAAATGTAATAAAGACATGAGTTGTGAAATTATTAAGATGATTATGAAAAACGAGACGAGTCTGCGAGTTGAGTGGTTCCACGCCAGCAGCCGGAGCAACAGCATTTTATAATCAGTCCGTAGAATATAAAGATGTGTACTTAAAAGCAAACATTGCACGGACCGGGGCATCTAGGAGCTGCGAAAAGCTCCTAGGGGAACGATTGCCTTTGGTAAGACTCTCAGGAACGGGCGACATGACAAACGCATAGTTACAAAATCTGGTACACATGCATGTGTAAAGTAGAAGTTACTTGGGAACAGGATTATTGTGCTTTTGTATTTTAATTTTGTCACGAAATGTGATGAGGAACAACTGCGATGCCACAAATCACCTATTTCCTTACCAGCCGGAGCCGATTCAGCTTCGTCCGACTGTCGGTCTGTTTCCATGCAGAATAATCCATCATTATTCTATCTAAATGTAAACCTGGCACACGTTCGTATTTTTGCTGCACATGCAGAACTCGACAGAATCGGATGACTATATCTTTATGTCATGGAACTTTACGGTCAAAATCAGTTTTTTTTGATGTGTGCTAATCTTAAGTTTTGGAAATGTCACAAAATGTGAAACTGTGCTGCGCATGGAAGAAGTCGTCTCCGATAGCAATAACTATATAGATTCTTTATCAGCATCAACAGCCGAGTAGACCCAAGCAGATCCGCCTTTCTATTTCAGATAGCACATATGTTGGAATCGGTTGGATCAGACAACCATTATTTCGCATAGCTCTCATAGGTCGGAGAAAAAATAAGTTTTTTTATAAAAGCAAGTAAGAGGTTCTATTCGGGAGCTCCCGACTAGGGGATACCCTGAACCCTCTTCTTCCAACATCAAATGCATATATATATTCTATTTTAGAAGCTATATGTCAAGGTTGGTGACTCTAGCTCTTATTATTTACCAAAATTGCCCAAAAAACAGGATATCGATATCGATTTTTATCGATTGCTTGGAAACGGAGTAAGTTATCGATTATCGGAAACAAACTCGATCTGCGCGGGAGCTAGGAGCATCTACATCTTCAAGTCTCTAGCTCTTATAGGTTCTGAGATCCTTGCGTTCATACATACGGAAGGACGGACGGACGGACGGACAGACAGACAGACGGACATGGCTAGATCGACTCGGCTATTGATACTGATCAAAAATATATATACTTTATGGGGTCGGAGAAGCTTTCTTCTGCCTGTTACATACATTTGGATTTTGCACAAATACAATATACCCTTATACCCATATTTAATGGGTTCAGGGTATAAAAACTCGCTTGTTTCTCATTATATCTGGTCCGGTTCTTACTATACTCTTAATAAATGTATGAGCCGGAGTACTAGAGCATAAAGCTCGAATGGAATAATCTACTGTGGCTCAGTATGGAAGTCTCTGCGTCTGTAAGGGTATTCCGCTGCCTAAAGATACCCGTTATTTATTCTTTTAGATTGCAAACAGATTTCAATTGAAATTGATTTCTAGCTGATCTACATATAGTCTTAAATCCAGCCGACTGTTCTGAAATCCAGTTGAATGAATGAATGTTAATCAAGAGTATATTTGATGTGAAACATGGATATTAAGGAATCATTTTTAGCATGGAATCGAATGGAATTTTCCATAAAGCTGCACCACTCGCCGAGTGCGCAGTTCGCAGCGCTTTCGGGGGTTGTTGTTGATATTATTCTATCACAAAACGGGGGTGCATTCACCACGAACGCCAGATGCCAGCCGAAAAGGACGAAATTATTTTACCTATGCCATGGGGCGATTGTTGCTAGGCGCGCTGCAAAGGACAAAAGGGCCAAAGGACGCCGCATGAAGGACTCGTAACACTCGTAACTGGGTGAGTGGGCTGCCTCTGCTTTTCCACTGACTCACTGACTGACTGGCAGACTGGCAGACTGACAGACTGGCAAACTGGCAGACCAACTATTGGGGGTTGTTCTGCAAAGCGAAGTGCGTTGCAGAAATCGCATCGTTAAAATAGCTGAAAAATCTGTAATGAATGCCGCGACGGCTGCATGAATGGGCGGCGGGCGAACAACCCTCAAAAGGGGGTGGGCCACAATTGAAAGCAGGCGCAGCAAGGACAACGTGCGGTTGTGGTTGCCTGCACCTTTCATTTACGTGTGTGCGAGTGTGCGTGTGTGTGTATGTGTGTTGCAAATCTTTCTGAATTTGCGTCATCAACATCATCATCGCAGCAACCCCTGCCGACTGGCTGCCTGGCTGCGGGCTCAACTGGCGAACGTGCCCGGCACGCATCGCTCTCACTTTTATCCTTTGGGTCCACCTCTCTATAGGCTTAGCTCCTGGTTGCCCCTGCCCCTGCCCCTGGCCCTGCCCGGCAAAATCTCGTATGAGTAACTGACATAATTAGGTCTTAACTGGAAGTCACGCGCGACGCATTCGTAATCTGAGTCCCGGCCAGCGCCGGCGACGGCCACGACCACGACGACTCTCGGAGTTTGTATTCAAGGTCACAAATTCATATCGGGGTGCGCTTCAAATACGATTAACTCTCTCGACCCACGACGCCAGATCGGTTCCAGCTGTTGTTATGCGAGGTCGAGTGATTTGTGATATTCAACTCTGACAAATGTCAAATTTTTGAAGAGCGAACACCTCAAACATAGTGTGAACCCATAAGTCTAATACTTTGGTTAATAAACATTTAAACCTGAACACAACAATATTCTTTTTGACTGAACATCTGATTCTTAGTTTTCTTTATTAATGAAAACTTTAAAGCTCTTGACATAAATGAAAGATTTGTCAACTGCAAAACATTTTTCAATTATTTCAATGAAAATTGCAAGTAAATTGACAAAATAAGGTTCGAACCCAATTCTGAATCCTACGAATAGTACCTTTAGGCGAGGCATTGCATGCCATGCTTGTTAAATAATACCTGGACTTTGTTTTTTAATGCTAAATTTTGTGATATTTTTAAAAAAATTGCCATATTATATAAATCAAATTCTGAGCTAGTAAACTGCGTGTTAAATGTTAACAATCAGAATAAGCTTGACAGCTTCTTTATTTGTGTTGAAACTGAATGATGGAAGGGAAAAGAAAATGCCGCTCTGTTAAAGCAAAGTTGTTTTTCCTAACAAAAGGATGATTTATCAAAAAATTGCTTTTGTGCAGACATGAGAGTGGACACACTGGCTCGCAGTGTTGGTCAATGTGTACCCTTAACTAACAGTTAGTGAAACGGACATTAAGATAATGAACTTTTTTGATCGGCACTTTAACAGGCGGATAAATGTGCATAGCCCTTTTTTATTCACTAACAAGAAATCACATGCATATGTATATGTACATATATATGTATGTATGTGTGTATGTAGGTTAAACCGAAGACTTTAGGCCGCAAATGCACTTGGGAATTCGGTATGTTCAAGTCACACACACACACACGCACGCACACACACGCACACACATGTGCTGTAAATAAAAACGTAATTACTTAAATTACAAAAACAACATTTTGGTGATTACATATTTTACATTTACACACATACGCGCACGCACACATAAACACGGAGTCCAGGCAAAAACGAATTCATAAGCAAGTTTTCGCCTCGTCGCCATCAATTCGCTGCTG
The DNA here is from genome assembly GCF_003285875.2 of Drosophila novamexicana. Lineage (NCBI taxonomy): Eukaryota > Metazoa > Arthropoda > Insecta > Diptera > Drosophilidae > Drosophila > Drosophila novamexicana. Next base: position 3,365,456 of record NW_020824766.1, read on the forward strand.
CCGGATGTGCTTGAGTGTGGGGGAGGTGTTGTGGAAGGGGTATGGGACACATACACAGGCCTTGAAATTAAGAATAGGGCGCACAAAAGAAAAGCAAGTCAGCAGGCGCTCGGAAGCACACGCACACACACAGGCACACTTACTGAATGCGTGCGTGTGTGTGTGTGTGCGCGTGTGTTTGTTGTATGTAATTTAATTATGGGCCTGGCCTGGCCAGCGACGTTCTATGGCGGCAGCGACGCGTGCGGCGGCGGGTGGCAAATTGCCAAAAATTGTACGCATATCCTGCTGTTTAAAAGTCCTCTCCCGCTCGCCCGCCCTTTCGCTCTGCTTTTTATTCTTTCCCTTTTTTCCAGGTTTTTCTGCCCCTTTTCCTCTCGCATTGTTTGCCTTATTTTGGCTCAAGCTGTGCACATTTTCGGTTTGATTATCGAACACAATATTTTTTCCGCTTTCGCCGCTTCCTCTTCTTTTTTTTGCCATTATTTCTTGTCGGCCCATAATTGACGATTTCGCCATGAGTTGCCACTATTTTGTGCTCTTCCTCTTGCCATTTGCCCATTCCCATTGCGCACATCAGCCGCATCTACAGCTTTAACCAGCGCCTTGTCATTTAGGTTTTCGTTTTAAGAAATTATGCATAGCTCGTTGCTGCACATGAAATTGATTTTAAATTTTAAACATTCGCATGCGAGCGAAAATTGAAAATTAATTTCCCATACGGAAATTGCTAAAGGCAATGGAAAATGGTCACTTTAATCTGATTAAACTGACCAAATTTGGTTACGAAACGAGTGGAAATTCATTTTATAACACGAAATTCAGTGCGTCTCTACGTTTAAATAAAATTTTAGCAATGTGACGAGAAAATTCCTTATTCCACCGATATTTTCTTATAAAAACTTATAATCTAGTAATTCTATTTGATAAGGTTTTGCGCAAGTTAAAAAAAAGTAAAGTTGATGCTGTTGATGCTGATCAAAAATATATATAGTTCCCTGTATCTAAGATATCTCCGTCCTATGTGTTGCACAAAAGCATAGTATCCTCCACGAGGGCATAAAAAAGGATATTGCTAGCGTTGCCACTTGTTATCAACTATAACAGCAGCAAGGGCTACCGGATCGTTGCTCGACACCTTTTAAACGAATGCTTGCATTTTAATACCCTTGCAGAGGGTATTCTAATTTTGTCGTGAAATGTGTAACGCATAGAAGGAGACATCTCCGACCCCATAAAGTATATATATTCTTGATCAGCATCAACAGCCGAGTCGATAGAGCCATGTCCGTCTGTCCATCTGTCCATCTGTCTGTTTCTATGCGAACTAGTCTCTCAGTTTTAAAGCTATCTTAATGAAATTTTGCAGAAATCCCTCTTCCTGTTGCACGCAGCACATATGTCAAAACCAGCTGGATCGGACCACTATATCATATAGCTGCCATAAGAACGTTCGTTCGGAAATTAAGTTTTTGTATGAAAAAACATTTTGTTTATCAAGATATCTTGACCAAACTCGGCATTTATTAGTTTTACTATGCTCCTCATATATATGAAAAATCCTATTATGATCGGACTACTATATCATATAGCAGTCATAGGAACGATCGGTCGAAATTTAAGTTTTTGTATGAAAAAACATTTTGTTTATCAAGATATCTTGACCAAACTCGGCATTTATTAGTTTTACTATACTATTCATATACATGAAAAATCCTACTAAGATCGGACTACTATATCATATATCTGCCATAGGAACGATCAGTCGAAAACTAGGGTATTGATTAAAACCCTTTTTTGTTTATCAAGATATCTTGACCAAACTCGGCATTAACTATTTTCCCTGTGCTTCTTAGATACGGGCAAAGCACCATAAGCATTATGAAAAGGTTAGGTCAGCAAGTGTATTAGATCTTCGGCTTGCCGAAGATAGCCTTTCTTTCTCGTTGTAACTTCTGATGAATAAACAATTTTGATGTTCCCTGTTATATGCACATCTGTAAAATATACATAAATGCATTTGTCGCAGAAAATTGAAAATTGTTGATTATCTGTGTTGACATTTGATATGGGCGTTGGGGAATTGTCTAGCTTGAAGCTACGAATTTGATTATCGTTTCGGCTTCAACTTGAATACCAAACCGAAACCAATTTCGGATTTTTTTGGCAGTTTTTGCGGCTAACAATAGATCATAAGTCGAAAATGGAAAATACATGCATTAATAATAATAATAATAATAAAAGTCGTAAAAGCGCAGTAACCGTTAAAGCCATGAAAACCCGTTAAGCGCACGAGCAACACCCACACACACACACACACACACACACACACACACACACACACACATAAATAAATAATAAAAAAAATCAAGAAAAATAAAACCGAGCTGCGTATGTGATAAAAAAAAGTAAGAAGCAGCATGAAAATAACAAACAGCCGCAAGAGCCCAAAAATATTGTTAGTACAATGGTTCAGCCCATAAATGGCATAACATATACAATGACAAACACACACACACACACACACACACACACACGCACACATTCAAGTATTTTTATGGTATCTTGTGCGTTGGCTCACTCGAGCGTTTCTCAATGCTATTGATTTGTGTCGCTGCCTAATCAAAAAAAAAGAAGAAAAACCATGGAGAAAAGGTGTACGAAATTAAGGTAGAGACATAAAAAACAGCAGAGGCCCATAAAGCGAACCGAGATGACAAAATTGTCTGATGCAAACCTTGCAGAAGAACCCTACATAGAAACGTAGTACTCTACTCCTGCCAGCCGAAAGAGGAATATCAAATAATATACCCTGTACTTGAAGAGAGAAAAAAAGTTGTCCATTTGTTTATGAATGCTTCGATCTCAATGCTGGAGATTATTTGTTATATATATATAATATTATTAAATTGAAATAAGAAAGAAATCAGCTGAATTTTCATATGTATTATTCAGGTTTTTTTTGCAGGCAGTTCTTAAAATTCTAAGACTAATAATACTAATGGCAATAATAATTTTTATTAAACACTTAACACTGATATTAAGAAACAGCTAAGTTTATTGAGAAACTTAGCTTTACCAGAGCAGGGCTCTTTTGCTGCACAGTATAGGGTATTGGCTAGTCGAACCCTTTCGCTTAAGTTCAGTCTTACGGGCTGTTATTGTCACTGCAATCGACTTTGCCAATCCATTTGCAATGACAAACTCGATCTGGAACGTTAAATGTCAAACGTGTTCATAACCAATTCGAATTGTTGGTCCCGTCGTTGTCGCTGCTCCTACCCCTCCCCCTTCCCGTGGCGTTTAGTTTTTTTTTACCTCTGCTTGATTTTTGTCACACCTTAAAAGAGATGAAACTAGTTTTTACCTTCGTTTCCAATTTGATTTGGCTTCTGCGACATTTTCTCGCCTTTTCACTTGATTAATTTTTGGAAAAACAAGAGAAAGCACTGCAAAATAAACCCACGATTTGTTTAGCATAAGACTATATTCGATCTATACTTGTTCCGTTAGCGTGTTCTTGCTCTACTTGGGAGCTTTGGGGCTATACATTTTGTGTGGCTTATTATGGTGCTTACAATCATGTAGATATTCTATATATGTATTCTATAAATACAGGTTTCTTTTTTTCAACTTGTTATAACCAATATATTTCTATAGTTTTGTGAAATAAGAGGAAAAACAATTGAGAGCATTACAAAATAAGCCTGTTCATATTGTTCTTGCTGATCTCGGGAAATTTTGGAGCTAATCATATGATATTCTGTATCTCGTTAATAAATTAATAACAATTTTGTATTTCATATTATATTACTAGAAAATCATCTAGGGATCTCTTGTATGTGTTCTATAAATATCAATCTCTTTCTTAAATTTATTATATTAAATATATTTCTATAATATAATAAAAGTGAAGGAATAAAGAGAAAAAAACCCACTAGCTGATACTTTTATTTTTCGTAAAAGAGTTTTTAAAATTTCTTATTTGTCTATTATGAGGGTAATAAATAATATATATATCTCATGTATGTATTCTATAATACCGATCTTTTTCTTGAAGTTGTATCTGACACTCTTCTATAATTTAGTGAAAGAAATTGAAAAAACGAGGCTATTTAAGACTATTCTCGATCTATACCTCTTCTTTCTATTCTTACTGATCTCGGGGTCTTTGGGAACTACGTATAGTTTTTTCTCTACGGTGACTCGTAAATAATTGTATTAACATTTTGTATTGTGCATCCCATCGTCTAGGTAGTCCAGTGCTTCTTGTATGACTACAAATGTCTTTCTTGAACTTGTTATATCCAATACATTTCTGAAATATAACGCTATTTATATGTATTCTTTCTCTGTTTTTGTTTATTCCTTTTGTTTTACGCTCTGTATGCATTTTGAGTTTTATTTTAGACTCTGTTGTTGTTGTTGTTGTTTTTCCTTTTTCAGTTTTCAGTTTTGTTGTGTTTTAGGGCCACTTAGAGGCAAACATCATCGTCGTCGTCGTCGTCGTCGTCCAACAACAGGCAGTGGAATCAACTGACGGACTGACGCACTGAGTGGATGACTGACTGATTGCATGACGAACTAACGAAACTAACGAATCAACGGACCGAGCGACAGCATACACATACGTACAAACAGCAACAACATCGACAACAACAACAACAACAACAACAACAACAACAACAACGACCTCTTAAAAGGCTGACTATGCCAAAGAAATACAATAATGGGCTCTTGGGCTCGGGACCCGGACCCGGACCGGGCCTAAGTTTACTTTGCCTTTTTCACTTTTGATATTTTGACATTTTCATTTGACAGCTGATTGAAGGGCCACATGAAGGCGACGGGGGCGGCGGCGGCGTTGTGTGGTTCGATTTCGATCGACGTGCAGAGCCGGGACGGGAGCGGTATCGAGATGTTAGCGGTACGTCGCAACGCTGTTGCTAGGTACGTTGGTGCCGCGGCGACGGTGTCAAGTGCCGCACAGTGGGCCAGAAACCCGCAATCGATGCATGAAAAAGATCATGTCATTGAATAACACACTGTTTTGATAAGATTAGCACAAGTTTGGGTTTCATTATATTTATATAATAAAAACAACAAGTATATAATCCCAAGGGTATATATGATCACAAGGGTATAATCATTTCAAGAAGGTTCTATCATTAGCAGACGTAGGTATCAACTAGCCTAGCCTCTTTTACGAGCCCTTTACTTGTTGAGAAATGTAAGCTTTAAGCAACAAATAGCCCGAGCAAAACCAAAGTCGTTTTCTTTTAAATAGTACAATTGTTATTAAATCCGCTAAAAACATATTAACTTTATTAATAATTCATTTCATTTACAGATTTTACAACCAAACGTAACACAATCATATCTAAGGCTATTGAGAACTTTTCTCCAGTTTAAGGTTAGTACAATTATTTAAAAAATAAAAATAAACCAATTAAGTAAACATTTTTTAACAATTACGTATGCTTGGCACTTCTGAAAAACTTCTTCTTCTAAATTTATTAAACAAAATTTGATCAAATCAGAAAGAGTAATCGAATTTAGTCAAATTTTGTTGTCATAGATTTTATATAATATTTTATGCGATTCGTTCCACTGTGCTGTCCCCGTTGCTTGTCAGAGGGGTAGATGGTGTGGGGGCGTTAGGCGTTGCCCATATGAATGTGTGACATGTTTGTCGAAAATGCTCAAAGTTGTTTAACTCTTGTTGTTGTTGCTGTTGTTCTTGTTGTTGTTGGTTGCCTTTTGCCCATTGCCTGATGGACATGGAAATGGAGGTTAGGTGCCCGCTGCTCTGCAGGCCAACTTGCGCCTAATGGCGTCGCCAGCGTTTACTTTTAGCGTCAAGTGTCGCATGTGTTGTTCTTCTTGTTGTTGTCGTTGTTGTTTGCGTTGTCGTGCATGGGTGTGTATTTTGTTGTTGCCGTTGTTTTTTTTTTTCTGCTTATTTTTACTGTGTTTGTCTAACTGCACTTGACAGTTGGTGAGCATTAGCCTTATTCAATTTTACCACTCACTTCATGCCGTACCACGTTAAAACCTAACACCCCCTGTGCCCTCGACGACTTTATGGCCCGTTTAGGCTAAATGGTCAACAGCACTGCATGGGGTTTGGCACGATCTTTGCATTTAATTGCCCAATGTCAGTGAAATATGAACTTTTCCAATTATGTGCCTAAACTTTGGTTTTATTTCCGTCCTGCCTCAATCTTACTTTCACGCCCATTTCACATGACAGCTATTGCAGGTGACATTTTCATTCCATATGTGCGCAGCATCGAAATAAGAGATTATAATTTTAACATCGCCTTTCTATGCGATTCTCATGAATTTAAGCAACTGCTTGAGAGAGTTTGATGTGAGTGCGCGGAACAGCAAGAGTAACGAAGACAGAACCGAAGAGCTGAAGATTTTCAAAATTGTAAAGTAGTTTTGTTTTATTAGTGGTGCTAGTAAAATATGGAAAGCCATAATTAGAGTGAGCTCGGGGGAAGCCAAAGACAAACGTGTAAAATTGAATAAAGTAAGAGATCGAGTGAGAAGCACAAATGCATAGTAGATATATGACAGGCAGCTCTATATTATTTAGTAAAAATATAATTTTTATAATTCCCGTAGAATCGGAATTCAATACGAATCCGCACTCAGTTACAGAGTTCTGACTTTTACGCACGATGTTTTATAGTCGAGCAATTGTTTTTTTTATATATTCATAATTTTTGATTACACGAATCTTAAACTTTTCAACTCCTGCTCTCTGACATGACTTCTCTATAGCATGTATGGTATACATTCTATATACATATATGAAAAGCGGAAACAAAAACCTTCACGGCAAGGGGCGACCAGAACAAAGCTCTTGGAGTAGGGTCGGGCGGTAGTTGAATAGTTTTATAACTAGGAAAAACTCCCAGTTGGAGTGGAGAACAAATTACATGGCCTTTTCCACATTTCACTCTGCCATGTGTTCCGTTCTACGGCTGTTCAACGGGAGTTGCGTCTGGATTCATGTACGGCTGTGCTGCGTCCTGTTTTTGTGCAATTCTTGAGTGCTTCGAATGCGCCAAAGGTCGTCGCCAGCAACGGTGCCGCCGGGGCGCATACAACAACAACAATAAGAACAACAATATGGAACTCCAGCTGTGGCAGTGGGTTGCGCTGCGTTGGGCTTGCACCGTGGCTGGACGAGCGTTTGGAGTGGCGTTCAAAACGAATTTGCCACAGCACTTGGGCGCTTAACAAGCTGCCAAGAAGGACACGAAGGATGCTGGTCATGTAATATTAAACAACAGCAGCAGCAACTGGCAGCAGCGGCAGCAGCAGCGATAATAATGACGACGAAAACAATTGCAACAACGGTAAACAAGGATTCGCTCGACACGCTCAACACTTGAAAGCAGCAGCGAGGACCTCTAGCAAAGAAAGGGAGCGAGAGAGAGAGAGAGAGAGAGTAAGACAGAGAGGGAGACTTTTCTCTAGTAGCACGCAATCACGCGCACTCGCTGCGCTTAAGGGACACACCGTTGGCTCGGGGGGATAGGGTAGTTGATGTGCGGGTAGCAGTGCTGCCAATTTAGCTATTTTCGAGCTAAATATATCTGAGGTCATCCGCAATTCCGGCTATTTTTAAATATATTTTTGTAAAAATATAAACATTTTTCTTTGTTAATTGGATGAGAATGCTCCAGATATAAAGCACTATGTAAAGGTAGGGTAAAAATACTCTATTTTATAGCAAAGTCAAATTCTGGGCGGCATTGGCAATGAAAACCTCACAACAAACAGGAGTCTTTTTTATACCCAAAATAAATCCTTTGAATCAGCCTGGCCAATTTGTGCTCACAAAAGCTAATTCAGCGATTTTTAGCTTCTTTTAACACTAGATTCAGCTGGCTTTTTTGCAACGACAATTGGCAACACTGGCGGCAACACTAGGTGAACTGTTCTGGGCTGTTCTGTTTGGCTCTTTGTTGTTGTTGTTGTTGTTGCTTTGTGTAATAAGCATTAATAGGGTGCTCACCGGGTTGCGCTGCTCCTGCTGGCTGAGCCATTGCTATGGCTGTTCTCGTTGCCGTTGCCATTGCCGTTGCCGTTGCCTATTCATCCCAAATGTTGTTTTTGTTTATCTGTCAACATGCAGCGGCGGCTGCACAAACAACACACGCCACGTCAGCCAACGTTTCCAGGGGCAACAGCCAGCACAGAAGATGAGCTCGAATGGAGGCTGTTTAACCAGGCGAAACCATGGGTAAAAGTGTGCTTTTATAGTGCGATTCTGCTGGAGATATACATTATATTGTCAATCTTTAGATGCGTCATCCCGATCGAATAAGATTCAACTATAATAACAAAAGACATAATCTATATAAGTATAACAAAAGATTGGGTTTGTCAAAGGATTTCCAGCCTCATCGAATAGTATAGAAACTACTTCTATTGAAATGATAATGGCATTTTGCTTCGACCAAAGAATTATTACATTAATATAAGATCCAAGAACTTACAGTCTATCATATGCATGAAGGGCAGTGGAATTGTGCAAGTGTCTGATGACAAATGGAAGAATATCATAAAATTTTTATATTTTGACTTTCCCTATGGTTCCTCCGATATACTCTTGTTTGGCATTGTATTATTTGATTGGATATTCGTTGAGCCAGGATCATTAGGGATTTGCCCACTGTGACACGGCAGCATCATCAGTCAGTTGCAAGTTTGCGAATCCATCGTCATTTCAGACCCCCTTCCCCCTCCTGTCTACTGAAAAAAAAAAACATATTCATTTTCAAGTCTCTAGACCGTTTCCCCAAACCATTAGCGATGTTTGTTCGTGTTTTGTGCTGTGAACTGACGATGATTATGATGATATATCCGATGATGAAGCCGATAATGATGTTGGTGATGTTGATGATGAGAATGAGGGTGATCGGAATGAGAATGATGAGAATGACGTTGGCAACGCCGCCGGGCGTGTGAGAAATCATCTTTTTAATTTTCACAATCAAATGTTTTTGTTATTATTTTCATTTTTTTTTTTTCTTCCACCCATTTTCATTTGGCAGTTGACGTGTGGAAGGTGTTGAGAGGGCGGTAAGGGGTGCGGCAGCTGGCCAAAAATTGTAGCTGTCGAGCTGGACGCTGCCGGGGTCGGGCAAGCGGGAACGCATATTCATTCGAGACTCACGAGTTTTGTTTGTGGTTTATTACGCGCAAATAAATTAAATTTATGTTTGTTTCCATTTCCATTTCTATTTCCATGCAGTCAGCTGGGTACCTTTAGCCCCGTCCCCCGGGCGCCGTGTGCGCACATTTGTTTCCATTTGTGTTGTAATTTTTCCTATGCGATTTTCCCAAAACACTTTTCCCAACTACCCTCGCCCTCGCCCTCTCCCTCTTCCTTGTTTTCTGTTCGCTTCGCTTTTTGATTGTCCGCAGCTCTTTATTAATTTGATCATTTCATGATTGTTGTTGTCGTTGTTGTAATTAACCTTTTGTCTTTTGCTGCTCACTTGTCCGCTCTGGTCTATTTGTCTGTCCAGTGGCACTTTCTCTTTTGGCCTTACCCCTGCCGGGCCAAAAAGGTACGAGTGGCTCCCATTGTGCTTAGGACCCACCCCATCCAGACGCAAGGCTCGACCCTATCCTTTGACCAATGTTATTGTTGTTGCCCTTTGGGCTCTTTGTCGGCTCTGAGAGATCGGCACACGAAACGCTTTTTAGTGGTTAATTATGCACTTGACACTTGATGAGGGCATCCCCCGCTTAAATACCAGCATTTCTTTTTCTTTTCTGGCTACCTGCTATGCAGCTTCTCTGGCCTACCTTCGCGTAATTATCACCTTGCTGGGCATAGAGTTAGGGGAATGGGTTTCCTCTGGGTTCTTCAAAAAGAAATCATATTTTGTTAGATCCTTCAGTTTGAACATACCTTAAAATATATGTATTAAAGGCTATAATTTCATGCTAAATTACATGCCATAAATTCTAGATTTGCTGGGATATCAGAATCTGGCAACAGGAAACTGATCCTGGCGTTGACTGTGAAAAAAACAAAAGAAAATTATAAAATCCTGTTCGCTGGAATTGAAATTAAGCATATTCCTTGCCAGATTTTTAGTAGAAATATTTTATGAAAGTCTCGGGAAATTCATTAAAATTTCACGCATGTTATTAAATGAATTATGCCTAGAACATTTTTCCGCTTGATTTTCCACCAAAATGGATAAGTGTGTGCATTCAATGAAAAAAGTCGAAATTTCTTTAATTTATAAGCGCATTTATTTTGTGCTCAACATTTTAATTCTTATATAAATTTATATTAACATTTTCTCGTTTGCGTCAATTGAGCATTAAAAAGCTGTGGAAAACCAAACGCAGGGAAAACTCATTAAAATTTTACGAACTTCGGGCGCAGTTTTTCACATTTTATGTGTTTTTTCCGAGCGCCTTTCGGAGCGCCGGCACTTTGTCTAATTTCATAGCAAAGGCGACGTTCCAAGGACCTTAAAAGAAATTCCAAATTTTGATCACGTTACGTTTTTTAATTGTTCCCCTGCGGTGCGCTCATTTAACAGTGGCCCCGCCCCGCCCCGCCCTGCCCTGGCCCCTGGCACCCGTTTCCCCTTCATGTTCCCATTGTAATTGAGACCTTGGCATGCGTGTGATGAATTCTTGTTTTCTTATTTAAAATAGGCACAAATTACTTCAAACTTTTATTGCGTTCTGTTGCATAGAGTTTCCACATGATATCTTATTATTATTGCTTTTTGGTTTTATTCCTTTGCTGCTGAGCTTCCTTTTCGTTTCCAATATATTAATTTTGTTATATGGCATAGGAAATTTACGAGGACCTTTGATGCGATGTCGCAGCAATTCTCAAATTAGCCTCAAGCAATTTAAATGCTGTAAAATTGCAGAAAAATAATATGAAGACACCCAACACGTTCGCCCTTGACACTTGCTATATGGGCACTCTTTATGGTATTTAGCTGCGAGCTAGTCCTTTAAGTCCTGGCAAGGATGCAATTATTCTTAAATGAATTGCCTATTAACTGACAAATAGCCCCATTTCAGCCAGATGAGTCACTTTTAACGCTGACATAAGCTTATTAGCGATACAAAGCTAAACATACAAAGTTATTGCTACTTATTGTGAATACACTGACAAAAATGTCGTCACTATTGTCACACTCGAATGTACTACAGATTAATATGCAGTCAGCTTGACAAACTGCCAATATTACAAGGATTTATCTATATAAATTTATCTTAAACTAAACTTATCTATTTGTATATATATGTGAATATCTTAATTCATAACTACACATCATTTTCGCTAAGTGCATTTTCTTTTATTGATGTATGCCCATAAAGTCCATTTAGTTCGCTTTTACGATTGTATCTGTGTGTGTGTTATGCGAAAGTTTAAGTATTGTCAAAATTCATATAATCTCTGTAAATTACCATATCGAATGTTTAGTGGATAGTTAAATTGAAATCTCTTTCATTAAACATCTAACATAAATTTTAATAACACACTTATCTACATTAATGTGTGTTCTTTTATGTATCAATCACCACTATCTAAACGTACACATGCAGGACCTTGTCTATCTTCGATAATAATTTATGGAGGTAGACCTAGAAGAAGAAACATAAATATGTGAATAAAAACAATTTACAATTAAGCGAGCTACGAGGCATGAAAATGTATAAAATATATAGACCTTAGATATAAATTTCAGTTTAAATGTGCATAACATGGAAAATGTTCTGGAAATTACCCGGCCTTGCCCGGAGCAAATGTTCTTAATTAAACCTCTTTGTTTAAATTTAAATAAAAATGTATTTAATAAGCAAGTTTAAAATTGAATTCGAACCGGCGACCTGTCGCTAGTTATTGCCATGGCTGGACTTCAATCAGTCAGTCTATATTTATATAAAAGTATATAATTATTATTTTGACAGTGTGTTTATACGACCTTTCTCCTTCCTTGCAGCCCAAGAGACTTGCTTAATTAGCTAGCTCGGAGCAATCTTCTTCTTGATTTATATGTTAAGTTTTAGAGTATAAACACGACTTATGCAAGTCTTTAGTGCCAACTGTTGTCCATAACTTGGGCAAGTTGAATTAAGCGCCGTTTATTATCTATGGCAAGTGGTAGCAGCTGCTGCTGGTGCTTTAACATGAATGTTAAACAACTCGCCCGGTTCTTGAGAGAATTATGCAACACGCACGTGACTTGCCACACAAAGGGGCAGGCTCTTGTTGTCCCAGATCGATTCACGTGCGAATTTATTTGATTTTCATTAAAAGCAAACAATGCGCTCAACGCATTTAATTGCTTGATTTATTAATAAACAACAACAACTGCGAACACGGTAGCTTGAGCCGTTGGAAACAGGCAGCTGTTGCTGATGCCCCTGTTGTTGCTGCTTGACGGGGTACGAAAACTTGAGCAACAAATTGGATTTTCATCATAGACACACGAAATATTCGTCAATTTTCGCATACGCTCAAATGAGTTTTTCGTTTGCTGCGAAAAAATATGCTTGAATTACGATAGGAGCTGGCCTGCGGGGCAGCCGTAATGCGAGGCGAGCCGAGTCCTTTGGGAAAATTAACACTCTTTGATTAGGCAGCTGCCTGCTTATTACGTATACACCCTAATGGCAGTCAATCAATGGACACTTGAGCCTTTGCTTCAAGTCGAACACTCGCCTCGTCTCGACGCGGACGCGGATGTCCTTAGGCTCTCGCCTTTTGTTGTTGTTGTTGCTGTCGTGGCTGCTGTCAGGCAGAAAGTTACGCAATTTTTGCTTATTATTTTCATAATCAATATTCAATTTGGGCGAAACACTTGCCAGTCAACAGAGTTGCGGCTCCTGTTGCCACTGAAATGAGCTTCAAACGATATACCAGGAGACCGCACAGTGGGACTGAGGCTCGAATATTCAGGCTCTTTGTTTTGATACTTGACATTTTTTTAAGCTTACTGAATTACGTTTTTTATAAAGACTAAGTTTTATTATTATTTTGAATAGAGCGAATTTTTTTATAATATTTCTATACAACGATTTGCAACGGCTTTTGTCCCACTGTGCCGCCCTTGTACAAATTTCCCTTGTGGCAGCCTCAGTAGCTGAGGAGAGGCTGAGGCAGCGGCATCAGGCTTATAATTAAACATGGAAATCGTGGAAAATGTGGCAAACGTGAGCACAAACAACAGCAGCAGCAACAACAACAATAACTGGGTGGGTTGTGGGCGGCGCAAGGTGATGGCAGTGAACAGGGGACGGGCGCGGCGGGCGTTCAAATTGAAAAAGTTATTTTGCATTCGATTATTCCACTGACAGAGGCTACACATCAACGGGCGTCATATTTCAGGGGGCAGAGCCCAACCGCATTTCCCCTCATTCAAGCTATTTGTATATATATATATATATATATATTACTATATATATATACATATACTATAGAGAGAGAGAGAGAGAGAGAGTGAGAGAGAGAGAGAGCGAGATACTGGGCGCACAGATCATTTCATTTGCGGTGGCTTTTACATATTTGCTGCTGCCCGAGGCATATTTTTGCAATTTTCCGTAATATTTTGCTCATTTACACTTCGTTGCATAGTCAATGGCAATGTGTGAGGGGTGTGCGTGTGTGTGTTTGTGTCTGTGTGCAGAGGGGAGGGGGATGGTCTAGGGGCATTCACTGTCCTCCGGCTGGACTGTAATTGACCATTGCCACGGCGCCATGGCAACGGATATTGAGCGAGGACAACATCAACGGCTCCCAATGGAGCATTTTCATTATGCCGAGTCGCTTGCAGAACTTTTGATTGGCAGCCGATGAATGAAATATGTGAGTTCCATTTAGTTGGTTAGTTAGTTAAATCCGCATCTAATGCAGTTAACATCACAGAGCTGGACATTCATTAGCATTAGTAGACATTTTAAGCCCAGTAAGCCCTTTAGTCAAAAAATGATATTGTCGGGATGATTTTATTTAAACATTTATACGAATTATTACACATGCAGAACTAATTAGTTATTTTGACAATCTTATGTTAAATTATCGCTATTTATTTATTTTTCACTTTGACTTTCTTTATTTCTCCAACTGCTCTTCATAGTCGTGGATTTTCAAGGAATTTGAATTGACCCACATCCTCTTTTATTGGTAAAAAATTGTTCGTTAGCTCTACAATACTCTGTTTCTAGAAATCATTCTGAGCTCTCAGTTTCTCGATGAGAAAATCATTATTGCTGGATTTCTCTGACTTTGCTTTCAACTTTATTGTTATTGTTTTCAATTTCCTCCTTCATCTGGGGTATATACTTTAATAATGGTCTCAAAGATTTATAGGTATACCTTCCGCACTGCTCACTTGATATTCTGGCTGCTTTGCAAGACTAAAAAGAGTTCGATTTCTTTTCAGTCCATATATATATTAAATATGACCTCTTTTTAGCTAGTCTTTGCTTCAGCCATTATTAGTATTAGGTTAATACTTATATAGAATATACAGGAACACAACACATTTTATTTTAGTGCACTGTGATTGCGGAATCGAAATTTCACACTCAACAAGACTGAACACTCACACAAAATATTGAAATCTATTGAAATGTCGGGCTTGTCTGTCTCATATCTGATACTGAGATAAGCTATAGCTCAGGAACTGAGTAGACCTGGAGTAGACCCTTAATATGGTTTCTTTCGAGCAAAACCTACTGATTCCATTGATTTCTTGTATCGAAATTTATATAAAAATGCATAATGGAGTTTGTTTAAGCATCGTATATTTTATGGTATTTTATATGATTTTCAATGAAACTTGTATAATTTACCAAACTTCTTGGCTCTTATAAGAATTTTTACTGTTTTCAAAAACTCACCGGAAAACAAAGGACCCGGTTTAACAATCGCCAAATAAATGTACCAGCCATTTAAAACACTGAAATTAAAACAAATTACATTTCATTTAGTTTGTTTCCGACATTTCATACCAATATGTACAGCTTTCGTACCACCAGCCAACACCTTGACTCCTTGCGCAGTTGCCATTAGCCCCACTCCAACCATGCATCATTATCACGATTTTCATATTTCTGTGGTAGTCCATGCAGTTTGTTGCATTGCCCTCACCTCTGCCCAATGTGATTAGTTTGTATTGATCGTCCTCGCCTGCGATGGAAAATTGTTCATATCTGTAGGATTCGATGTCACCGTTAACTTTTTCTATATTTATGTAGAGCTCATAGGGTTAGGCGCTCGTCAAGCGATGAATCTTCTCAAGTCCTAAGAAAAAGTCACCATACAAGGCTCCAAAGCCTTCACGATATGTTTCCCAACTCCTATTGAAATCCTCCTAACCATTGATTCGCTGAATGGATAACCGTCCAGCCAGGACCCGCCTCGTACTATCACAAAGTACATCGAAAGATCTTCTTGATCCGGGTTAATCTTATGAATGCCCGGAGCAAAAGAAAAGCACTGAGAAAGAGTTTCTCATGCTCATGTAACAATAACAACATTACTTTACTTAAGTTAAAGAAATTTATATAATTTTTAGGTTTTAAATTAACATGGAAGATTTATATTACTTGTGATTGATTATATATTTTATTATGAAGATATTTTATTAATATAAATCGTTGCATTTATTTATTTATTTTTTTTCCCATTATTTTCTTTTATTATATTGCAATTTGTTATTCAGCTAAGGCAAAAGCTTAAGGTTAGAATACTCAATTTTCTATGAACAACGGAAACAAAAACAATGAAATAAATCTCCGTGGAACTCTGAGCAACACTACGCAACGCCTCTGCCATGTTGCCGTTCCGCCCTGCCATCGACTCTGCCATTAAAAGTGTCTTGTGTTTGTCTTCAATAAATTTTAGACATCGCCTGAAAGCAAATTCAACACCCGAGCTGCAAGTGTAATTAATATTTCAAAGCGCAACATTTATCAAACAAAAAACTAACCAACATTTTCGAAAGTTGGCCCCGACGCAAGCGACGCTGGGCAAACAAAAACCCAGAAACAATTAATGGCACACTCTGAGCCCCCCACCCCCACCCCACTCCAACCATGCCTTCGACTCGAAAGCGACAACACAAGCCAAGAAAACAATAAACTCAAGTCCAAATTTGGAGTTGGAAACTTTGAACAGAAATGCATGCATAGATTTGTTTCGTACCCAAAAATTATCAAGGGGGGCCCCAACAGAGACCCCGGCGAGCAGACAAATGTCTGAGGCCCGTTCAGGCCACAGACAGTAGCCACGGCTCGGACCCAGAAACACGACTATTAACTCCCCCACTCCATAGACCAAAAATCATATGTATCCGCCACATATCTATTGCTAACACAAAAACCAAGCAAAGGGCTGGAACTGATAGTCAGCTTGAAGTGGCAACTGGTTAGATGGGCAGCTCTTGGGCGAGGCAGTTGCGGAGTTGGGGAGCTGCAGGGCGGGACAGACGACGGCGTCGGCGTCGGCCTGTCGAACCCGTTGAAGCCAACTGTGATTAGTGTAGCAATCATAAATTGACCATAGGGCGAGGTATGCTGGTTTGCTTGTAGTTGGTTTTTACTGTGGTTGCTTCGCTATTAACTTCGCTTGCGAAGTGATTTACGAGTCTGAACATATTCGCCTATACCCTGCATTGATTTGTGAGTGTTCGAGGGTAACTCAAACTAGCTAGTCTATGGTCAACACTTTTTAAATGAACATATTCAACGCAATCTTCGTTAGACGAACTATTGCTTAAGTGACGCGGTTTCGGGTTCGAAGCCCAGGCTCATGTTATGGTCAAGTCTTAGACGAAGGCGATAATATCCCCAAGTACAGTTGATGTCCCAGATAGAGGACTATGGCTAGCTCGTGCTTTTCTTGGTCGCTTGGCGCTTGCAATTCTCAACAAGTTAATGCTTCGAATAGGCGACAGTTGATTTGCCATATTTTAGAAAAATATACATACACCGGGGCTATGCTTATTTTTGCTGGCTATTAATTTTAGTAAAAATTACCAAAATTGACTTCGCACCAGCCAGCTCACTAGGTTTATATATATATATTCTACAATGCAATAATATGAATAGTAAAAGAATCATTTTTGGTATATTTATATCAATATTTATTCATTATCTATTTCAAAACTAGCAAATAATATTTATTTTCATCATATGATCATTGATAAAGAATTTTTGTTGTAATTGGATTCAAGCAGATTTTCATATAGTACAATTAATAGATAAATTTAGTAACAAAACTTGTGGATAAATTAACGAAAAAATTGCTTTTATCAAAAAGGTTTTTACATGTTATATTATTATTAGTAGTAGTATTATTAGTAGTATTAGTATTATTATTAGTAGTATTAGTATTATTATTAGTATTATTATTATTATTATTATTATTATAATTATTAATGTTATTATTATTATTATTATTATTACTATTATTATTATTATTATTATTATTATTATTATTATTATTATTATTATTATTATCATTATTATTATTATTATCATTATTATTATTATTATTATTATTATTATTATTATTATTATTATTATTATTATTATTATTGCAAAAAAT
This sequence comes from Drosophila novamexicana, assembly GCF_003285875.2. Classification (NCBI taxonomy): domain Eukaryota; kingdom Metazoa; phylum Arthropoda; class Insecta; order Diptera; family Drosophilidae; genus Drosophila; species Drosophila novamexicana. The sequence goes on from NW_020824766.1 coordinate 3,383,082, forward strand.
TTAAACAGATCTATTTTCTATTGTATTTGACAACTGACAAATGGAAAACATGCTGAATCTTAACAATTACTTTGGATTCCCTAGACTCAGTCGAATCTAGTTTCAAGCTAGTTCCAAACTAAGTTTAAGTATTAATTGAAGCAGTATTTTAGGTTTTATAACTGCAATAAGATCTAAACAATAGAGTTCATTGGAAACAAATAGCAAATGAACAGAAAAAAATAAACAATAAAACAAAAAAATAAAAATAAAATATATACATATAATTACAATAACAACAACGAATCGGTTTCATTATTGTCAGTTGGTCATTTGTCTACCTCAGTCTCTGCTTTATATTCCGTTTAGCCCGTCCGTCCGGCAGTCCCACCTAACTCTTGCACCTCTCTCTCTCTCTCTCTCAGCATGTGTGTGTGGATATACATATATCGTGTGGTACGTGGTACTAGTATATCTTTAATGGCATATTCATCAGTCACTCATGATAAAATCGGTACACACACACACACACACACACACACACACTTAGAGAGACGGACAGTATCTGGGGTCTGAGTCTGTCTGCGACTGTGTAAGTCGCACAGTCATTTAGTTAAGTGGCAGTTGATTGGAACCAGTCGCAGTCATCATCATCATCATCATCGTCTTCTTATTTTTCATCATCATTATTATCATGAACTTCATGATGACGAGAGTCATTATCAGCATTATGATTATTACGAACCCGAAGCCTATTTGACTTGCTTGCTGCTGTTTCTCCAACAGATTTAGTTTTTATACCCTAAAATCGGGTATTATAATGTTTTCAAGAAATGTGTAACGTCGCATAGATAGAGGCGTAGATGTAAGGCTATTGTCCGGCAGTAAACAGTCAGGGATTAGATAACTATATTATATAGCTGCCATATTCAATTCTCGTATAAATAACTTTTATTTTATTCAAGATATCGTGACCAAGCTTCACTTTAACTAAGTAGTTTTATTACGTTCCTTAAAGGTGAAAATAATCTTTTCAACATCGGACTACTATAGCATATTGTTGTCGTAGAATTGTCGAAAAATGAGTTCTGTATCGAAAACTTGTATCTTTCTATAGGAATTAAAAGCTAAACTATTCGATAATCTTATCTGCAAAACCGTATCGAATCAGCTTACTATAAATTTGTTTTACATATATTTTAAATTTACATTTCTAAGCCACATGTTTGCTAGCGTATTTGATCTTCGGTGCGGCAAGTTGGCCATTCTTTCTTGTTTCATAATCATCTCGGTCTCAGACTCAGTCTTGTCTCTCTCTGAGGTTCGGACTCTGTAGTTGCGACTGTTCCTACAGTTGTATTTTTTATTTTCCTTTTTGTGTCTTAAATTGCTGTCATTAATGAGTTACAGATATTACACTTTTATAGCTGGCAGACACGCTTATCCACTCTCCATTCTAATCGTGTTTGGCCGTCCGTCCGTCCGTCCGTCCGTCCGTTTGTCTGTGGCCCCGTCTTGCCCTATCGACCACTTTGGATGGGCTCTTTTCCAGCTCCTCCAGTTAAACTGGCTACTGTTTGGTTAATGATGACTTGTGCGCCGTCTGTTATTTTCCAATACTTTTCGTCTCTATAGAGTCTCGTCAACTCTTTTTAGCTCAACAATCGATTTTGTGGCTACTGTTTTCTTTTTATTTTCATTTTTTTTTCTTTCTATGTAGCTCATCCAATTTTAAATTTTGTTGTTGTTCTTGTTATTTGCCTTGAGTCGCCGCACGCTTGTCTTTCTAATAGGCTTTGGCTCTTGTGTTCCAGTATCTTAGCTTAGGCCGACTTTCTGGCTGATTGATTTTGAGCTTATGGATCTGGTGGCTGACTCCTTTAAATTACTTTAATTGATGGCAGATGGCCTAGCCGCAGACTCTCAGACTCAGGTCCAATGTTCGGCTCAATGATTTCCTTTCATCGCCGTCTGTCGTGCAGCACTTGGATCGTTGCATCTTTGGCTTGGCTTCCATTTCTAGTCTTGCTTTACCATTTACCATTTACAATCTGAGCTCTGGGGTCAGCCAGATTAAGTGATCTTGTCCATGCTGTTGACTGGCTCTGATTCTCGTTCTGATTCGATTTGTGATTTGCTGCGCATGATTTGTCACGATGAAAGCAAAAATAATCAGCGTCAAAATCGTTTGAAAAGCTACAAATTGGGGCCACAACCGAAGGCTGCAATAAACTTGATCGATATATCGACGGATCAGAGCAACATATCTAGGCTGTTATTGCTGATCGGGTCGCTGTATGAATACTTTTAACTGTCGTCTACACAACTTGTGTATACCCAACCCAATGAAGATTATATGGGAAATCGAGTTTTAGTCCCTTTGAGCGTCTACTCGATCCTCCTTAAAGGTATACATCATCCGATGGAAATCGTATAAGTGAATCAACAATTTGTGTTCAGGTTTCTAAAACACTTTTGATTCGTAAGACTTTAGTTTTCAGAAATTACTTAAGGTAAATTATAGGCGCACTGCGTGTTTCTTTTAGGGTTCGAAACAGCGAGAAGGCGTCAAATGTTTGAATATAATATATAATATTATATCTTATGTAATTTCGTCAAATATCTACTACCAATACGATCAGAAAGGGATCAGGAGATGCAAAGCAAGAGCGAGACGGAGAGCGGGAGAGAGACGGAGGCAGAGCGAGTGATAGGGAAATATGTATATATATGTAATGATCCAATTTTGTGGCCGACAAGTCGAAAAGGCGTTGCTGAAGTTAATAACAAGAGAACAATCCTAATTTGATGCCAAATGAAAGGGAAACCCGAACTGAAACTGGAACTGGAATTTGGGAATTGGAAGAGTGGAAGAATGGAAGTGTGGAAGACTGGAAGTGTGTGGAAGTTGAATGATAGGAACATGTGCGAACTGTACCTAAGGCCAGCAGGCAGTCGCAAGGACAAAGCCAAAGGGAAGCCGAAGCCAGTGCGCATATTAAAACCGGAAATAGTCGAACCAAGTGCCAGGCAACCGACTGACGCACTGACACACATTTCGCCAACAAAGGACTCGGCACAACAATAAAGGAGTCGAATTTATACAAAAAAAAAAATGCTACGAAAAAAAACTGAATTGAAGCGAATAAAAAGCTCAAATAAAATGCTTTGTCCAGGGCCTAACTAACCGCCGGCGGCGTTTGGCAACCACCCTTAATGGCAGAAGGACATGCAGGACATGCCCAGGGCTGCCTGGCAACAGGCATGACGCTGACGTTGACACACACACACACACACACGCGCATAAGGGACACCGCATAAAATAGAGATCATAATAATGCGAAAACTTGAAACCAAGGATACCCGCCAGGATACCTGCCTCTTTCGCGCTCCATCTCTCTCTCTCTCTCTCCTTCATTCTGCCACCATCTCTCTTACACTCTCACACACACACGCGGAATGCGCAGGGAGATTGCATCATAAATTCTGAGGATATGAAGCCAAAAGTGAATCATCCCATGGAGAGAAAAAGCATGAGAGAAAAAAGAGGCAGAGAAAGAGTGTGAGGAAGGGAGAGAAAAGGAGAATAAATAAAAATTAACTTATTTGCATATTTCAGTGAGCGGGCGAAAGGATATGCCGCTGGACACACACACAGGGACACGGGCATGGACATTCATGTAGCTGAAATTAAATAAAAACCAAACTCACTCGCGCCAGGATGTGCGCAAGGATGTGCGTGCAGCGGCTTAACCAAGCGTATGAACATTGCAAAATCCTCGCACGCAATTTCTGCGCTTTTTTTCTTTCGTTTTTATATATATATTTTTTTTCTGCGCAGGATGGGGTCGCCACGAATCCCTCAATACCCTACGAAGCGCAATTCTAACCCTGTCGAATCGGCCAGCACGACCCGATCAATTAGCTATTCGGTCATGTTGAAGAACTGATTGATTATAGGACATCAAATACAGAATACTAGAGTTAATAAAAATATTAGCCATATCTGTTCAGGAACTGCCTTGAATCGCAGTCAGGCTTAAAACTTTTGTGACACAATGTTCCCGCACTTAATTTAAGTTACGATAAATTGAATAGTTCTATTGAGAAGTGTAAGAAATGTCACGAACCAAGTTTTGAACCGGAGTCTTGGTTTCACAGATGTGAAGAACCAGGTGCATGAACCGAATCTTTGATTTGAACCGTGAACGGAACCGACTAGAATGTTGACAAATTGGCTGGCGCAATCAAGATGCTCAACCGTAGGGTACTCTGCGCCTGGTGTTGTTGAGTGAGGCGGAGCAAATAAAAAGTGTGAGTGTGGTGGCGTGATTAAGTGATGGACGTGTATGGACACATGCAGCGTTATATTTAGCATACAAAAACCCAAACAGGCTCTGCCCCTCAGCAGTACATATGCATATGTAAATATGTGTACATATATGCACATATATGTGTGTGTATGTGTGTGTGTGCACTGCTGACGGGTCCTTGCGCTTTTAATCATAAATAACAAAGGACACATGGCGCGTAGATTCTCGTATAGCATTTAGCTTGCAACCAGCCAACAAAAGGCTGGGCCACAACCAGACCTGGAGCGAGCTACATGTTGACCAAGGATATTTGTGCGAGTGCGACTGTGGGCCTGTGTGTGTGTGTGTGTGTGTGTGTGCGCTTGTGAGTGTGTGCCTGTTGATAATCCTCCAACCACTGACCATTTTGAACCACTGCCCACCCGCACTGCTGGCATGCCCCCTCCCATTCATTTCCGCCTCATGGACGCCAAACATGCCACTCGCTGCGATTCATAGGCTGACCTGGCCCCAGGGCTACGGTGGGGACAGGACTGAATTCTCGGTTTGTCCTGCCTGAGCTAAACAACTGCGCAGTTGCCGCCTCCGGCTCCGGCTCCAGCTCTCTGTCCTTCTCTCACTCTGCTCTATGCTCTCCGTTCCGCTGGGTGTGTGCGTGTGTGTGTGTGTGTGTGCGGAATTTTGATATTAATAGCTTTGGACAGTTTTATAAACGCCTTTCGGGGTTAACATGCTCAAGTGGTATTCATATTTTCCACTGACCGACCTGTCACTATTGTGTGTGTCAGCAAACTGTGAAAATAAAACCGAAGCCCACAACGTTGAAGCCCAGTGAAGCGGGCAAGACTTGGTTTTGATTTACTTGCTGGCCATGTTTCTAGCTGATGTAGATGCAGCTGGAGCTGTCGTTGAATACCGAATCATTTGACATGTGCATTCAAATGATCTAAAGGATGCCCAACAAATTTTTATTAGAGCCTTTAACTTAATATATTCCTCGGGAAAACCAGTAAGCAAGGATATCTTTGGCATGTCGAACATTTAAAGCCCCTGTAGACATTTGTCTTAAGTCTTTGGAGATTTGTCAGAATAGTGAAGCTCTCAAATGCTGAGTTTGGTCAAAATATCTTGCCGATAGAGCCTTATAAAATAGTAGTGCTATCTTTGGTTTGGTTGCATAGAAACAGACAGACCAACATTGCAACTCGGCTGTTGAATCTCATATAGAATATATATACTTTATGGGGTCGGAGATGACTTTTTCTATGTATTAAACATCTCATGACAAAATTCGAATACCCCCTACAAGATTACAAAATAACTAGATAAATTCACTTTAATAAGTAGCTAAAATGAATTTTCAGAAGTTGTTGCCTTGAAAACTATCTTAATTTATGTTTATTTCCTTAACTTATTATGTGTATAAAATATGTTTCAAAGCGAAACGACCTTAGGAAAAGTATCTATGAATATTTATAATATATATTTTTTGGAATTCTCACTTCCGTACAGCAACCGGTTAGACTGTTGTTTTCTACAAAGATTTTGACCTTCTTTTTTTATTTTTATTCCTTGAAGTACTCTTTATCATCGTAGCTTCTCATAGTGTGCCTAGAACGAACTAGCGATCTGCACCAGTTTTATTGTCGCCGCTTTACAAAAGCATCTCTGGAATAACCCAACTACCTTAAATCAGGATCGTCGGCCTTTTCCAGAACCTCACTTTCCCCCTACCTGAATTATTCTTAGATAAACAGTCTTTCCATTAGGCTAAGGCTTTCAGATTGGGCATACAGTCTCGCCTGGCCGATCTGCATGTGTATCAAAAAATATTACGGAAATTCGTTGAATTGTCTGCGGATATTGAATTAGGCTTTGGGTTACTTCTAAAAGCTACGTAGGTCCAAGTCAGAAAAAAACTTTGAGGATCAGCAGCAATTTCAAGTTAGTTCTGGGAAATGTTTTTCTCGAGGAAGCTTTTTCTTCTGGAACTGTACCGTGCCAAAAGCCTCTTGATTGAATTAAAAGACGCTGGCTTACAAGGAGGTTGACATACACAATGTAAATCGAGCAAGGACGACAGTCAAGGCTACATCCTGGGGGTTGCTAACTCGACAGCAGAGGGTTGAATGCCTTGCCGTGTGAATGCTGTCCGGAGACAAACGCAGTTTCCCGAATTGCGTCTCAAAGTAACTTCCAAGTGGTGTCTTTTTCTTTTTTTTTGGCTTTTCCTTTTGGTTTGGGAAAAACTGCAAGCTTTACGGCCTAACGGTACAGTTACAGAACGCAGCAACTACCCGGCGTAAATGCTGGCTTTCTCGTCCTGCGCAGCATAAATTACGCATTTCCCGTTTTTATATTGTTTTTTTTTTCTTCTTCCTTTCTCTGGCTGCGACGCAGTATGCGTTGTTACTTATGATTTATGCGCTGCGATGACACAGGACGAACAGGCTCAGGCTGTACAGTTGCAGACGTTCCGCTCCGTCCCGCCCCGCCCCGCCAAGCCCCGCTGAAGTGGCGTATCGTACTGAAAATTACACGCAAATTGCACGCAACACGCGAAGCCCGCAAAACTTCGCATGGAAATATGACGGCGAAAATGCCGCTTATGCATGCGCGATAGTTCCCTGTCACAGGCTGGAAGCCTACCCATCCCCGTACCGCCACCATCCAATACTCCCTATCAGCATTAAGTCATGCGTCATCCTTGACGGGCGACACATGCGTGTAGGGCCCTACTATCGCCCCTGTGCAGGAGGCACTTTAAATATCGTTATGCATACCATAAATACGTTCTTAAATGCTAATCCTTAAATACGGACACCCAGTCCCCAGTCTACGCTAGGCGGGCTTATGAGTCAGCTCGGAACTCGGCTGCAGCCACTTATCTCGGCTTCACTTGTAGCCGGTCAGGCTAGGAAATGTTGCGGTTGCGGTCGCTAAATTGCCAGGAGGTTCGCAAAGGTGCCCCGGTGACAGGTCAAAAGCCGTATATAGATGTGGATTACAGAGAGTTAGAGAAGTTTATTTTAAAATATACTCGGAGCTAAAGTCAAGCTATTTGCTTACTTGCTTATAAATGGACCTTGTTTTAGTAACTTAGAATATGAGCAGAAATCAACGTTTCCAGCGTTTTTCCTGATTTATAGGTTTATTTACATCTGTTGTTTATATTGCACATTGAAATGAACACAGATTTTCGAAAACAAAATCGGCTCTAAATATTTCTATTAACTTTCTTGCTCTGCTACGGGTCAAACAAACCAAAAATAGTTGTTAATCGCCCTTCTTTGCGATTCTCATACGCTTATTCAATCACATAAATGTTATGTTATCAACGTTTGCTGTTAACCTTTTTATTTTCTTACCCCTCTTCCTCTCACCCACTCACTTCTGTTTCCACGCTTCAATTTTTGAATTTTATTTCAAGTTTCATATTAAATTTATCCAACAATTTCGATATTCGATGCTTAAATTGCAATGTTTTTTTCGTGTGCCGTTAGCAGCTGGCTGCCCATTTTTTTGCCATTGTTTTTGACATTTTTATGGCAGGCAAAATACCAGCAACAAAAAGAAAACAATTTAATAAATATGCCTGTGTGTGTGCGTGCTCATATGGCACATTTATATGGCGGATGGGCTCTGGCCGCAGTTCACTTTTTAATCACTTTTCATGAGCTTTTAATTACAAGCCCGTCGCTGGTCCGGGGAAAGAGACCTGTCCGTTCGTGCGAGTGTGTCCAAAATTTATGAAAAAACCCAAACGCATAAAATGCTTAACAAGCCCCTTAAAAAAAGAAGCAAGGAGAAGCCTAGCCTTGCCTAGGAAATACCCTGTACTCAAAATTCAAATACAAATGCATATACACAATATTAGGTTTATTTTCTAGAAGTGTTTCTATAGTAAAAATAAAATAATATTTATAATATTTTATTAATATTTGAAAAGATTGTAAATAAATTGAATATTACAAAGTATAGGGACAATAATAAATATGTTATTTAAATAAACTTATGTGGTATCTTTAGCTGTAAAAGTTTTCGAGATGTAAACGATCTCTGCTGATGTTGATCAAGAATATATATATATATATATATATATATATATATATATATATATATATATTATATAGGCTTGTATATGTATGTATATACGTATATAAATTCTCCTCTCGTTTCCGTAATAATAATGTGTGAAGGATATTAATTATGAAACAAGCGAGCTGCAGGAAACTCTGGCAATAAAAACAGCAAGCGACAGGCAACAAAACCATGCGTGACCAACAACAACAACAACAACGGCAACAAAAACAACAACAACAATGGCAATTCTCATTACAAGAACAACAACAGGAACAGAACCAATTTTGTATATATTGTATTTTATGCGACTGGCCACATGGCCAGTGGGCGGAAAGGGGGCTATGGGGCACAACGGAAACGGGACCAACATGTGCAACATGTCGAACGGAAGTGTCGGCCATATTCCACACACACTCGCACACACACACACACACACACACATGTTAGCCTAAATAGGCACACGTCTATCAGAGGCAGAACCAGGACGAGAGTCATTAGGAGCTGGGCCAAGTAGATTTTTATGTAATGTCGCTTGGTTATTGCTTTCATACATTTATTTTATTTTATTTGCCACACACACCCGCACACACACACGCACACTCATTGTATGCAATTTAATATTTCAACTGCACATTTTTGTTATAAATTGTAGAGTATTGGAATGATTTATCGATTTGTCTTAGGGTATGTAACGCACATGCTGTAGAATACAAAAAATAATCCTTCCTAACAAATTTGAAAAGAAGAAGAATATTGCAGCTAATTATAATTTTCATAAAAAATTTAAACAAAGAGGAAGGGAAATCAAAGCATATTTGGTTTACATATGAGCCGACAGTCATGAATTGGGAACAAATGGAATTGAAACCAAATTTATATAAATAGTTTCCTTCACATTTTAATAAGCCGTCTTATAGATACAGGTGATTCGGTTAATATATTATAAGCGGAAGGTAGGATCAAACCGTTTCAATCGTAAAGTCAGCTGCAAGTGGAACAATTATGTTGCATGCAAATTGACAGTTATATCTCGGAAACAAGTGGAATTGAATCGAAATTTATACAATTGTTTGGCAACACATTTTAAGTTTATATATTTATAGATTCAAATAATTTTTAATTTGCAATGAAATTAAACCCAAAGGCAGGTGGGAATGGAACGAAATTCAAATTAACAATTATCTCTTGGAACTAAATGGAATTGAAACGAAATTTATATAAATATTTAGCTGCACTTTTTAGAAAACCTTTCTATAGAAAACATAATTTCAGAAGAGTATTAAATTAAAGCTAATTCGGGTATTATTTCATTTCAAAAGGAGTTTAATTTCAATTTCCAAACCATTTCAATCATAAGGTCGGGTGAGAAAGGAACTCCATTTATGTTGCAATTGAATTATCATACCTATATCTCATAAAACAAGTGGAATCGAAGAGAACTTTATATAAATATTGGGCTGGATTTAGATATTTAATTTGCAGGGGAAAGAAGCTCAATTTCTAAACCGAGTCAATTGTTAGGACACGGTGGAATAGAACACAATTTATACGAAAAATTGACAATTAACTCTTGGAAACAAGTGGAATTGAAACAACATCTATATCAGATATTAGAATTTTAAACAGTTTCCGAACGGTTTAAATTCGAAAAGCCAGTTGGAATGGAACGCAATGTATTTTGCAATTGAATTAACAGTTATCTTCTCGAAACAAGTGGAATTGAAGCGAAATATATATAAATATTTACACTAGACATTCAAGTCGTTAAATTAGAACTTTGTTGAGGAATGCAACAATTAAATAATTTGTGTTAAGCTGCAAGGAATTGTGCAAGGTATTCGGTATTCGCATTCTTTGGCCCGAAGGGCCATCAAGCAACGGGAGAAGACCAGGACGAGGGCGAGGACGAGGACCAGGATCAGCGCAAGGAGCAGCAGCTCGCTTGCCTGTCAATGACAGCGCCGTCGACGTCAACATCAACGTCAACGCCGACTGACGTCCGTCAGAGTTTTGTGCGTCAGCGTCCGTTGAGCACGTTGCCGCTTCACGTGACACCGACGAGGATGCCAACGATGCCAAGGATGCCAGGCTGCTGCCCCACATCCAGTGGCAATGCACCCGCCCAGTCCACATTGCGGCTGCTCTCTGCGTGTAATTGCCGTTGTAATGTCGCCCGAACGCGAATATAATTGCTAAAATGTTGCCTCCAACCGACAGACGTGCCACTGGCCAGTCGCCGGTCTCCGGTCCGCCAGTCGCCAGTTGACAGTCGTCGGTCGTCGGTAGCTACGACACTTTTCCATTTGAATTTAATTTTAATTTACGCCCAACGGCCGTTTTTTGCCCCGGAAATTGGCAATGGCAATGCGAACATTCCGCACACACACACACACACACACACACACACGCCGAGACCAAGTCCAACCCACCGAGTCGAGTCTGACCAAATTCGAGACGAGTCCTGTCCGCACCGTTGAGTTAATGAGTGAACCGCCGGCAGACATTTGTGCAACTGGCCAAATTGTAAAAGGAAGTCTAATTGAAGCAGCCCCAAGCAATTAGTCGATAAATTGAAACTACCAAATTGAAATACAGTCAACGAATTTCGCTGCCATAGTATTTAACTCAAACCTCTGCCTACCAGATGCAATTATCAAACATTAAAAAACAGATAAACAGAAAAATATTCCAGACTCACTTGGGCCTTATAATTTTCCACTCTTGAATATCACGCATCTTCTGCTTTACAATCGGTTATACCCCTTAATTTGTCTCATTAATAAGCATGATCATTTCATAGCTCGTGGAGTAGTTTTCCGCTGCCCGAAAGTCGTGCAGTTGTTCGCCGACTCATTAGTTGTAATGACAATTAACAAAGAAATAAAATTAGAATTTAATACACAAAGTTAATTATGCACATAAAATACCGAATGCGGCATACCCTAACCTGTTGCCGCTTGTGTTTCTTCTTTCGCACTCATTTCCAAGCAACTTCTTCATTATTTTATGTTTTTATGCCCTGAACCCATTAATGGGTATAAGGGTATATTCTATTTGTGCAAAATCCAAATGTATGTAACAGGCAGAAGGAAGCTTCTCCGACCCCATAAAGTATATATATTCTTGATCAGCATCAATAGCCGAGTCGATCTAGCCATGTCCGTCTGTCTGTCCGCCCGCCCGTCCGTCCGTCCGTATGTATGAGCCAAAGGATCTCAGAACCTATAAGAGCTAGAGACTTGAAATTTGATGTAGGTGCTCCTAGTTCCCGCGCAGATCGAGTTTGTTTCCGATAATCGATAACTTACTCCGTTTACAAGCAATCGATATCGATATCCTGTGTTTTGGGCAATTTTGGTAAATAATAAGAGCTAGAGTCACCAAACTTGACATATAGCTTTTAAAATAGAATATATATATATATATATATATATATATATATTTGATGTTGGAAGAAGAGGGCTTAGGGTATCCCCCAGTCAAGAGTTCCCTACTAGAACCTCTTACTTGTTTCTATTTTCTTTTGTGCGTCATCCTTAACGTTTCTGCTGTGCTGCAGGCGTCTCTGTAGGCGTCCAATATTGTGAAGGGCATTTAACTGTCTGCATTTAGTGGTTCGCTGTAAAGCTGTAAAAGTAACAGAACGCAACAAATATTTATGTATGCAAAGATGAAGAAAATTTGTTTTCAAATTTGGTAAAACTATTAACCACGCTATGTTAATTTCATTAGCATGTCTCTGTCTTTCTTGTTTTAGTGACCGGCTTTTATATTTATCTTATTAATTGCGCTAATTAGCCGTCCACTTAGCGTATCTTTACCGGATTTTCGGATTGTCTGAGACGGCCTGAGACAGACAGATCCCATTGTCTGACGTCAACGCCTTCGATCAAACGATGTCGCCACATTAATAAATCAGTTTAAATTAATTTAGTTGACAGTTTTTTTTTTTTTTTTTGTTAGCCAATCCATCGGCTGATTTTTCAGCTCTGGCGAGACTTTCAGTCCTCCTAGCTGCGAATGACTAATGTTCATTTGAAAATTTCGGCACGCCGAATATTTAATGCACTTGCAGACATAAAGACAATGGACACCGACCGATTGTGCCTCTGAAGAGCTAGATGAGCTAGAGCTAGTTTCTCTCAGACAAGAGTTCAATTATGGACCGATTGTTGCTATGGCAACTAATTTACATACGAGCAGACAGACGAACTATATTGACTCGGCTCTTGATTGTGATCAAGAATATATATAAACACTGAATGGGCACTCATTCGATTGATATACATTTTATTAAAAAACTATAATGTACTGTTAGCGTAAACAGGCAATAGATACACATATTTTTGAACATTTATGATTATATTAAAATACATAAGAAATGAAATAAAATTAATATAAATGTGGATTATATTTAAATTTAGTAGCCAGATACTGCTTCATCAGCTCGTTTCTTTCGTGGAGTAGACTATTTCGCTGCCTCTGTATTTCGTTTGCCTCCTCCAAAGTGATTCGTATGGCGCGCAGCTCCGCGACACGCTGCGCCTCCAATCCTGTCGCAAAGCCTGCATTCTCAACATCAATCTCTCGCTGCTCTTCGCTGATGCGGCTGGAAACCAGCTCGTCAAAGTTGGGCTCATCCATTAACACGGCTGGATAATCGGTGCCGAGCTCTTCTTTTTTCACCTCAATCCTCGGCTCAGTATCCTCTGCGTCGGGCTCCCCCTGATAAGACATGGCATCGGACGTTTCTGGTACGGTGCCAGCCAATATTTCGTCCATGGGACCAAAGTATTCCCAATTTGGCTCGACATCTTTGTTTTGGCGTTTGATATTGAAATAGGTGCGGCACATGTTCCGAAATTTGCGATCCAATTTAATATAGCTGGTCCTAAAGCCGTGCTGCTCGAACTCCCGGACAACATGCTGCCAAATCTCAGTGCGTTTTTTGTGTCGTTCGTGAAACTCTTGCTTGTACTTTAAATAGAGCCTCAAAAGCAGCTTGGTTTCCTTGTCGGACCACTTGCCTGCAGTAAAAGGGATGCAAATTCATCTAAAATGTTATTTACAAAGAATATATATTTGATTTATGCTCACGCGTCATAATTTCTCTAAAGAGTAAACAAAACAAACTCGACGTGCGGCAAAATGTTGATCAGCCAACAGCTGGCAACTGGCAGCTGCTTGCTGTGAATGATAAATATCGATGCAGCCAGCCAGAAAATGCACAAGCACATGCATGCATATCGATACTGGGCCAGCTTGTATCGATGTGCTGCTATCGATACGCATTTTGATTGCTACGCGATATTTATCAGATGCGTGCGTTCAAATAGGGATGGCAATTGTGAAATTTGCATTTGCAAGGGTTGTTTTTATTATATTTACGTTATTGATAAATCGTATTGATACAAGCTTTTATCTGCATTTTTATTTATTTAGCAGCACTTTTGCCATGCTCCGCTAAATGCTCGTTAGCTGGTTTTATTTCTCAACATCCTGCCAAAAGTCAGGCCATGTTTGCGGTTCCTTTTTGTTGCCACCTTCATCCGCATTGGCCTGCTCGTGGTTCTGCTGCATATTCTCAAATTCGGCGAGCTTTTGCAGTCGCAAATTCATGCGCTGCTCCAGCTCCGCCATGCTCAGCGTCGACGCCCGCTTGCCCTGCAATGGGATCTCGTCGGTCTCGGAAAAGTCTTGCTCGCATATCTTCGGCACATCCTCCTCACATTTGCGAGGCTCAGTTTGTAGTCCATCCCCAGCACCTGCATAGCGCTCACTCGCACTCGCACACGTACTCGCACTCGCAAGCCTGATCGCAAACGACTGATCGACTGTCTCCGTCTCGTTCTGCAGCATTTTTGTCACCAGAATTGTGGCCCCCAGGCTGGATTCGGTTTCCTCGCTCAGTTGCCTGCATGAGTCTGCCATTGTTATGCTTGCGTGTGTATTTGTGCTCTTTGTCTAATTGAAAAATTATATATAATTACGCCCTCTGCTCTGGAAATGATTTTGAGTAAGTTTTTTATGCGAGTGCGCATTTACGTAAATCATTTAACAAGTTGTTCGCAGCTTGTTTAGTGTGCGTGCGTGTGTATGTGTGTGTGTGTGTGTGTTTGGTGAGCTGTGTGCCTATTTATGAGTGAACTTTTGATCGAAAAGCTCTGCGCTCCTTTGTTTGAGCTTTCAGCTTACACAGAATACGCCCAGGCTTTTAAGTGCGTGATGAGCTTTCGGGCCGGATAAATACAAATGTAACTAAGTATTATATCCAGTTAAATTTCCATTTGTATTGAGTTGAAAATAATTGACTGAATTACCAAATAAGCAGTTCATAAACTTGTGCATTTTCTGCTCCACCTGCTCCAAGACAAAATGCCAAGGTTCGCATGTTGTTGTTGTTGTATATTGGCCAACCATCATCGAGCAATTTACAGTTAAGGCTAACTAACTGAAAAATATCAAAAGTTAAGCAAACAAACGGAGTCGGAGTCGGAGTCGATGTCGGAGTTGGCGGCTGGTTAATGCCTTGGTTTCTGTTTGCTTTTGGCTTTTTGGGCTCGTTTCGGCTCGTTTCGGCTGTGGCTGGCCCATGGACTGTGTCTGCCGCGTCTCTCGGCTTCAGTTTCTGGGCAACATTGGGCAATGGCTACACACCCATATTTCGTAGAAAAATAAAAATAAATAAATTTGGGTGCGTTAGTCAAACACTGATAAAAATCATAAGCCATAGATGAGGAGCAGCGCGCACACATCGTACGTGTCTGAGACCAGACATTAGGACAAAACCAAGCCAAAATATATTAGGCCAATTATGTTTCACCACAAAATGTACATGTACATGCCGTCAAGTGGCCTCCTTTGCCTACGACTATGCCCCCTCCTCCTTCTCCTCCTCCTCCTTCGTCGCCTCTGCTGGCGATATCTCGATGCAGGCCCCGAAACGTGCAACAGCATAAGCGAGAACGCAGTGAACCCAAAGAGAGCTGAGCCCATTTTGCTAGGGTGTCTTTTCTCTCTCTCTCTCTTCTACTTTCCTCTTCGTTTTTTGTTATTGTTATCGCACTCTTTTCTATTCGTATCTACGGTCTTGTGCCGTGCCTCCTATCAAGGCTTTAGCATCGCCAGCGTCTACGAATATTTTCATTTGTTCTTTTCAGGTTCTGCTTCTTTACATGTTTCTCTTTGTGGGCAACAAAGGGAAAAAAGTGGAAAAAAGAAGAGGGACACAGTCGTGCGTAATTAATTTTGAGGATTTGAATTCAGATATTTGGCGATAGCAACGTGTATAAATAATTTCCATATCTGACACGTACAGCGTACCTGTCAATGGGTCCTCAGCTCAGATCTTGATGGTTCCGGGCAGCACTCACCTGGGCAAGAACTGCTTTCATTTCGTTTGCGGGTCACTCAGTTCACTTGTTGATAATTGGGCGTCGGATTTCTCTATTAGGTGTCAACGGTTTTTGGGTTACACTGGTTAGGCAATGTCTAAGGTGCTTACATCATATAATCGGATATTTCAATTAGTCTCTGCTGGAGCACCAATTAAATTTATATTATTACACATATGTATACGCAAACTGATTGACTGACTGATTGGGGATCAACACTCGGCCCAGCAAGTTGAGGAAGTTGAATATTTACAGTGTGACCTTATCTGATTTAAGTGCACGCGAAGACAGTGTTAAGCCAAATTGCACTTGCAAATGTTTTCTGTTTAAATTCAGTTTGAGTTTTTTTTTTTGTTAACTTACCCCGCGGAGCGTAATTTATTTTATCGCCCCACTACGCGATTCTCATGAATTCAAGTAAGCTTTTCATGCCTTAAAATGAAAATATTTTTGTGTATCTGCATGAATGAAATATAAAAGTACACATGTATGGGATGTTCTGTTCATGTATATATTAAGGGCAGCCAACGTTTACTTCCCACTGTTCTGTAGTTTGCGAAAAAAGAACTGTATCGCCCTACTATGCGATTCTCATTTATTCAAGTAAGCTTTGGGCACATGCATTATTAAAATCAAAATATGTGTTTGTAATCTAATAAACTTTATTTTTGTAGACATATGTTTGTGTATATATGTATGAATGTATAATTTTATAGGTGTGTATTCGGCTGGTCATGTGAATTCTCGTATATCAAACGGAGTCAAAGTTACTTCCCGCTATTCTGCTTATTTAAATGTAATACGTATTATTAATTACCGCCGTACTACACAATTCTCAACAATGCACGTAAGTCCGTTTTCAAGACTAAGTTGTAAGTGATATATTTTTAAGTTGTGTCGTCTCCATTTTTGTCTATATACTTATATTTATACATCCTTCTTTCTCTCTGTCGCTAACTCTTTCATTCTCTATCCCTATATATTATTTTCTCTCCCTTTCTATTCTCCGTCTTCTTCCGTCTCTCTCTCTCTCTCTCTATCTCACTCTCGCTCGTTCTTAATATTTCTATCTCTTTTTTTTTTTGCTTTCCAACATTCTTTTTTTCTTTCAGTGTTGTCAATATATTTATGAAAAACAAAAGGTCCATGTGTGAATATTTGTACTTACATGTGAATATATCTGTAAACAAAAGCATATATTTGAAGGAAACTCAAACCTGGCCATGTTTTATCACTTGATTAGAATTAAATTAATTAGTTTTAATATCAACAGCGCTTAGTTAACATTAAATAGATTTTATATAGATTAACATTTAGAGTGGCTAGCATCTGGTGAGTTTTAGGCAACACCGTGAGTTTTCACCCTGATGTAGAATGATAAATGCGACCTATAAACTTGGCTGATAAGTTGAAATTTATCAAACCAGAGAGAGCCTCACAGTGTTTCGGGGCATCATTTGCAGCGAGTGGAAATAGAAAATGACTTTCGACACGGTTATCAATAACCGGCTATCGATATTTTATGAAAATTGATACGGCGCAGTCGGCGCCCTGCAGGGCGCTCCCAAATAAATATAAATAATAATGGGCATTATTACAGTTTATATCATCCTAAATAGTTTTTTTTTCTTTCTCTTGCCTTTCCCTTTGGTTTCTATGGTTCGTTATCCTAGAGTCCTTTACCAATGCCACTCATAAGCGCACTAATCCGTCAAAATTTATTGCCATAACTGTGCCGAGCAGGCTGAGGATGTGGGCTGTGGAGCTGAGGAGCTGAGGATGAGACTCAGAGCGCTTCGTCCTGGCAATTGATAACGTGCGTGTGAAATTTATCAAATAAATTGAGGCCATAAATGTCAAAGCTGCGCATGATTCATACACAGCGAAAGAGACACAGACACAGACACAGAGAGAGAGAGAGTGGGAAAGGACGAGCAGATCCATTGCTGATGCTGCTTATTAGACAGCTTCCGTTGCCAATCAAGATGCCTGCCAATGCCCAAGCTCCCAATTCGCCTTGGCATTGCTATTAGCTGACAAATGTCTCGGTCAAATTTCGCGACTGTTCGCAATTTATTAAAAAGCCATCAAGAATCAAGCTTCAAAGTTCATGTGTGGGCAGCACACAAATAAGCTGAGAATTGGCTATGCCCAACTATGCGTATACCCTGTGCAAGTGCGTGGGTAATAATTATTATAAAAGTTGGACTCGCCAAATTTGGTGCTTAGATTCTCGCAGGATGAACACAGGCTAAGGATATTTCACTTTGCGAATACTTTGGTACGATACCTCTAAATTTTTCCCACTTTTCTAAATGCAGCCCTGGGGCTTGGTATTTACACACCTTTTCATGCAATACTTAAGCCCTGAAACATGTATAAGAATCGAATTTTAAACAGTCGAGTTATTCAAGAACTAATTCTCCATATTGTGTGGCGAGGGAGGTTATGAAATGTGTATAAATGACATCTAGAATGGATGACATGAAGTCAAATAAATTAATATATACATATATAGGAATAGAAACTATATGTAAGAAAAATTTGAGTCTAAGATATGAAATCGAATAAAACTAATTCTTGAGAAACAAATTAAGGAAAGAAATTTATTGAATCTCAATAGAAGATCGATTTAAGTTGAAGTTTAATAAGAAGCAAGCTCGTCGCCGGGTTCAGGGTATCTCATAACCGTGCACACCCGACTGGTGCACTCTTGTGCTGTCTCTTTGTTTACAATCAGAAAGCGTGGCGGAAAGGTGTAGGCTGCGGGAGTTTTTGAATACCCAATCTGAAATTTCATTTCGGTTTTCAGCTCTGAGGTTCAGCACAGCGTGTCTATCATTATTTGGAGTTCTGACTCGTTTATTTTTGCACTCCGATTGCACAAAAAGAGCAGAACACATTTTAACGCTATTATTAAATTTGGCTCTTTTTGCTGCTTTTGGTTGAACGTGGGCAATGACAATGCATTGTGCTCCCTGTCGCAATACAAAAGGCAGCGATTTTATGAATATACAAACATATAGAGTACGAATACGAATACGAATACGAATACTCATGATTGACTGCAGCGATTCCCAGTGCTCGGTGCACTGCGCGAAAATCAACCGTGATTGCAACATGATTCATAAGCTTGCCCCAAGAATTAACCACCTTTTATTGTTGGACACGGGAGTCTCTTTCATGAACGTCTTAAATAATTCTAATTTCCCTAGATGCCTAATTAAATAAAATGTTACTTAAATACAAATAATATCAGTATAAAATATATTTTAAGATTATTTTTATATTTTTTTTAAATATTATACATTTATATAATATATTTTAATATTTTTTATATATATATTATATTTATATTTAAATATTATATACTTTTGATTATATCTTAGAAGTTGTTCTTATATTAGGGTATGTCTATTATTAGCATTTTTATTATTCGTATCATTATTATTATTTAAACATCAATGATATTTATTTAAATTAGTATAGAATCTAGAATGTTTTATAAAAATCTATTATTTATTGTCAGCTTTTTGCTATTGTTCTCTGGATGGCAAACCATTCGTTAACCATTTAAATGACCCCCTGTCAAGTGGCCCCCGCCCCTCTCCCTCTCTCACTTAGTTTCTCGTTCCGGTAAAGGAAAACAAATAATGTGCTTATGCAGCATCATCAATTAGATCTGAAAACTGAAACCGATTCCAATCATGGCCCAACAAATGGCCAGCAATGCGACAGAGAAACCGACAGAGCTCTTAATAAAAGTCAATTGGCAACCACACAAGTTCGGGTCTGTGTAGGGCGGGGGTTGGGGGGTTGCGTTTGGGTCTCGTGCACATTTGAAATTTGAATAAAATGTCTTTTTATCGCACTTAAAGGCCATTTAGTAAGCTAAATAATACCGGAGAGCAGGGTATTACAAGTACGCAAAACAGAAATGACAAATCCAAGACCGAGACCGAGCCCAAACCCAAACCCCGTACCGAAACTCTTCAATTCGAAAAACCAAACCCCACAAAAATCGCAGTCAAATTGGCCATGTTAAACCGCAGACCATTTGCTTGGGCTATTGTTGATGTTGTTGCAAGTTGTGTAGTTGACCCGACTTATCTTCAACGGCGGCCAACGTAAACTTGCCACAAATTGGCCGAGAGTTGTTGCTGTCGATGTTGTTGTTGTTGCTGCATAAGTCCAATTTATTTTTGGTGTTTTTTTTTTGTTTCTTTATTGTTTTTTGTGACTTCAAAGCAAAACCAAATCGAATTAAACCAAAATCTACATAAGCTTTTTCTCTCTGTGTGGCTCTCTGTATCTATGGGCTTGCTGCTGTCCCCCACTGCGCCTCCCCCCTTCCCTACCTAGCCCCAGCCCGTGCCCCCTTTCGCTCCATTTGTTCATTTATTTGTTGTTGCTGGGCATGAATTACATTTCTCTTTGCATTCGCTTTGTAGCTGCTGCTGCTGCCTCTTTCTATGCTGAAGCATAGGGTATCATGATTTTGTCACACCATTCGTAACGCCTGCTAATGATAATATTTTGCATTATCAATCTATATACTGATTTTATCTATATATTGAGTTTATATGAAATATTATAAATTTGATTTTATTTATACATTGAGTTTCTACATTCATATAATATTCTAGCGGGCATTACCCGGCTTTGCCCTGGGCAAGTTTTTTGTTGGTCAAGTGGATTGAGCTTTTCAAAATCGATAAAACATGCTTTTATTATTATAAGTGAGTTCTTTGAAAGTTAATTTGATGACAAACATTATTCAACAAATTCCACTAATTTTCCACACTTTCAGGTGAAATATTACAAAATGTAACTGTCATAGATAGATTGTCATATATCGATTAATTCCGAGTTTCTGTTATCATCTCCAATAAAACTATGTATGCTTTGAGTATATATTATTGAGGTTATGAACAGTTGAACAATATAAAGCATTCTGTTCGTAATATAATATTAAATGGGAACTAAATAAAAACACTAAACACTAAACTAAATGAACTTCATGCTCAGTTAACTTTAGTCAATTTTCCGAGCTGCGCTAGCGTTTAATTTAAAATGCAATTGATGTCTGCTAGGGTATTTGATATTCGGCTAACTGTATATAGCTGCTTTTTCTTGTTTTGTTTTTTTACTTTTTCTTTTGTATTTTTTCTAAATGCTAATTTATGGGCATGTGTTGCCATTTGGTTGCCGTTGGGTAATTTTAGTACCTACCAGCAGCAACAACAACAACAGCAACAACAACAGCAACAACAACAACAACAACAACAACAACAACAACAACAACAACAACTGGCAACAGGAAATGCAGCAAAGCGAAATAAAAAGTTGAGTAAATTGCATATTTATGAATCTGTCAATTGTTTATACTAAGTTTTGGATGGTTGTTCTTGTTCTTGTTGCTGCTGCTGTCGTTTTCCCAGAATTTCACATTTTGTTATTTTTATTGCTAGTTTGTTTCTGTCTTCTGTGTTCACCCTCCCATTTGTTTTTGGTTTCTTCTCCTTTGCATTTATGCACTCTTGAATCGCCCTAATACATGGCCATAACATATGATACTATTGCCAACCGATTCGCTTGACGGATCGCTCCTCTTTGGAGTTGCAGTTCCAGTCTATAAAGCAAAAGAAACAAATACGGAACAAGAAGAAGCAGCACTGAATCCATATCCTGTTTACGATCCTATTTCAATGAATTTTGATGTGTTTTACGCACTGCAAAATATTGCGGGCCGTTTCTTGATGTGCATAGTTTTTCAAGTTTGTTCCGCTGAAATTAACAAAGAGTCAATAACTCGCATAAATTGAAGGAAGCTCTTCGTAAAAAAACATGAATAATTTCCACAAATTGTCAATGTTGCAAAAGAAAATGCTATCTTATTAGCGAGGGAATTGTTTTGGGCTTGTGCTCTTGACTGAAGTGTGTGCGCACATGATCACAATTGCGGCCATATTATTAGAAACCATTCGTTTGTGCTTGGCATTTGGCTCAATGTGTTCGCCATAAACTTAAATCAATAAACCGAACCAAACAACTTTCTGTCTGAACGGGAGAGAAAGAGAGAGAGGAATGGACCCCAGAATCGGTTCGTTCTGTTGCCCATTTCATGCGAAAGGCATTAAATAAGTCCAAAAGGTATAAACAGAAACCGGCAAACAAATATGCCCTGGCCCGGCTCGTCTGGCCTGGCCTGGCCTGGCCAAATGGTCGGGGAGCCACAGTGAAAACAAAAACAGTCGAAATTCCTTCACAGAACATTTATTTCGGTTGCTTTTTCGTTACACACATTGATTTTCGAGGCGGCAACAACAACAACAACAACAACAAATACAATTTCAAGCCCTGCACAAGTTCTGAGAGGGGGCTAAACACAACAACTGAATGCAATAAACTTGTGTAAGGTAAATGGCAAACGTATTTTGTATCTTGTAGATACCACACACACACACACACACACACACCTGGCTGCAGCCGCACCTCTTTGCGCTCGCTTTTAATAAGTACATATCGTATGTGTATTTGCATAGATATATGTATTTGCATTTGGCAGACACTTGAAACTCAAACAAACCGAACTCCCCTCCCAACAGTTTCTGCAGCATCTGCCCCTCTTCCCATCTTGTGCTCGGCTCTGCTCAAGGGCCACCCAAAAAATTCTCAAGTGCAGCAAACAACTTAGTCGCAGCGTCAAACTTTTCGTGCCCCTGCAGCGAGGGTATTTCAGTTTTGTCACATGCAAAGGGACACAGTTTCTAAACTGGAAAACTACTTATGCATAAGGACACCCGAATGTGAGTTTTTATATTTCTATATGTATTTGATTTCTCGCAAATGTCGGAAATAAAATATAATTCAGCTAAAGGTCTCGTTGCGAGTGCCTTACGTTTGAAATGTTTTACAATTTATTTTGGTATGCAAACTATAAATTTCTATATTTTATTAGTATTTAAAATTTGTATTACAAAGCAAAAAATACTTCTGAAATTTGCTTTAAATAAATGGAACAATTTTTATCTATAATGAAATTTAAGCCTTGCGTCAACAAAGAGTTCTACTGCATGAACTCCGCATACTGGAAGGAACGTATTGTACTAAAAAATAAAGACAACAACAAGCTGATGATAGACAAAAGAATACCCTGTAAATTGTGACGAATATATCAATGCAGTCAATGAGATGTGCATAAGAAATAGAGACAAGTAAAACAATATTACAATATTAGTCTCGCAAAGAAGCCCTAGTCGTATATACCCTCTAGACGGTCACACACACTGAGCATAATTACTGCCGCGTACCGTTAATTGTGAACCACATCCGCAGGCATTAGTCGCACTGCGGCAACAGCGAAAAAACTGACCAAAACATTAAACAGAATAGACCGAAAAAAACCGAAAAAAAACTCGTCGAAACAGAACAGAGCACAACTTAGTAGTAGTTGGCAGTAAGTACTTTGAGATAGCGATAGGGAAAGAATCAGCGAGTGAAATTCATTGTGAATTCTCATTAGCAGCAGGTAAACACATTTCTGGAACATTGCTTTTAATTAGTGAAACAGACGGGCCCTGTCACGGCCCCAACAAGGTGACCAAAAACAGCGGAGGGCGAACACCCGGTGCCTTTTTAATTGCGAGAACGTCAAAACATTTACCAGATTAACGCAATCCAGCTTGAAGTAAATTGTTGGACAGCCAAAAAACCAAAAAAAAAACTACACATTGCCAAAAAGAAAGAAGCAGAACGAAGGCAGAAAGTAAACGAAGCCAAGCAGAAAAAAACATAACCCCCCGACAAAAAGTAAAGCCAAAGGTCTGTCAATAGAGTGCAGGAACTCTGGGGGAAAGGGGGCCAGGGCCAGGTGAGAGCATGGCTCGACTTTTATCTGATAAACTTGCACTAATTTGTGTACACTTAGCGAGCTGGTCGATGAGAATGGGAATGGGATTGGGAATGGGAATGGAATATACGAGTGGGTAAATCTATAGAAAAAAGCGAGAGGGGGTGGAAAATGTAGCGGAAGGCTAACAGATGATCGTGACGCAAATTGACCGCTGAGTACTCGCCGCAATCGAAATAATATACAAACCTATATATATGGTAGGTATGTGGGCACATACATATATCAACCCCATGAAGAAAATGTCTTACATTCATTTTGATATGGCAACGTTTTTGTTGTTGCTGTAGCTGTTATTTTTATTGCACTTGGCGTACTCGGCTCTTCAGCTATGTAGCTGAAAATGTTTCCGAAATAATGTGCATAGACATGATAACTAGTTAATTCTCAGCAGTTACAGAAATAAGTTAACCATATCGAAAATTGAATACCCTGCGCCCGACTTAACATTTGAAGAAAGGTATGCGCTTTATGCGCTCAGCATGATGAAGTATAAGGATCGAACGCCCTTGAAGATGGTATATATTCATATTGTTATCTTCTTTTAACAAACGACTTTTAAAGATTATAGTAGAGTTAGGTATTTAATGAAATAATTCTTAATATATACAGATTTTATTATGATCCTTCAAACTTACAAGAAATTCGTTTACGGTTCGAACTTATGCCTCGCCTTAATGTTCGGTTCGTAAAACCTATTTTCAGATTTTTAAATGGAGCATTTAATTTTACCACAAT